>NW_022589779.1:4698857-5272506 GCF_004348235.1 Phoca vitulina | reverse complement strand
TTGTAGACCTTTTTATATATATATATATTTTTTTTTTTTTTTTTTTTTGCAAAGTTACTTGAGGTCTTAGCGATAAGATGTCATTTGTTTAAACGATGTCATGTTTCATCCTTTTTATCTTTCTCTTGTGAGTTTTGCATTGGATAGGTAAATTTCTTTATATATTGAGGGATATCTTCATCTGTAAAAAGAATGTTTTGGATTAGTCTACTTCTTTAAAAATTTTTTTATTATGGAAAGTTTTGAATAAACACAAAAGTAGAAAGGATGATATAATGGATTCCCAAGGACCCATCATTCAGCTTCAACAGATTAGATGACCTCTTAAGATCCTTCCTGATTCTGTGATATACTGTGACCATGGAAACTCTAACTACTCAGGTTTTGAGGATCCAGAATATTTGCTTTTAATAACAGTTGTTAAATTACAGTGCTGAGCATTTAATGGCAAGTCAAAATAACATACGTATCCTATTTAAGAATAATGGTTAAGAAATTGGGCTATAAAAAAAGAGGTCTGACACTATATTGAGTGTTATCTTTCTTTCATTTGGAAGCGTATTTCAAGATTGTAGGAATAGCCAGCCTCCAGATGGTCCCCAGTGATCACTGCCTGTTGCTATTCATGCCCTTGTGAAGTCCCCTCCCACATTCTATCAGGGTTGTAATGTGTGATCGATAGGCTATGGCAGATGTGATGGTGTATGACTTCTGAGGCTAAGTCATAAAAGATATGGCCACTTTTGCCTTGTTCTCTCGGATGACCTACTTTGGGAGAAGCCAACTGCCGTGTTGTGAGGACATTCAAGCGGTCCATAGAGATTTATGGAGAAGGGAGGCCTTCTGCTAACAGCTGGCAGTTTACCAGTTTATCAGCCGTCTGAAAGAGCCACCTTGGAAAGAGGGTGCTTTAGTCCTGGTAAGGTCTTCAGATGATGGCAGTCTTGGGTAACACACTGACTGTATACTTTTGAGAGACCACAAGCCAGAACCATCTAGCTAAGTCACTTGTGAATTTGTAACTCACAAGGACTGCCTGAGTTATTAAATGTTTACTCTTTGAAACTGCGAAATTTTGGAGTAATTTGCTATGCAGCAGCAATATAAATACCTTAAACGGCCTCAGGGTCATTCTTATAAATACTAGTTATTGTTTTATAGATAGGTAGGAGTGCCAGTTAATAGAGTTCTTGTTGACAGAATGCTGTTTAAATTCTGCACTTAACCACAGTGAATTACTGGTATCCTGATCTTTTACACTTTAACTCCTCAGAATGAATCTTTTTGTGGACATTATCCGTCATTAAATGAGGACAGAAGACCTGATGTTTCCTCTTTCATTAGTTGCTAACTTGGAACTTAATCCCAGCCCTTCCTTTTGGCAATGGTATGTGTGAAAAGTTCAGCTGTCTTGAAATTTTGAAAGCAATCACGGGCTGGGGGTTGAGGACTGGGACATGTTTCAGCTGATACTTGGGTAAGCTTTGACATAGCATCATAGTTTACCTTCAGGTTACTCCCAGCACACACAAAATCCTTAATGATTTAGGCTTTCATTGTCATACAGACTTTTCTTCTGTTGCCTACTAAACAGGGTAAGATTTAAGTGCCCGAAATATAATATGACCCAAATGATGCCCTGGTGACATTGCCTCATGTAGCCCTTCTTTATGAATTTGTACTTCAGGCTTTTGTGTGTGTTACTAGGTTTCCCTTCTAAGCATGGTTCTGGATTATATGTATCAATCTTTTTCTCATTGTTGTATCACAAGTTTAATGAACTCTAAAACTTGGATATTATCATAGGTAGAATAGAGTCTACATAAGTGCAAAGTTTTGGTATACCTGAAATTGTGTGGATCGGAGAACGGAGAAAAGACAATACCCTCACTTTTTACTTAATGAATCTGTTTTATCTATATAAATTACCATCCATAAAAATTTAGAAGGTGACTGAATCTTTACTATGTATAAGTTGGTGCTGAGAACGTGGGAGAATAAATACTAAGAAGTGTTTTTTTTTTTAATTATGTTATGTTAATCACCATACATTACATCATTAGTTTTTGATGTAGTGTTCCATGATTCATTGTTTGCGCATAACACCCAGTGCTCCATGCAGAACGTGTCCTCTTTAATACCCATCACCAGGCTAACCCATCCCCCCAGCCCCCTCCCCTCTAGAACCCTCAGTTTGTTTTTCAGTCCATAGTCTCTTATGGTTTGTCTCACCCTCCGATTTCCCCCCCTTCATTCTTCCCCTCCTGCTATCTTCTTCTTCTTCTTCTTTTTTTTTTAACATATAATGTATTATTTGCTTCAGAGGTACAGATCTGTGATTCAACAGTCTTGCACAATTCACAGCGCTCACCATAACACATACCCTCCCCAATGTCTATCACCCAGCCACCCCATCCCTCCCACCCCCCACCACTCCAGCAACCCTGTTTGTTTCCTGAGATTAAGAATTCCTCATATCAGTGAGGTCATATTATACATGTCTTTCTCTGATTGACTTACTTCGCTCAGCATAATACCCTCCAGTTCCATCCACGTCGTTGCAAATGGCAAGATTTCATCTAAGAAGTGTTTTTGAGTCTTTAAGTTGGTGTGAATATTAGGTCCTTCTCATAAATGAGCCACCAGTCTCATGGTTTGGAGTGTAAGGTTTTAGTACTTTTGCTGTGTACTTTGTTAGGTAGGGTAATTAATAGGATTGTTGCCCCTGGGAATTTTTTCAGATCCATGGTTATCTTGGTATGAAACAGTGATGCTCTTCACCTGCCTACACCAATATCATGCTCTCTGGGAATTGAAATTGATTTTTTTCCCAGTCCTTAGGTATTTGAACAAGCCTCACCTGGGAGGACTTGGAACACCACAAAGCAGTCATTCAGAAATTAGTTTTTAGGACATCACAAATGAGTTGCATCACAAGCCTCCAGAAAAAGTTAATGAAGTTACTAGTTCTTGATATTTTTATGTTTGAGCACTGGGTGCAAAAAGAACTACCTTTAGAATTAAGGATAAACAACGCAGATGTGATTTTTTTGTTCTTTGTCAAATGTGTAGAAATGAAAGCACTCCAAGTTGCCAGTGAAAAGGACCTATGGCAGACATGTATAAAGTCTGAGAGTGTTGTCTGAGATGTCTTTTGATAAGTGTGCTTTTGCTTATTTGTTGGCTAATATGTCCCATCTTGTGTGCTTGTTTTATGTGCATTGCACATTTGTCATTGCATTAATTTACCCCACAAAGTAAACATGGTGTTTAAACAAAAGTAAAGTTTATAGATACACATTAATTGCCTTCTATGCTGTGGTAAGGATGTCAGGGTTACAGAAATGAAGAAGACAAGGTCCCTGCCCTAGAGGAAGTTGAATGTGCTTAATTAAAATTTTTTTTTATTTTTTATTTTTCAGAGTGTTTGGCTGCTTATTTATAGCTAGACTTTACAATTTATTATGGTTAAGCTGCACTCAGCACAAGATCGGGTTGAATTATGTTACCATAATTGAGAGTTACCCTGGGTTCTACACTGTTAATGAATGCTAATGCTCTTTTGAAGGTCTCCTGTATACGGCCTCAATAACCACAAAGGCTTTTCTGCCCAGAGCCGATAAACTCTCATGAATGTCGCAGGAAGTTGCATTAGACATTATGCCATTACCTATAGCTTTTTCCTTTTTTGCTAACTAAGAATGTCTCTTCAGGGTATTCCCTATAGGGCAAATATCTCATACTCTGGAAATATATATATATATATATATATATATATATATATATATTCCCCACCCCCACCACCCCCGGCCAGAGTGGAAATGCATCTTATGAACTTTTAAACTTCCTGATGTTAGTGCTTGCTAATTATAGTTTAAGAATTGAGGTGGGGTTTCTTTAGTAGTATGTTAGGGTCCCAGAAATGCCTGAATCTTTCCTGCCAGTTACCGCCATCCCTGTGCAAGGACCCCAAGGAAGATCTGTGCAGGCAATAGCAGCCAAAAGGTAATCAGAATACCACTTGATTAATAGCTTGAGATGGTGCAGTTTACCCTTGCTGCAGGGTTCTTTGGAAGATGGTAGTTCGGAACGCATACTTTAGTCTTGAGTCCAAATATGTAAATATATTTAGTCTTGCTATGCTCTGGTCTAGCCACAGTTTAGGTAGGCGAAGTCAAAAGGAGAAGGAGGGACCCTAATTTCAATTCAATAGCCATAGAAAACTAGGAAGTCAAGAGAGCGAGAGGGAGTAGACCTTGGTTTTGTGCTTTATATATTTATTTATTTGGGGAGGGGTGCAGAGGGAAAAGGAGAATCCTAAGCAGGATTGGATGCGGGGCTTAATCGCACAACCCTGAGATCATGACCTGAGCCGAAATCAAGAGTCAGATGCTTAACCAACTGAGCCACACCCAGGCACACTAAGGTTTTGTGTTCTTTAAAGCATAATCACTCTGCTTGCTAATAATTGAAGTCCAGGCACTGTTTTTGGATATGACTTAATAGAAGAGCAATCCCTTCTTTGAAGGGCGTGGACAGAGGTGACTGGTGAGGTAGAAGAGAACGAACAGTACCGATAAAGTACGGTAGAGGTCACAATCTCTTACTGAAACCTAGGGTAAGAACTATTTCAGAAGTGGACATTTTCATACTTTAGAAACTCAATAGAATGTATGTGTGTGTGTATATAGTGTGTACACACACACACACACACACACACGGTATATTATGTAACAGTCTGACTATGACCTGGGGAAGTATCTCTTGTCAAATAAATGACTATTTCTGTAAGAAAATCCATAAATAGAGTAAGTGGGAGTAGTAGATAGACTAATGTCCCTCTCCCAAAATATCCACATCCCAATCCCCAGAACCTGTGACTATGTCCCTTTTCATGGCAAAAGGGACTTTGCTCTTAAAATTAAGGTTTAAGGGCTTTGAGATGGGGATGTGATTCTGGATTATTTGGGTGGACCCAGTCTAATCACATGGGTCCTTGAAAGCAGAGAACTTTACCCAACTGTGATCAGAGGAGGAGATGTGATGAGAACAGGGTCAAAGAGGTATGACTTGTCTTTGAAAATGGGGGAAGGAGACCGTGGGTCAAGAAACGCACTGTAGAAGCTGGAAAGGGCTAGGAAACAGATTATCCCCTAGAGCCTCTAGAAAGGAATGCAGTCCTCTTGACACTGAGTTTAGCTCAGTGAGACCCCGGTTGGACTTCTGAACTCCAGAACTGTAAGACAGTACTTTTGTGTTGTTTTAAGCTGCTAAAACTGTGGTAATTTATTACAGCAGTGATAGAAAACTAATACAGTGGAGATAAAGATTGTGTAACCTTATTTTACTTTAGGTTGGCTTATAAAAAACTTTTTGATTTTCAGAACACAAGCAGGGAGGAGGGACAGAGGGAGAGGGAGAAGCAGGCTCCCCGTTGAGCAGGGAGCCCGATGAGGGGCTCCATCCCAGGACCCTGGGATCATGACCTGAGCCGAAGGCAGATGCTTAACCGACGGAGCCCCCCAGTCACCTGATTTTCAGAGCTTTTAGATTATGAATTTCATTTAGGGATTGTGAACCTGTAAAGGGAATCAGGAATCTTGATGTTTTCACTGGATGACTTCATGATGTTTGAATTTTTAGTCCTGGGAGGAGGAGATTCTTCGAAGAAGGCCTTTTAATCGCTACCATCCTAATACTTGAGGCTTTGCTGATTTCTTTGTATTCATTTCCATTGCCTTTATGGATCTTACAATGGTTGGTGATGGCTCTGGCCGACTTGACTAATCATGGACCTTGGTTCACTGTAAAGCGGATTAAGGTAATGTAGGTGAGGGGACTCAAACTCCAGGGTGCTATGCAAATGCACATTGTCCTTGTTGATTGTATTTATTAGGGAGTAGCTACCTCCAGTCCTGTTATCGAGGTTGGGGGTTAGCGGGGGCAGAAGTACTACAGGACGATGCTGTGAATGTGGCCGCAGTATTATCTCTTTCTTCTGGCCGCCAGAAATCCTGCTCCTCTACCTCAAGTCTCTGTTAGTGTGTGTGGCTCCAAGGGAGGTGGCATCTGGAATGAATGTCTCACCACAGAAAGACTGGATACCCTTGGGCTCACCCATGCACCTCATTGTGCCATATACCTCATTGTCAGCCATTTACGTTTAATTACATTGAAATGTGAAGTGAGGAAGAAATCTCCATGTTCTGCTTCTTCTCATGGTAGAATCCAGGGCAAAGTCTACATGTGGAAATTTTCTAGAAAATGCCCCACAAAGTATAAAGTGCGCTTTAGAATACGGGGTAGCAGTTTACACTAAAAATGCAGTATTTGTTTTCTTGTGATGCTCTGCTTTTGTAGTTAGGTCCCATTATTATGAAATGATTGTAGTTGTCTGATTCATGTTTGAAGGTTATGCTTTCAGTGAACTATTACAAGATGATGGTACTAGCTCCGATTCAAATTAAAATGCTAACTTTGAGCATGCCCCTTGCAATGTCCTTGAGTTGTAGCTGAATCTTTAGGAACATCAGTTGTCCTATTGATTCTTTTGATGTCCAAGTGCTGGGAGACTGAGTCTTACTCTGTCTGGTGTGTGTGTGTGTGTGCATGCACGCAGTTGTGTTACTGTTTTTCCTTCATTTTCTCACTTGACATCTTTCCTGTAATTGCTATGATATATAATCATGAATTTATTTCAACACTTATTGACTACTGAATTTTAATTCAAGTGTCTATTTAAAGTAGTTTCAGAACCCAGAGAGTGCCTTATTCTTCATGCCACAGTATATTGGGCTCTGGACTATGTGATAGGGATGTAGACTTTGCCCTTAATGAGTTTATGTCTAGCAGGTAAGGGAAGACTTGTGCAAAGGGAAATGTGGCAAGTTCTGTAGACAAGAACAAGTATCCATGGAGGGGAGGAGATGAAGGGGGGGAAGTCCTCTTCTGGCTGGGGAAAATGCAGAATGCATGAAGGACAGAGTGGCTTTTGAACCATGGAGGGTAGCCTTGAGACATGCAGAGATACAAGAATGGATATTCTAACTGGGAAATGGGATAGTAAATTATTCAAAATTGAATCTGTTCCATGGCATATGGATCCCTGAGATTTGGCCCTGCGTCCTCTTGCATCTGGCCATCTTTACCTTATATTCCAGCTGTGGGGAGCTATTTGTAGAGTTCTCTAAGTGTCCTCTTTCCACTTTGGACCTGTGCTAACAGGTACAGTTGACAGTGAGCTTTCTATATTGAGATTTTTTTTTTAAAGAACTTGTTTTAAGATGTAGATATTACACTCTGCAAATCACATCTTCGTACTTGTTCAGTACTGCCAGCTACAAAGTCCAAGAATTCCAGAGCTTGTAGTACAGGAGGTTTGTTATTCAGCTCCACTAATGCCACTTATACATTTGTTCCTTTGCTTATTGTTTCTTCTTTTTTTTTTTTTTTTTTAAGATTATTTGAGAATGAGAGAGAGCATGTGCGCCTGTGAGCAGGGGGGAGGGGCAGAGGGAGAGACTCTCAGGCCGACTCCTGGGAGCACAGAAACCAACGCGGGGCTCCATGTCATGACCCTAAGATCATGACCTGAGTCAAAACCAAGAGTCAGAAGCTTACCTGACTGCGCCACCCAGGTGCCCCCATTCCTTTGCTGATTCTTGAAGCACGTCTATTGCCAAAAAGGCAAAGATGACAAAGTAGTTGTTCTTAAGGAGCTCATTGCTGGTGAGATACTGGAAAATAGTTTGAATATGAAAGTTTCATAGTCAGTCTAGATGTATGAAGAAGATGCATGGGAAAGCAGAAGTGGGAGTGACCATTCTGCCTGGTGGTTGGGTGTCAGGGAAGGATGCCCAGAGAGGAGATGCTTGAACTGAGTCATGAAAGATGAGTGGGAACTTACCAGATGGACAAAATGGAGTAGGATGTTTCAGGATGTGACTCTGCAAGTGTAGAAGGACATAAGGGAACATGAAAGGTTTGGGAACAATCAGTCCCCAGGAGCAAAAATGTGTGCATAGGTCAGGTGCAACCTGGTGAAGCTGGAAGGGCAGGCAGCCCAGAAAACTTATAATTTCTAGATTAGGGAGTTTGTATTTTATTCTGGAGGTAGCAGTGATCATTGAAGAATATTGAACAGGGATGCCATGTATATGATTCTGTTTGAGAGGAGATATTAAAATTACAAGATCTTAATATGTAATTGTTTAATGGAGACCATACCATGTAAAGAGCTGAGTCTTTACAATATGATAACACTTCTAATAGACTGTATGTATGTGGACAAATGATTCAGTCTCTCCAAATCTTAGTTTCTTCATCTGCAAGTGGGAATGATAATAGTACCTGTCTCAGAATTGATGTGACAATTAGGTGGGCTATTGTTGCTGAAGAACCCAACTATATCGTAAGTGTATAGTAATTAAATAACATTTATTATGCATTTTGATTTTATTAAGAATAGTGAATAGGTGTCCAACATGAGGTTGGCAATGTAGGAACTGGATGCTTCCTTAAAAGTCAATTGTATTGTTTTAACTTTATAACAAAGGCCCAAACCCATAAACTGAATTTTTAAATATTTTCTGAAATCTGAGATTGTCTTGTTTACCTGCCTGAGGAAAGAGCATTAGAAAAGGAGATGTAGTAGAAATTAAAAATGAATCGCTAATGTGGCAGACAGTGTTTGGGACCCTGACTGGGATTAGCCAAATTTGGGTGAGGTTATTGAAATCCCACCCCACAGTTAGCATTCTTATGTCTCAGTATCAGCAAAGGTAGCATCATTACATGAGGTGATCTACAAAAAACAGGGACTGTTTAAGGTTGAAAGAGTTTCCTCTCCATGACTCAATTGGTCCAGAGCAATGTGAGCTGAAGCCTAGGGCACAAAATTGTATAAAGGTTGGTCATGGCTTCTGCTGGCCTTTTAAGGCTGAGTAAATTGTCAGTGACTTGTGGATAACCACAAAACTGTGTTAAAATATTCACTCAAAAATCCCTCACATACCATTCTTAGATATTATGGGTCAGCAGATAGTAACCACTTAAGTGTAATAAAAAATTTTCAGGAAAGAATAAGATGCAGATTTCATGGTTCTTTTGGTAAAAATGTATTAGTGAGTACAAAGTATTTCACAAACAAAAACATTCTCATAATTTCAGGACTTTTGTATACCAAGATGTATTCTATATATCATTGGCCTTTCTGTTAGTAAAATATCAAATAATATTTTTGTAAGATAGACTGATACTTCATAGCGTACTTATAATTTTATTAATTGATAATTGTATTTTCTTTGCTATTTTAAAAAGTGTTTTGAGTTATCTCCCTATTACTATAGCAAGGTTTTTTTTTTTTTTAAAGATTTTATTTATTTATTTGAGAGAGAGAGAATGAGAGAGAGAGCACATGAGACGGGGGAGGGTCAGAGGGAGAAGCAGACTCCCTGCTGAGCAGGGAGCCCGATGTGGGACTCGATCCTGGGACTCCAGGATCATGACCTGAGCCGAAGGCAGTCGCTCAACCAACTGAGCCACCCAGGCGCCCTATAGCAAGGTTTTTAAGGTAATTACCGTGATAATTTCTTTGGCTGAGAGTGGTTTTAGCTCAGTGACTTTCCAGTTGATGTTGAAACATTCCGTTTCTAAAGAGCAGGACTTTTAAGTGTTTGTAACTTCTTATATAATCTAATATAAAGGTGAAGTCAGATCTTGGTCTTTTTTTTTTTTTTTTTTTTTTTTGAGAGGTTACTAAAGATTGAATGATGAATAATTGTTACTCTCTCAGTCATGTGAATCACCAGTACCAAAGGAAGGCACAGTCTAGAGAAGTTTTTAATGATAAGTTGGTGCCATTAATGAAAAAGAAGTGGGTGGTAAATTATAGATCCAAGCCCTTGAAAATTAACCTCTAGCTCATGTTATTAGTTTCATTTTTTGCTTAGAGCTACAGTTTAATTTTTTTGATAAAGCAGTTTATTGCCCTCTAAAAGATATTTAAATTAGAAAAATGCTTCTTTTGTGTTGCTTACCTAAAAGGAGCAATTTACCAGTGGCCATGTTATGGTTGTTTTTCTCATTTGCATTCTGAACCCCCTCTTAGGGCTCTTGTTAGGAGCCTGTATAGATTTATTTGTAGAGGAGGATGCATTGAATTGGACCTCAGGATTAAATGAATTCCATGAATTAGAAGGATGACCTTGTAGACAGAAAAAGATTTCATTATATGTCTTCCCTGTTTCCACTGTAATAGAATTTGTGTTGTATGCCTCATGTTCAAACCTTTTGTGTATGTGTGCGTGTGTTTGTGTATGTGTATATGTGTGTATGTTACATCAAAAGAACAGATTGAAATTCAGCACTCAGGCAGTGGACAATAAATTGGCTGAGTTCTAATTGTGAGGATTGTAGTACTACATTTTATTTTCCCTCCTGTCATGCTCAGCAAATAAATAATTCTGTTTACATTTCAGCCTCCAAACGTCTCTGGACATGATGGCAGTACCATGTGGGCAAATGGTTTTATGGTTAGGATCCGAGTTATACGGATTTTTATCTCTTGTCTGTGTAGCCAAATAGTGTAAAGCCTGGTATTTTGCGTAGGTATTAAAGCTTTGCAGGACTGAGAGAGGATAAAATAGAGGGGGATGGAAGGGTGGAACCACCAGCATCTTTTCTAGTTGAAACACAGTTCACAGCTGTATGCTAGAAGGGGAGGCTTTGGAAACTTCAAAATGATCAAACCAAAGGGCAAGTTCTAACAATTTGCTGCTAATTGATTAGCTTTAGGTATAAGGGGGTGCAGTTAACATGCTATTGCAGCCAACTGTTTTGTTGTTGTTGTTAAGTTTATCTGACTTTTAAACCAGATTCGTCTGCTGCCTGTTCATACTGGTTTTATTCTTCTTGAGGGCCTGATTGATTTGACCAAGGACTGAGTCTTCATGCTAGCTAGCTGTGACAATGGGGGGTAAATTAAAATAGCCTATGGCCAGGGTAAGACCATATCTGAGAGGTAATAGAAGAGTCCCTAAGGCCTGGTGACTCAAAGTGCTCAAATTCTATTTTCTCCACCAGTTAAAAACAATTTTAAAAATGGTAGCCTTTAAAGTATGTGAGATATAATAAACCGTTTCCTCTTTTTACAAATTGGTTTAGAAAAAATCTCTAGGAAGGAAGACTACAAAAAAATATTTTACTGTTCCCATGGCAGTGTAATGTTAATAGGAAATAACTAGTTGATATTCGTTGCATTGTTGCATTTATATAATTAGTTTGCTTTTTTCTGAAATAGTTTGGCATATAATAGTTTCAAGTTTGGAAGGTAGATAGTATTTTTGCCCCCGGTTTATAGGCAGCTAAACAGGCTTGGAATGAAGTTTAGTGGTTTATTTGAATTCACAAAAATGATTAGTGGTAGAGTAGAATTAGAACCCAGTGTCACTAATGCTTAGACTTGTGAATTCACATCTATGATTAAGAAAGGGTGCAGGGATTCTGTCACTCATTATTTCTGGGGCAGTGCTCGATCCCACGACCCTGAGATCATGACCTGAGTAGAAGGCCGACGCTTAACCGACTGAGCCACCCAGGCGTCCCCATGATCGGTCTTTAGTTATGCCTCTGCAGTGTTGAGGGAAGCCATACATAATTTAAAATCAGTAATGACAGTTGAAAGAGGCAAAAAAAAGAAGCCTGGTCTGCTTGTTTTACTAGGCATGAATGGAAAGAACTATTCTTGAAAACACTTCTGCTTGTGTTCTGGGGTCAGCGTGTTTCATTTGTGACATAGGCTTCGGCAAAGCTGGTAGTTTTGCGACTGAATGGTGAATGATAGTTACACAATGCAGTCTCTTTCTTCTGTACATCGTAAATCGATCAAGTTTGATAATTTTTGTTGCTATTCTCACTGAAAATGGTCGTTGTGGATACTCTGCTCATTTTTCCCCCAGGAGTGTATGATTTGAAGTATTATCATGTTCTTTTCATTCTCGAAAGGGACTTAATAAAACCTGTCTCTGGGATGAATAAATACATTGTTATAGGTGTTGAAATTGTTTAAATGGGAAATGTTTATTCTCTCCTTGAGTAAAGCTACATTATCCCAAACATAAACATTGCCAATTAAAGGGTTTGAATGTGTCCTTCAGTCAACTTAAGATCACTTTGTATAGCAAGGGTTCAATCAAATACCACTTTTAATCATCTAATTACATAAAGGAGATCAAGTTTTCTTGCCAAACAAATTACTGGGGAGGAATAATTCTGTAAGTGTACAGTCCTGAGTGCGTTCCCCACCAACAAAGTAGTTTTTTGAGGAAATGATGCTCACAAGGTTAAAGTTGTATATGCCTTTTAATTTTTGGAATAGTTGCTCATTACTTTGGAAGGAATATGGGAATGTTTTATTGTATCTGAGGAGGAAAATTAGTTTGGTATTCTGTTCCCTTCCCCCACCATCCCTGTCATTACATTCTTGAATCTCCACGTTTCCCTTTCTGGAGTAACCTTTCTCTCTCCTCCAAGTCATCCAGGTGTCCTGAGGCTTAGAAGGCCAAGAACACAACCTTTTCCTTGGCAACAACATCAGTTTGTCATAGGGACAATTTCCTGGATCTTACACAAAATAGTTTTCAACTTCCTATGGTTCTTTTTTAAAGGCATTTGCTTGTATATGGCTTTAGATATTTCGAATAAACCTTATACAATTTTACAAAGTTAGTCATATGTATGTTCACCTCATTGAGGCCCAGTGAGGTTAAGAGATTTGCATAAGCAGGTTTGTGTTGGAGAGGAGATAGGAATGCAGGTCTGTTTCTTCCTGGATCTTTGCATTTAAACTAGGAAATTGGAAGGTAGTGCAATTGCCACCGTGAAATAACCTATTCATCTTTCTTGTTACAGTACAGTCTCCGTTACAATGGGAAGTCCTATCTCAGCTAGACATCTACTACCCTGAGCACATGCAAAATAACCTATTGTTTCAATGCAGGCACTATTGGAAAATATGCTATAGCTTTTCTCATCACAGTTCCATTGCTTATTGCCTACTTCTACTATTTAGTTTTTCTTCTGTCACCAGTAAAATTTCATGTGAGCATTAGGAAAAGAGTAGACATTGACAAGATTTTTTCACGGCAACCTGTTAGAATATTGCTGGGAACCTGGGAGTGTACGATATTGGGAATATATGAATAAGGGGCTTGTCTTAATCCTTGTTCTTTTCTCTCTGCATTTGCATTTTCTAGGCAGGCCTCTGGATATGAAGGCAGCATGGCTATGCTGAGGTGATACGGCTGGGTCAGCATTTGCAGGGAAGTGCATAATTTGATCCTGAGTGTGTTTCAGAAATCTTTCCTTCTTCTAGCTAGGAAGAAGCTCCATTGGGATGGATTGGGTGTGTAAACAGCCCTTTTCAGGGAAGCACAAAATAAAGGATGCTCTCTACAGAGATGAGGTCACATTACAAAAGGCAAGAGCAGTGACTCATGGCATGTCAGGGGTATCCGCCATAAAGAGTGGTCATGAACCATCTGCAGAAACGTTTATCAACTTGCAGCACTCCCAGAGAAGGAAGGAGACTGCAAATACATGCCCTAAGGTTCACTGGAGTAAGTAGGAAACTGCTCAGAAATCTCACATTTCATCCTAAAAATGAATGCAGATTTTACATTCCATTTCATAATTTTTGTGTTGTTAGTTACATTACTCAAAAATAGATAAAATTGAAAATCTAGAAATAAGGACAGTTTGTACTGGATTTCTCCTATCCTTTAGTGGATGTCTCTGGGTCATGTTCAGATAGTTTTTATACCTCAATTTAAGTCCTAACTGTACTGGAAAAAAAAAAAAATCACCAGTATGACATAACTTTTCAAAAGGACCATACAAGTAGGCTCTACAGTGTTTGATTAATATCCAAGGCAAAGAATCCGTGTAGTGTATAATAAGGAAAAATGTCCAGTGACCGTTTAAATTCTTTCTATGACTGTTACTAGGGTATAATGGAATTCTTTCCCCTGTTAGGGGAACAAATAAAAACAAAAAGCAAATAAAACTTTATTTGATAAGAGAATAGTACTGTACAGGAGGAAGAATCTTATGAGATGCTCTGATGCTGGCTGAACCACATGAAAATGTGGGTTCTCAGGCAGATCTAGAACCTTTCTGATGTGGGTGACTGCATAACTTATTGTCCCTTTGTGGGGATGCTTTTTAAAATTACAGTGGGTCATCAGGCACAAACCCGGACCGTCCTGGGCAAACCAGTCACCCTCTCTTCAGTTTTTTTGTTTGTTGGTGAAATGAGATGATTGGATTAGGTTAGATGTTTTTAGGCATTTCTTCCTTCAAGAAGCTCAAATATAAAACAAACAAAAGGCAAGTTCAAACTGAAGCATTCCACTTTCCCACCCTCCCGCCCAAGCACACCCCACCCGATGATCCTGAGGGATCCCTGGAGCAGTTGGAAAACTCTGACATTCCGTCCCTGTATTCCACCCATCCTTTGCCCTTCACTGGATTCCTGTGCCCCATCTTCATGTTAGGCAAATGTGAATTCTAAGTATTGGGCCAATGCAAATCCTAGCAGAAGAAAAAGGATATAATCTCACCTGAGGCCATGGGGTATTCCTTTTGGGCTTCATGACTTCTTTGTGCTTCCCCTTAACTCCTCTTGGCCTCTCGCAGTGGTAGGAGCTTGGGCAAAGTTGTTTTCTTCTAGACTTTTTATTGGTTGAAAGACCTGAACCTTCATAATATACTTCTAGGAATGGAGACCTAGATAAAGCCTTTAAAAACAAATGGTAAGTGAGAAATTCTTCTGTGTGCCTATAAAAGTGATTGGGCTGTTCCCTGACCCTCCATAGGCATGAAGAAGAGCATCCCAGTGCTGAGACCCTAGGTCCTACACAGTGTAAACATAAGGCTATTTTTGGGGAAGTATATGAAGGTACACAAGAAAGTAATAACCTTGACTGGCCTACTAATTTCCCCAGTGCAACTAATCAGTTAATTCTATCATTTGTTCTCTGTCTCCTTGTTTTTCTGCTGTATTCTCTTCCCTTCCCAGTCTCTTTATTGCAGACATCCCATCCATCTTCCTGCACATGATTTGGAGTGTTGTTCCTAAGATCACCCTAATCGCTGTGTCTCAACAGTTCTCTCAGTGAAAGCTGCCTCTCCTCTAGGCCTGTAACATCCAGGCAGCAGGAATCCAAGGTCTTTGCAGAGGGAGAGGGATGAAGTCAACCCCCTCTCCCCTGCCATGTCGCTGATGTACTAGCAGACATGCTACCAAGAGCGAATGTAATACTCCATTCACGCTGGACATTAGCTATAACAAAAGGGAGGAGAAACCAGCTTCTGATCACTCCTGTGTTTGTTTTCTCTCATTGACTGGGGCAGGCTCTTGCATTTTTGTGTCTAATTCCTTCTCAGTGATCATTGGGGGGCTTCTCCTCTTGGATGCCATCAGATTCTTGGGCTTAGTGGTCTTAGACGTCACTTGAGGCAAGTAGACTTTTTTCTTTTTGGTTATTTCTTTTTAAAGCACTATCGGTTTTTTTCTGCTTTAAGTTACAAGACTGCCTTGGGCTAATGATATTCCTGTCTAGGTTTGCTCATCTTTGGAATTCAGCTGCTTCTTGGTTGATGGTACCTCCCTTTCTGGTTCATTTAGTCGTCTGGACTATTTCAGGTGCAATTATCTAAGAATGAATGGCTGGAGGATGATATCTATCTATAGCTGTTTGATATGCCGTAGGAGGTATCCAGGTTGCTATAGGTAACAGACGTTAGCTGCAGTGAAAAACTACGTGACTATGGTTTCTCGGAGAGGCGTGAGCTCTCCCTAGTCATTGACTGGCGTCTATCAAAAATAAACAATTTGAATAATTCATCATTTATTCAGCCCCTACTATGTGCCGTGCTTTTTTCACAAGCCTTCCCATTTAATGTATTGATAAGGTGGTTGTTTGTACCCTATTGCTGCTATAACAAATTGCCACCAATAGAGTGGCAACTTAAAACAACTGAATTTGATATAGTTGTACATTAAAAGGGCCACAAATTTCTTAAAGAGGTCAAAAGTCTAAAAATCAAGGTGTCAGCAGGGCTGTGTTCCTCCTGGAGGCTCTAGGGGAGAATCTGTTTTCTTGCCTTTCCCAGCTTCTGGAGGCTGTCCACGTTTCTTGGCTCGTGGCCTCTTCTCTGTCTTCCAAGACAGCAGTGGGTCATCTTCAAATCTCTCCTCTGATTTCTGCATTTGACCTCACGTCTTTTTCTCTGATTCTGATTCACCTTCCCCCTCTTTCCCTTGTGATTACATTGTGTCCTCCTGGATAATCTTCCTGCCTCAGGATCCTTTCTGTAATCCCATCTGTAAAGTCCCTTTGACGTGTAAATGAACAACCCGCAGGTTCCAGGGATTAGGATGTGGCCAGTGTTAGGGGCCCATTATACTGTATCTGGGAGGTAGTGATGGCTTCTGCCACCAGAACCATAGCAGTCGCTTACATGTATGAAGTCCCCGCTCTGTTCCAGTCAGGAAAAGGGTCTTACTTAATCTTCACCACAACTGGAGGAGGTTGGTATTTTACGGGAAGGCACTGAGGCTTGGGGAGGTTGAGTAACCTGTCTAGAGTCCTGCAGCCACTTGGCTGCAGACAAAGGATTGCAGTCCAGGCTCTTCGATGCCAGTGTTCATAATCTTAACCACTACCCGGTTCCACAGTTATTACATGTTCAGTACAGACAGACCTGAGTGAAAAGAGGGTGTTTCTTCTGGCTCGCACAGGTAGTCAGTGAACAGGGTCAATATTCAAACTGCATCTCTTGGATTCCAAAGCCTCCATCTGCAGTGCTGTTCTCCATGTGCTGATATCAGACTCTGGTTTTACCAAGATTTTTGCCTTCAGTTGTGGTTTTCATGACCTTTGTTTTGTTTGTTCGGTTGGTTTTTCCTTTCCGGAGTGTGCTTCTTTATCGGTGAAGTCAGGTGGAGAAGGTTGTCACCTAGGTCCTGATGTCGTGGTGTTGACAGTTAATGGGCAATGGCCTTGGCCGCTGCAGCTGAGCTACCTTGGTCCTGCTCTGCCCTCTTCAAGCGGAGTTCTCCGATGGCCTTATTGTAGGTTGAGGCGACCACTGCTGCCTCATTTAGAGCAGAGACCCTGACTTACATTGAATTTCAAACACCGTCCCCACGATGGAAAGCTAATGTTTTATGGAACCAGCCACAATTTAGTTACCATAACAACTTGGTAATACTCATTCTGTCTTGGCTTCCTGCCTCCGAGTGTGATGTACAGCAGTCATTCTGGCCCCCTGAAATGGGCTCTCACCTTATTCTTGTCAGGCGTACTGATAAACAGCTCTGTTTCGTGACACATTTCAAAGTCATCCTTCCCTTTTTTTTTTTTTTTTTTTTATGTTGCTGACCTTCTCTTAAGCTGCAGGTTGTATAAAGACAAGCTGCTGGCAAACAATGAATCATGGAACACTACATCTAAAACTAATGATGTAATGATGTATGGGGATTAACATAACAATAAAAAAATTAAAAAAAAAAAAGCTGCTGGAGTAACGCCGTGATTGTGCCGCTTTTCTATTCCTGAGCTATTTTATCATGAAATCACATGTCTGTGTGGTGGGGGAGGGGGGTAAGGAGAGATATGAGTAGACGGTTGAGTCCATATTCTTGGAGCAGACTATCATAGTATCATAGCGGTGTATTTATGTCATCTGCCAAAAAGAAAAAAAAAAGCTTGAAATAATGCTAAATTTAATCTCATTCTTTATGCTGTAAATTTGACATACTCTGGAAAAGGTGTGGGCAATACAAAGAGAGGATTCATTTTTTTTTTTCAGTCAAGCATTTTATATGCATTAAACCATTAATGTCTAGTATTGCCTTGATAATCTGTAACCTGTAGCAGAATTTAAATTTTGCATAGGGGAAATTTTGCATAGATGGGCTGGTGGGAATTTGAGGGGAAGCAGACATAAGGATTTTGTTCTGTATTCTAGTTGGTAGGAGAGTGCTGTTTCAGGAAGGCTTAATAGGTATTCCTTGGGGAAGTGGGGAGGAAAAGACAGGGTAATGAGGCATTCTTTATTCCTCTCTGGGAGATACAGAATCTATATTCACATTCCAAGGCTCTGAAAAGTCCAGCAGCAGAGAAACCTATTTAATTAACTGCTTTATTCAGCCATGGGGGCTGTGGGGACCCCCTTTCCAACAGAGCATCTGTGAATATCTTCTAGAACACTGGGAAATGGTGCTTTAGAGCAGTAATGATAAAGAGGAAACTGAAGCTAGGATTTCACCTTCGGTTCGTAACCATTTCTGTAGTGATTCAGCTATGGGACAGACTCAATACTTATATTCTTCATTATTAGCTAATGTGTTGTGTGCTTCCCTCCCCAAATGTTTAAAATGGCTTTCTTGTGGTTTGTGCCTTCCAGGATTCCATATATGCATTGATTTTGAGCAATCTCTACAACATTCTGTTCAACTTTTCTTTCTCTAAATATGTGAGTTCATTGCTAAGGAAGGTTACGAAGTCTCCTTTGGAAAATTCTAAGGAAAAGTACTGACCATTTTTATGGATGGCTATGGTTCGGTCTTCTATGAAACAGGTAATACATATGCTGAAATCTGTATTTTTATCCTAATTATTTCATTTAAAAACATGGAAGTCTAGTGCTTAATAATAAAGAAATTCTAAGCTCTCTGTACATTGGAGAGAATAAATTAATACCTCTCTTCTAATGATGCAAAAACTCATGTCTAGAGATAGGAGTTATTCAGTATTACCAAGTAAGAAGACTGGCTATAGAAATTGGAACTTTGACTTCCTAGGAATGCATTTCCATGTTTTGTTGTTGACAATTTTAAACAATTGGACTAAGCAAAAATACTTAGCAAAGAGGTATGAGACGCCTCTTGATGGCATCCCTTCCTAAAGAGGCAAGGTGGAAAGATCTGTGTCCTTCTCCTTGTTGGTTCTCTAACATATTCACTGTTTAAGATAGCTTTTATTGAGGAATGGAATTTTTAGGTTGATTTTCAGTATATGTGCCTATCCAAGGTATTATGCGGTGTTAATTTTTTTCCCCTTCCAATCCAAAAGAGTTGGAAGAAAGCATATTTGAGTAACTGGGTATGGAGGAACAAAGTTGTTGACTACCGTTTTCTTCATAGATGTTCCATCCCTGGCCCAGCTGGCTTGCTGGATATTTGACCACAATCCCATGAGTGCTAGTGGTCAGTGTATTGTATTTGATTTAGCAGAGTCAGTAGCTTTTCTAATTCAGAACAGCTTTTGTGTACTGTGTTGTCTACCCATGGTTCACATTATCCAAATAACAATGCCACACCACGATTGTGAGGCAATTGTTAATCTCTGTCTGATGAAGCTTCCCCATGTCCCATTTGTTAAATTTGTTAGAATTTAATGTGCCTCTTTCTTCCTTTGTTCCTTTAAAAAAAAAAAAATATATATATATATATATATATATATTTTTTTTTTTTTTTTTTCAACAACAGCATTGTCTGGCATTTTTAGGTAATTGATTTTTGCATTTACATTTTGGTTAGAAAAATGGCTGTGGTACTAAGCAAAGGGGTTGGATTTATCCAGCACTGTCTATATTGTTAGCCAAGAGAATTGTATGCTAGAGTAACTTGATAATAGAGCACCCAAATGTATACTTTCATCTAAAATTTTCAAGTAATTTCTCCTTTGGTGATACAAAATCAGAGCTGGGGCAGTCAACAGATAATAACCCAAAGTGTTAACCCAAGATGTTTTGAAATATTTGGGTATTATACACAGCTCAGGGAAAGAAATAGCCGCTCATGTGTGTGACTGCTGAAACGCTGACTTTGTTTATTTTCAATAAACATAATAACTAGTTTCATATGAGTACATAATTTCTTGGAAGAAATTTGGAAGAGCTGGAGTAAAGTGGAACGTACATAAGACATATATTTACCCGTCAAAAACATACTTCCTGATACAGTCACTCTATTTTTATTTTTAGGAGGGAAATCAGATAAAGACAATGTGTTAAAAATCTTCCTTGGCTTCAGGAATGTGAGTAGTTTGCATATTTTTTTAGGTGCTGTTAGCAGGGTTACTCATTTCCTGGCATGATATGGTGAAAGTATGTCTTTATGACAATTAAAATGAGAAGGAAAAGAGATCTAAGGATTGGGCTTTTTGAAAATTATCTCCCAAGGCAGTGTAGACAAAGAAAGGAATCATCTATGTTGCTTCAATGAAGCTATAAAAATAAGACCTGCTGTGGGCATGAATAGGATCAGAACCCAATGTGAGTCAGTTAGATACAATAAAGACAAGAAGAAATTTGTTACACTGTCATTTCATATGCTTTATTTTTATTTTTTTTCAGTCCTCATTAGATGCTGGGATAATGTCATTAAATCTTTGTATGTATGTCATTGAATCTCTATGTCATTTAATCTTTGTTTAGTATGAGTATGATTTAGCTTTTCCAGTCTGATCATTTTTTTGTCACTGATAGAATTGGCTTAATAAGAACCATCCCTTGGATTGTGGAGAAAGTCAGAGTTTAAAGGATGCCCTTTGGGTGGGCATCCAGCCCTCTCCTTTTCAACACCACACACTCTCCAAATGACTTCCATAGAATGGGCATGCATTCTGGGGGCATGAAGAAGAAATACCTACTTCTTGATTGTCATTTCTCAATGGGTAGTGGTTGCTGGGGGGTGGGTGAGGGTCATAGAAGTTTTCGGAGGGGATGTTAGAGTTGAGTCTTACAGGATATGTAAGAGTTTTCAGGAGGCATGGAGAGGTGAGGCAGGATGGCATGTTTAGGGTAATAAAATTGTGTTGGGAGTGCTAAATTGTTGGAGCCTAGAGCACATGGTTGGAAGGGGCAATAGTTTAAGTCTCCAGGGGCCGACAGGGACCATATAAAGCAGGGTCTCACATGTTGTGGTAAGAATTTAGAATCTCTGGCATTGGAGAGATAGTGATAGGCTTGCCTTTTATAAAGATAAGTTTGGGAGAAGAGTCTGGAGAGGGCTGAGTATTGAGAGTACGAGTTTAGTAATGACAAAACCGTTCAGCACTTTATTTAAAAAAAAATTATTATTTTTTTTTTAGGTTTGAGAGTGTGAGCAAGAGAGCAGGGGAGAGAGAGAGAGAGAGAGAGAGAACACAATCATGAGTAGGAAAGGCAGAGGGAGAGGGAGAGAAAATCTCAGACTTGCTGAGCATGGAGCCCAACACGGGGCTCGATCTCAGGACTCTGAGATCATGACCTGAGCCAAAACCAAGAGTCGGACGCTCAACCAACTGAGCCATCCAGGCGCCTCAGCACTTGGTGTTAAAGGAGATGTGGGCCTAAGTTAAGGTCCTAGCAGCAGAAATGGAAAGGGAGGGGTTGGCTAATGAGAAATTGAGGTGCTATGATTCTAAAGACTCGGTAACATATTAGAAATGGAGAGTGAAAGAGGGTGGTGGGAATTAAATGAGATAATACATTGTTTTAAAGTGTTGAACACAGTACGCAGTACCTGGCACGTGGTAGGCATGCAGGAAATGAGAACTTTAGTTCTGTTGTTGGACAACACAGACAGTAGGAAACCTCTTGGAGATTCCTGTTTTTAGTAACAATAACTCAGGGCTTCTCTCTATATCCCCATCTTCAAACGTACACCCTAGCAGATTTCACACTCTGATTTTTTGCTTGTTAGGGAGACTGTGGTCACTTTGTGTTCACTTTATGTGATGGCCTGACAGTATTACTGAAGTATTTTATAGTTGTTAACACGATCTTAATTTTTACATGTCCCTACCCAATGACCTGATGCATGTTTGAAATCCAACTCAACAGTGAAACACATCTGTTGTTGACCTTTATGCTGTCATTAAGGAGAAAGGCCCAACCCCCAACTCAGATTTGATTATTTGTTTAAGGTTTTATCCTGAAAGTATTGCCTTTCCCTTCATGTCTTTAGAGTTATATTTTCATCCTTGTTTCAGATATGTTACTTCCACTTGAGTCAGTTAGGAGATCAGGTTTATTCATAACTCTGTTGGTAATGCCAGCGAACAGTTCTTTGATGGAATATGTTTAGGGTAAAACTAGTGTGTTTGTCTACTCAGGCTGCCATAACAAAATACCACAGACTGGTTAGCTTACACAACAAAAACTTAATTCTCATAATTCTGGAGGTGGGCAGTCCAGGTTAAGTCCAAGATCAGGGTATCCAGGGATTCTGTTCCTGGTGAAATCCCTCTTCCTTGCTTGCAGACAGCCACCTTTTCCCTGTGTCCTCACATGGAGGAGGGTGCTCTCTCTTTGCTGCTTCTTATAAAGCCACTAATCCTGTCATGAGGGCCCCACCCTCATGGCTTCATTTACCTTAATTACCTTCCATAGGTCCCATTTCCACATGTTGGGGGTTAGGGCTTCCACATATGGATTTTGGGGGGACACAGTTCAGTTCATAGCAACTGGGATTGAGAAATGTGAATTTTAGGTTATTTGCAACTCTTATGTCCTGCTTACCTTTTACGTTTTACAGATATGTCTTGATGATTGTCTTAAGCTGGTTGTGTTGGTTGTTTAGATGTCTTAAGGAGTTCTTCATTAACCATTCATCAAACAGTTACAGAGCTAGGATTCAGAAGTCAGTAAGATAATTTTGCCCTTAAAAGCTTTAAAAGGGGTTCCTGGGTGGCTCGGTTGTTGAGCGTCTGCCTTCGGCTCAGGTCATGATCCCGGGGTCCTGGGATCGAGCCCCACATCGGGCTCACTGCTAGGCAAGAAGCCTGCTTCTCCCTCTCCCACTTCTCTCGCTGTGTCTCTCTTTGTCAAATAAATAAATAAAATCTTTAAAAAAAAAAAAAGCTTTAAAAGCACAGCTGTAGTTTCTTACTGGAGGGGGAAAAACAAACACATGTGCAGATTGTTATGGGAGTAATTGTCTCTTAGGGGATGGGAATCAGAGAAGGTACAAAATCAGAATATTGGCAAGAAAGTTATTCTCCCGAGATCCCTTTCAAGGCCAATATGGTACTTTATGTGCTGCTGAAATTGACATTGCATCATGCTGTACTTGTGTCCCGTGATTAAAGTAATGATGGAGTTAATCTTCACTACTAGCATACTAGCATGGATAATTTCCCTTCAGGTGTGGTCTTGAATTTAAAGGGAGCTGTTAATTTAATTACTTATAGTTAGTATAATTTTTCTTTAATGGTAAAACACATTTTTCAACATTTTAAGATCTCTGAAATCAGGATGTATCTTACAATCAATGATGCATCTTAATTGACAATTTTTTCTTTTCTTTCCTATTATGGTATTTATTTTATATTGTTTCTTATTTTCTTATTGTAACACTATAGTACATTTTATGGTTGGCACAGAATATTCAACGAAATACAGTTGTAAAAGCTAGGCTAATATGTACCTGAATGAGCTCTTCCTTACTATCTCATTTAATGCTCACAATGACCCTATTGTCATGTTTAATTTATAGAAGGTTTGGTGATATTAATTGCTCAAGGTAATTTTTTTTCTTTATTAGTTTAAATTATTTTCTCCATGAAATAAATACATATTTTTTTCTTAGTAAGCAAGACCACAAATCTTTCAGTAATTCTCCAAGACTGCATACTTTAAAGGAAAATATTGATGAGTTTTGCTTTGAATTTCGTATGAATTTAAATTACATAGTTCTTGGGGAGAAATTCTGTCATCTTGTATTTGCTGATGTTCCACATGCAGTATAGTAGTTTTGTCCTTCAACTTATTAGAAGATGAAGGGTTCTTTTAGGACAGCTGAAATGATACCCCTGGACCCTGACTTCCTCCAATTCCAATCTCAGTTCCATAGCTGGGACTCCTCAGCTCTTGTTTGCAGGATTGTTTTCTTTCCAGTCACTGAGGGGAATCTCTCTCTTAGAGGGAATTTCAGAAACCCAGGCAATTATCTTGATTGGCTTAGCATAAAATTAATCATGATACTGGTCCTGCTGTTTACAGTGGCTATGTTCTGTTCATTGGGTTCTCTTGTGAACAGACTTTGAAGTCAGTAGCTGAGTGTATTTTCTTATCATGCTGGGACCTCTGTAATGGTTCTTTGCCTGATCTTATAGGATCCAGGCCCTGCCTACCTTGATCCTCCTTGACTATGGCCTGTGTCTCCTGTATCTAGATCTGCTGTCTAATGCTTCATAGTGGGATCCACATTTGGACTTTCTTTGGGAAATTCCCTACTGAGCCCTGCTGGCATTACCTGGCCCTGTTTGTGGCGGATGGGGTCTGGGGCTCTGTGCTCTCATTCTCTGCCTTGGGTTCTGATTCAGACCTCCAGGACCATACCTTGAATATTACCTAGCTCCGTCTTAACCTGTTATTCAAGGCTCTCCAAAATCTGCCTCTGACTTTTCTTTCCAACAGTTTTGCACTACCGAGGACTATCAAACTTCCTTATGGTAGTTTTTACTATATTATGATTTTTGTATTTGTATATTTGTTTAAACTTGGCTAGTGTACTCTGAGCTCCTTGAACATGGGTCCATGTCTTTTATACATAAAAGATAAAAAAGATCCTCCCCATAGTATCTTGCATGTAGTAAGCAGAATGGATGAATGGTAGAGTTAATGTCTGCTAGGCACCCAATGCTTACCTGATGACTAAAAGCTTATAATAAACAGAAAAGCATTCATAGGATGTGGTCCCTGATCACATGATTTGTGCCTTATGGGGCCATGCATCTGGACTTTGGAATGATGCTCTTTAGCTTTTGAGTATTTGCTTATATATATTTTTGATCCATGTAGTGTATAATCTCTTAACTTTCCATAGAATTCTGGTTTTTTTTTTCAACTTTTGGGATCATATTTTACATATGATTTATACATGAAGTATATACATTGTATAGCTTTATAAATGAATGTTTAAAGTGGTTTAAATTTTTCATGGTTCAAGTACTTTAGACTGTTTAAATGTGTCACTGGAATATAAGCTTATGAGGGCAGTGGCTTTCATGAGTTTATTTCTACATGCTCAGTTTCTGGAATAATGTCCAGGTACTCAATAAATATTGAATAGTAGGTGGTCCATAAATAGTGAATAAATTCTTTAGATTTTGTTTATTGTTTGATTCAGCTTTAATTTCCAAGTTGTAAGACCTTATAGACTCTTAGGTTTAGGAGGGAACTTAAAGCTATATATAGTCTGGCTTCTCCACCATGGAAGAGCTAACAAGTGAGTATCCTACATATCAGTTAGTAGAATATTTAGTTCAGAAATTGTCACAGGAAGCATATGACTGTGACACCAGTGAGGAAGGACCAGTTTCTCAAGTACTTTTCCCCTATGCCTCCTACTTAAAGGATTGTTTATATGGGAACTACAGCAAATTCCATTATATTAAAGCGATTTGTGATGTCAGCTGAAGGGGCGCAGAAGTGGCTTGTTGCTGATTTGAGAGATCAGAAGCAGTTCTTCTGTTGTGTTTATTCTGTTTCTGTTCCATCTTTTCTGCCAGTGGAAAATCGCCTCAGGATTAAGAGAAGGAAAGGGTTATGAAACATTTGAGCTGTCTTTGGTGCCATATTGAATGTTGAGAGCATTTGCTTTGTTCATTTGCTTAGCCCTGTTTTGATTAAAACCATATTTCTGTAAAAAAAAAAAAAATAAATATTAATAACTTTTGTAGTTGACCAGTTGGCATTGACAGCAAGTAATAACTGAATAGCTAATTAGTCCTTAGAGTGTTTCAGAGTAGAGTTTATCATTTTTTCTGTTCTTGGTAAATGATATTTCTGGTGATGAAACATAGTCTGTCTGGTCCAGAAAGACCTGAAGTGTGATGGAGTCATTTTTCTTAGCTTGGATTTTCTCCATAATCTTCTTCTCAGGTGTTCTTTCTAGATTATCCTTCTATACTTACAAAGCCTTTTGTATCTTATAAGGCTAATTTTTCAACATAAAAATTTCCCTTATTTTCATTGTCCTCTGTTTGCCTAAGCCTCTTACCCATTGTTCCTGTTTGATATCTGGTGCTATCAAGAGCTTGTCTAATTACTCTCATCTATATCTCCCTTCTTGAGTTGTTGGCTTTTTGAGACTAAATAACTAAATAACTACAGACCTTCAGCTACTTCTCATTCCGTTGCTGGACCCCCTTACTATCTTAATATCTTCAGATTAGATATATCTCTTCTGTTACATGTGATTTAAAAAAAATCATGGACAACATGAGCATAGAGTAATTATATTCTTGGATATAATCATAGGGGCTTCCTGTTGAAATAAGTGAAGTTTTGTGTATCGTGAAGTAAAAATTTTATCTTAACAAATGAAGCAAACATCCCTTTTCTTCGATTTGTAGCATGTTTGAAAATGGTCCTCTGTATCTACTGTTGTGATCTTTACAACAATTCAGTGATCATGGGTTTTCCTCAAATATAAACATGTACAAACCGAAGGGACATAAGCCTGCAATTGCATAGCTGAGACTTAATGCTAGAAAGATTGTTTAATAACGTATTTAGCATACATAAATGAGATTAAAAATGAGAAGCTACATCCCGTGCATTTGCTCCAGCCCAGTTCTGTTCGTTAAAATGAAAAATGGCTCATTCTATTTTGGAGCATTGCCATTATAAAAATAAATGTCAATATGTTTCGTACTTGCAGACTTTTATCACTTGTCTGCAAAATGCCAGAGGATGACTAGCCCAGTACTTCTGGGTGTGGGCAGTGTATTCACAGGAGAATGACATCGATTACAAAAATGTAAGATTGTCTTCAAGGAGTTTCCCCATTGTGATGTTTATTTAATTATGCCAAATGCCTTCTTCGTTGGTGAATTCTTAGAAGAAGGATAAGAACAGCCTAGGTGTGGAAGTATTTGGTGGTTTTCTCTCTACCACTTGCTGTCATCGAGTTCCTATTCTCCTTTCATTTTCCCTCTGGCTTTTCTAACTCCCTCTTCAATCATTTTTCCCCCTGCCTTGCACTGAGCAGTGTGGGCATTACTTTGTCCCAATGGTGGCATAGGGATTTAATAAGATTGCTGACCTCTGGGCCAGAATGACTCTTGCCTGCCTGACAGTTGTTAACTCCTAGTGGGCTATGTAGGTAAGAAAAGTGAAGTGATAGAATTCACAGGAGCTGCGGAAACGGAAGGTGTTGAAGACAGGGGACTCTGTCAACACTTTTTTTTTTTTTTTTTTTTGCCTTTTTTTCTTTTTTAGCACTGGGTCTGGATGGGTGGTGATCTAATTGGTTCAGAATTAAATAAAGGAAGGGATTGGTAGATTTGCCTTCCGTGTTGCTTTTAATCACATGTCTTCACTCTACTCAAGGCCTTACATGTGGTAAAAGGGAACGAGAACCAGATAAAGAGGTGCTAAAAAAACATTTGTATTTTCCTTGTTCTTAGAGAAAGGTTTCCGGTTGTGTGTGTGGAGGTGAAGGTGTTGTATTAGCGATGGGGATTGGGACCCAGAAAGTGGGTTTGAACCACCAACACCAGGTTCTGGGAGTGTAGGGGCTGATGCCATAACTTTAAGGACATTAGCAGAGTGGAAACCTAGAAGAAAATACTAGTTCACTGTTTGCACAAGTTAAGCCAGCTTTGCAAATTAGGTATTTGCCTAACTTATTCCTGTTCACAGTAGAACTGCTATGAGGCATACCAACATTTCTAATTTTGGGACTTCTTATTATCAAAGTTATGGAGATGGTTTTTTAATTTAATGAAATATTCCATTCTGGATGCTGGTATCTTATGACTTAGAATATGAATTCTCTCTCCTGTGTATCTGATTCGAAATAAAAAGGTACTAATCACAAACTGGTGTCCTATAAGGTACCTGTGAATTCTTAGTTGTGGGAACAGACAGATTAGAGTCAGCTAAATAGCTTACCCTGCTTATTGATACGTAACCATTTTCTGTAAAGAGCTGGGGGCATAGTGGGTAGGTGGGTAGTTTAATCTATTGAGTTTTTTTTTACCCAGTACAAAATCAAATAACCAAAGTAATCAATTTCTTCTCTTTCCCCTTCCAAATACTTGATTGGGATATAGGATTTGAAATTTGAAAATACTTCCTTAAACTATTCTACAAATATTTCTTTTTTTTTTTTTTAAAGATTTTATTTATTTATTTGACAGAGAGAGACACAGTGAGAAAGGGAACACAAGCAGGGGGAGTGGGAGAGGAAGCAGGCCTCCCGCGGAGTGGGGAGCCCGATGCGGGGCTCGATCCCAGGATCCTGAGATCATGACCTGAGCCGAAGGCAGACGCTTAACGACTGAGCCACCCAGGTGTCCCTCTACAAATATTTCTATGCCAGTTATTAAAAATGAAGTGTTTTGTCTTATTTGATCTTCTGCTCCATCCCATTTGCCAATAAAACAAAATAAAACTTAGTATCAAGTAAGTCTTTGATTAAGTTAGCAATGATTTATGGGGAGCCCATTAATGTACTGCACAGACAGGAAGTGTAGAGATTTGATGAATCAACAAAGCAGAAAATGGAAAGTACATTCCCATTCCTGAGTTTTTTGAGTCAGAAAAAACTCATCCCTGGCCGTGGTTATGCTTTAATATCAGTCCTGCAAAAGAGAAACTGATTTTCATTTGTGCTGATCTATTCTGTGAAAATACTGTGTGCATTTTCATCCTTAGAAAAGATTTCTGCAGACAGATTTAAGAACTGAATATAAGTGATGTGGGGATTGTTTTATTTACCCCTAAAAACCATATTCTTCCTGTTAGAGCAGGGATTTAGATGGCAGAATCAATAAGTTTGTTGCTGTGGGACTTGCTAATATACAAATTAATGTATGATGCTTATGAGCTTGATAAAAAGGCCATATTCTCCCAGTACTTCATTGCCATGCAGTCAAATGGAAGAATAGATAGAAACAATGTAAGGGAATGAAACAATTTATATCATAATCTTTCAAGGATGTTAATTCACATGTGTAGTGAAGACAGCAGTTATCTATGTGTTAGGTAGTTGCTTTGCTTGACAAACACTTGTGACAAATCACTGGTATTACATGTGATGTGTTTTCCTAAAGCAAAAATCAGATAAAACCTGGTAGGTTTGTTTGTTTGTTTGTTTTTAATAAGAATTCCTCATCCTTTGGCATGTATAACTAGAAAGCATTGGCAAATGGACACCCGACTATGAGATTCATTCCCTGAAATGCTCTTTTCAGGATTCCGTGTGAAAGCGTTAGCTGTGTCAATTAGTTGAGATGAAATGACATAATTTATTGACCTGTGGTGATAACTTTCTAAATACATTGAACATTAGGCATCATATAACCGAATGCTCCACTAATTGCTCAGATGCATGCCTGCTTTCGTAATCAATGTGCTCCTTGGGCTAGCCTCAGCAGGATTTATTGCCTCATTTTCTATTTCAGACTGCTTACACATTCACTGGGTGGTGTCCCTGAAAATGATAGTCCCTAAGGATCAGAATCTGTGTCAGAGGGCAGAGGTCTGTCTTTTTCATGGCTTTGGAATCACTCTTTCATATTCTAAGAGGAAGGAAACCTGGCCATTTGCATTTAAAGCCCTGCTCTCCAAGGTTACGTTCTGTTGAGTGTATATTTCAGATAGTGGACATTTATCATAGTGTAGCTCTCAAATCTGAAATTGCTGCTGAAGGTATAGCCGAAGAGCCAGTCTTGGGGAGCAAGGTAATAAATCAGAAGCTGCCACATGATCACTATGGTAACCGTCAGGCCCTGTCATACTGCAAGCATTATTGAAGGGTAGGTACAATGTTCAGCTCATCAGGTGTTTGTGATCATAAACCTATTGACACTATAGATTTGATATGACCACATTATTGTCTCTGTGAATGGAAAGGGACTGCTATCATATTTAAGGTAACGTTTTAGGACTGTAGACGTGAACTTGTTGCCAATGCCAATTGGTTTAATACAGTAGTAGTATGTAGTTTTTCTTTTTAAAGGTAAAACCTAGTTTTTCAACATTGTGAAACTAAACATTTTTTTTCTAATGAGTCTATTCATGCTGAGCTGAATATGTAGACGTATGTAATTATGTATCCACATTGATCCAAATCACTTAATTCTAACATTTTAACAATATTTAACACTGTTATTTGACAGTTTCGTTATCATGATTTTCTGAAATATAAATGGGAGATCTTGAGATGATGCTTTCTGCCTTCATTTTTAAATACATGCACATAATTGTGTTTTGAAATTTTGTAACATGACGTTTAGATTTAGGTATAGGTAGCATCTTGATAACATTGGTGATGAATTTGTTGTGAAGCAATTAGAATATAAGGCCAAAATTCTGAAAGGTAATTCCTTTTGTTTATAAAAAGGGTGCGTTCTTGAAATTATAATGACAACTTTAAGTGAAAACATATGTTCTCTAAGAGCAAAGTTCACATATCCATTATATTTTATATGAATGTAGGGAGTAGTAGTATTTTCACTTACATTTAGTCATAACAGAAGGTGATTCCCCAAAACAGTTTTAACAGATAATTGTCTAGCATTTTATTAAAGAACATATATTTAGAAGAGGGGAGAAAAACCCCCCATGTATTATTATAATAAAATCGTTAGTATTTTCCTAATTATTATTGCATTTGAACGTCTTTCTTCCAACTGAACCGAAAGGGCATTACTAAATGTTAAAGGCAGTAACAGTGGTAATTCCCTTATTGTAAGAGAGACAAAAACTCATTAAGATCACATTAAGGCAGTCACTTCTACACATTCCTCAGAAGGATTTGGATTTTCCTCTCCCTTGTTTTAAAAGAGTGATGCAACATTATGTTAGTAAGCACCTATCCATTGTTGCATCTTGGAAACATCCTATCCAACCTCCCTACCCAGGGAGAGTACATTGTAAGGTTTGCACCGAGCATGAGCATAGTGCTTTGCTCTCTGTGTTGGAAGGTGGGAGGGAATGAAGGACCGAGGGGAGGAAGGAGGGAAGCCCTTGAGCATTTCCTATCTCCTTTTCTGCACAGTGCATGAGTTTTGGATCTTGGTGTTCAGTGACTCCCAGAGGAGGAGGCACTGTAGATATTTAACAGTTTTCAAAGAAAAAGATTTCTCTCTGCCATCCTTCTTTTTTATCTGAACAGCAGCCTGCAGTGGGGGCCCGTTGCTGCTGAAATGTGGTGGAACGTGGTGCTGGGCCCGGTGCAAGAGAGTCCGCACTGGATCCTGAGTGCTGCTCTTTTGTGTGGGATGCTGAGCAGCTGTTAGATACCCAACAACTTTGCACCACGTACGGGCCAGAGTGGAAGTCGGAGGCTGGAGAGGAAAGACTTGGGGCCAGTCAGCTAGCTTCTGAAGCTCTGTCTGAGAGTGTTTCTAAAGGCAGAAGTTATGTCTACTTGTTAGCTTCATTCGGTTCACTTTTCTTGGTCTCCGGTGTCCATTATTCTTATTACATTAGATTTCTATTCAGAGGCACTTGCTCTAGCATTTTGATACATTTTGAAGAAGTTCAGGAAAACCGTACGTTGTAAAGGAAGAATATGAATTCTTATTGCTCCCTTGCTGTGTGCTAGGTGCCCTGGTAGGTATTTGCATACATACTTTAATCCTGAGAGCAACCCTAAGGAGTGTTTTAATTCCCATCTTACTGATAAGAGGGCTGAGCCTAAGAAAGATGTAAATGTCTGGAAAGTGGCTGAGCTGAACTTTCAGCATCATTTTCTCTGATGCCAGAGTCTGTGTTCCTTTCTGTCTTGTTTGCGCGACTGTTCAAGAAGGCATAACTTCTTCCAATTTCTTTTTTGTATTCTTGCTGTTACTGTGGCGAGAACACTTAATAGGAAATCTACTGTCTTAAGTTTTTAAGTATACAATACAGTATTGATACCTATGGGCACAATATTGTATGCCAGATCTCTAGAACTTCTTCATCTTGTACACTTGAAACTTGATAACCATTGAAGAGCAAAGAACTCCCCATTCTAACTGCCCCCTAATCCCTGGCAACCATCATTCTACCCTCTGTTTCTAGGAGTTTGACGACTCTGGATAACTCAAATAAGTAGAATTGTCCTTCTGTGATTGGCTTATTTCACTCAGCATAATGTCTGCAGGTTCATCCGTGTTGTCCTGTGTCTTACTGTGTAGTTCATCAGTTCTTCAAATTACATTCAGACCTTGTGCCTGGTGCTGGAAAAATATATCTAAATTCAGTCGCCTGTACCCTTAACTTTAATGGAGTCAGATTGGGTAAGAAAATCATGCCCTAGCAATCATATTTGGTATTTGATTTCAGGCCTTATTTTGTACTAACTCTTTAATTTTGGGCAAACAGCTTTACCTTTTTGGACCAGATCCCTCTTTTGTAGGGAAGAGATGATAATGCCTACCTCACCACATTGTAGTGAGGATTGAATGAATTAATGGATGCCAGAGACCTGGTGTGGAGTAGGTACTGCTCGTCCTCATTCTTACTTGCCAGCACTTCCAATTATAAAACACTAAACTGTTAGGTTAGGTAGGGTAAGCCAAAAAATTTTAGATGAAGGTCAGTATTGATTTTCATGCAACTGCACTGTATATAATATATTCATCGATAGTGTAGGCGACATTCATATTATAATGGTATTATATTTATATCTTCCTATTAGAGATTAATTTGTCTTCATTTATACATTTAAAACTGAGCTATTATTTTGACCATTGGAGGCAAATATGGAAAAGAAAATGAGAAGCGCTCTTCTGCCCAAATCTAAATCTGCAATGGAGCCCTGAGGGTCTTTCACCATCAGTCCTGGAGTCTGTGCAGAAGAGAATCCTGCCGATTAGAGTCAGGAAGGCAGAGCCTAATGCGCTAATCCCTAGCATTTCTCCAGGAATCCGTCCTACATCCGTGTCTGCTTCTGTTGATTTGCCTGCCTTTGTTTTCCTGTCATTCTTACCCTTCAGAGCAACATCTGAAGATTTGTACTTTGCACCTTCTGTTACAATATTGGGGTATAAGCCTTGCTACCCAAGGAGGGGAAGTTGCTTCATTTCATCTGGTTTGTTACTGTTACATTGGCCTTTTAAATGGTAGGCTCCTGATCTTGCTAGTTCAACACCTGGCGAAATCCAGGTAGCATGTAAATAAAGGCTCAGCTCTCCCCTGGTGTGGAGGGCCACACATGGAGGTGTTGCAGTTACAATGATGTCATTGCCAGACTGATTAGCATTCTTTTGCAATAATGGCAATTATTTGATTAACTGAAAGATCCTTCTCAAAATAAAGGGTTAGTTTTTTTTTTTTTTTACAAAAAAATGTATGAAAAGTTTTCAGTCTTGTAATAACTTTTATTTGTTCAATGCTGTCAGTAGTTTTTTTTTGCAAAAAATATTAAAAATTTCATTTTTGTGATACCTCTTATTTGTTCATTGCTGTCAGTTGACTCTGTTTTGGTTTTTTGTGTGTGCTTTTTATTTCAAAGGCTTATGGATGTGTGTAGAAAGCAGATAAAATTCTGTAGGTTTTGTTATCTCAGGTAATGGTTAAAGCAGAATTGCCATGGTAAGGCTTGTTTGGGTAGAAATTCTGATGACATTGACTTTTCCTCTGTCAACCCTATTTAGTTCTCAACAACAGGCAGAAGCTTGAAATTCTTGTTTCTGTTAGATGAAAACTCACCCTTTTTCTGAAATGTTTTATTTATCTTGACTTTGCCTTTCCAGTAGTAAACAAATAAGCATTACCATTTGCAGAGCCAGACTAAGATGAAAACAGGCCTTTGTATTTAGGCATCTTGATATTAGTTATACTAATAACGTATATTTTGCTTCACTGCTTTCTAAGAAGTTGAAACAGAAATATACATAATTGATGAACCAGGGAATTATGATTAAGTGCTTGATGTGTGTGTGTGTGCTTGCTTATTGGTTTTCTTGTTCCAAATATGATTGCTGCATTTTCTTGTAAGATTTGGGAGAACTGTAGCTAAATGAAAGGCAACAGGAGACTTAGGATATAAAAATGACTTATTTTTGAAACTTGTGTGGTTTTTTAAAAATTTTTTTAAAAGATTTCATTTATTGTGGGGGAGGGGCAAAGGGAAAGAGAGAGAGAAAATCTCAAGCTGACTCCCTGCTGAGCATGGAACCCTTCGTAGGGCTCAATCTCACCACCCTGAGATCATAATCTGAGCCAAAATCAAGAGTTGGATGTTTAACAGGCTGAGCTACCCCTGAAACTTATACATGTTAAAAGTCACTTTTTTGATGTGTTGTTCTATGAATTATGACAAATTGCATCAGCATAGTCAGGGTTCAGAATAATTTCTTCCCTTCCCCAAATTCCTTTATGCTGTCCCTTTGAAGTTAAACCCTCCTCCTACTTCAAACCCCTGCCAACTGCAGATTTGTTCTTCCCTATAATTTTACCTTTTTCAGAATGTTGATATAAATGGACTCATATGTAGTCTTTTAAATTTGGGCTTTTTTTCATTTAACATGATGCATTTGAGATTCATCTAAGCTGTTGTATCTGTAGTTCCTTTTTATTGTTGAGTAATATTCCATTGTATGGATGTACCATAGTTTGCTCACTCACCAGTTGAGACACCTAGGATGTTTCCAGTATAGGCAACTGTAAATATTTGGATATAAATTTGTATGTAAATGTAAGTATTTATCTGTCTTGGATAAATACCTAAGAGTGTGATTGTTGGATCATATTGTAAGTGCATATTTAACTTCATAAGAAGTTGACAAACTTTTTTTTTTTTTTTTTTGGGTTTCAAAGTGACTGTAACATTTTGAACTACTTCAACCAGCAAAGTATGAACTTCTCAGTTTCTCTCCCTCTTTGTTAGCACTTGGTATTTTCTTTCTTTCTTCCTCCTTCCGTCCCCTCCGTCCCCTCCATCCCCTCCGTCCCCTCCATCCCCTCCTGTTTAGCTATTCCAATAGTTATGTAATGGTATCCCACTGTAGTTTTAATTTGCATTTTGCTAATAACTAATGTTGAACATCTTTTCATGTGCTTGTTATCTGTATATCCTCAGTGAAATGTTTGTTCAAACCTTTTGCACATTAAAAAAAAAACAAGTTTGTTTTCTTACTAAGTGCTACTCATATACCCTGGATATAAGTCCTCTGTCAGTTATGTGAATTGAAAATACTTTTTTCCCAGTCTTTGGCTTGTCTTTTAATTCTGTCAACAGAGGCTTTTGCAGAGCTAAAAGTTTTAAATTTGATGTCCAGTTTAACCATATTTTCTCTTTTAGATTGTACTTTTGATGCTGTTTCTAAGGACTGTTTGCCTAACTCAGGTTCAAAAAAACTTCCATGTTTTCTTATAAAAGTTTTATAGTTTTATAAATTACATTTAGATATGATCATCTACTCTCAATTTTTGTTTAAGGTGTAGAGTATATGGCAAGGTTTTTTGTTTTTGTTTTGCATATGGATGTTCAGCTGCCCAACACTAATTATTGAAAAGACTCTTCTTTGAATTGCCTTTGCGTCCTGATCAAAATTGATTGTATTTGTGTGGTTTTACTTCTGGTATCTTTATGTTGTTCCACTTACATGTGCCTGTTTTTTGCAATACAGATACTCTCTTGATTACTATATCTTTATAGAAAGACTTAGAATCAGGTACTGTGAGTTCTCCAACTTTTTTTTCCAAAATTGTTTTTGCTATTTTGGTTCCTTTGTCTTCCCATAGAAATTTTAGAATCAGCTTGTTGATAGCTACAAAAAATTCCTCCTGGCATTTTTATAGGAGTTACGTTGACTCTATAATGCAATTTCTGTAGATAAATTTGGGATAATCTACATCTTAATAATATTGAATCTTTCATCCCATGAATATGATGTATCTCTTAAAAAATTACATCTTCTTTTCTTTTGTCAGTGCTTTGTAATTTTCAGTATACAGATACTGCATATTTTGTTAAATTTTCACTTACCTAAATATTTTGGGGGGGTGCTATTATGGTACTTAAATTTTTTTTTTATTCCAGTTGCTCATTGTTACTTATAGCAATATTACTAATTTTTGCATTTCTACCTTGTTTCTGGTGACCTTATTAAAATTCACTAATTTTGGAAGCTTCTTATGAGGATTTCTTGAGATTTTCTACATAGGCAATCATGTTGTCTACAGATAGGAATAGTTTTATTTCTACCTTTCCAATCTGCATGCCTTTTCTTTTTTTCATCTTATTGCACTGGTTAACACTCTGAATGAGATGTTAAACACAAATGGTGAGAGCAGTTATCTTTACACTTTTCTCAATTTTAGGTTTAGAAAGTATCCAGTCTCTTATGAAGATTGATGTTAGCTGTAGATTTGTGTGTGTGTGTGTATGTGTGTGTGTGTATGCGTGCTTTTTGTTAGGTTTAGAGAATTCCCTTTTATTCATATTATGCTGCTAATGATTTCTTAATTGTGAGTGGGTGTTAAATTTCTTCAATTTTTCTGTAACTACTGATGTAATCCTATGATTTTTCTTCACTACTCTGCGAATATGGTAAATTACATTTATTTTTAGAATGTTGAAGTAGATTTGTGTTATTGGAAGAAACCCCAATTAATTATGAAATAATATATGTCTATATGGGGTGTGTGTGTGTGTATGTGTGTGTGTGAATACACACACATATAATCTAGTTTTTTTGAGGATTTTTACATCTGTATTCATGAATAATATTTGTACTTTGCTTGCATGTCTTTGGTTTTAGTCTCCGTGTAATGTCAGACTCCTTTTTTTTGTTAAAGATTTTATTTATTTACTTGACATTGACATAGCGAGAGAGGGAACACAAGCAGGGGGAGTGGGCGAGGGAGAAGCAGGCTTCCCGCGGAGCAGGGAGCCCGATGTGGGGCTCGATCCCAGGACCCTGGGAGCATGATCTGAGCCGAAGGCAGATGCTTAATGACTGAGCCACCCAGGCGCCCCTAATGTCAGACTCCTATAATGAGTTGGGAGGTGTTCTTTCCTTTTCCAGTTTCTGAAAGAGATTTTGTGGAGTTATGATTTCTTCCTGGAACATTTGGTAGAACTTCCCAGTGAAACCATCTGGGACTGGAGTTTTCTTTGTTGGAAGGATTGTGATAGTGAGTTGAATTTTAAAAGTAGTTGTAGGCCTCTTCAGGTTATCTTTTTCAGTTTGGTTGTTCATGTCTTTCAAGGAATTGTCTGTTTCATTTATGGTTTTATTTGAATTTATCTTATTTGAGGTTCACTGGGCCTAGTGAATCTGTAAATTAATGTGTTTCACCAAATTTGGGATGCTGTCGGCCATTATTTCTTCTAATATTTTTTTCCTGCACCATTATCGTTCTTTTCTCCCTCCAGGAGTCCCATGACACGAATGTTTGTCCTTTTGATATTGTCCCACATGTCCCTGAGATTTTATTCATTAAAAAAAAAATCCAATCTGAAGATCAGAGAGGACAGTTTCTATTGCTCTGTCTTCAAGTTCACTGACCATTTCCTTTTTCATCTTGATTCTGCTATTGAGACCATCTACTGAATTTTTGAATTTCAGAATTTTAAATTTCAGAGGTTTTTTGTGTGTATGTTTTTAACATTTTTTTAAAATTGTTTGGCTCTTGGGTCAACATAAGGAGACAAAGAAGGAAAAACAAAACTAGTAAATGTGCCCTTTCTTTTTTATGGTTTCTTTATCTCCGGGGAGACCTTGCTCTTTCAATTCATTTCAAGAGTGTGTTCATATTTACCACAGTTATAATTGCCTCTTTAAAAATCTTTATTAATTTTAAGATCAGGGTCATCCTGGGCTGGCTCCCTATTGTTTGTTCTTTTCCTTGTGAATTGGTTAGAATTTCCTGGTGTTTTATATGTTGAATAAGTTTGGATTATATTCTAGACTTTTGGAATATTACTTTATGAGACTCTGAGTCTTGTTAAAGTCCTCCTGAGATTGTTGACTTCTTTTGTTTCTTTGTTTTAGCAGGCAGTGAACCCATTTAGGTTTGTACCACTTCAGTGGGTGTTTGCTCATTTGTTCTGTTTTCCAAGCCTTTGCTGTGCTCTTTGGGTCCATTTTGTACATTCCCCACTCTGGGGTTCGTTTGGAACTTGGGTGGTGGTTTTGATCATAGCTTAGTTCTCAAAATCTTTGTTAGGTTTCTTTGTGTCTGTGTCATGAAAGTGCAGGTTGGGGTGGACCTGGGATTTGGATTGTTGACATACCCCATTAGAGGATCTCTTCTCCAGTCTTTCCTCATTGGATTTTCTCCAGTACTTTCTGACTCCTAGTACTCTGTTTTCCTGTTTCTTTGGCTAAAAAGTCTAGTGTTTCTCTCAGTTTAGCACTCTGTGCTGTTTTATAGTTCTGCCTATCTGGGCTGCTTTTGGGATGGAGCAATGGCGGGGGTGGGGGGGGGAAGTTAGGGGGAAGACAGGGACAGAAAGATAGGGACAGAAAGATAAATGCTGATATCCTCACATTCTTTAGATCACTTGTGTTCATTAGCTCCATTCCTTTGAATCAAGAGATAAGTTTTCCTTCCAGATTTTAAATGTCTGTGTCACAGCTGTGGCAGTAGTGAAAGATTGTGACTGCAAGTAGTGTCTGAGCAGGACTGGGAAATGGAAAAAGGAAGGATTCCTTCCATACTCTTCTGTTCACAGGGGTCCCTTTTCCAGTCCTCTGGAGAGAAAGAGAGAGGCCTCTTGGAGTTCTCTACTGTCTATATCCACTATGGATTTCAGGGACCCAGACCCAGCCTTGGGTCAAAGCAGGGATATAGAAGATCTAGAAACCACCATTGTACTGGTTGTGCCTTAACTTTTGACTTTTCTCCCTAAATCATCTGCTCTTGTTTATTTCTCAGAGTTTTCAAGTAGTTGCATTTTGTGTTTTGTCCAGAGTTTTTAGTTATAATCATTGGTGGGGAGAGAGAAGGTATAGTGGACTTTGCTACCATAAAATTGCTGTGATTAACATCTTTGTGTATAAATATTTCCCTAAATTGAGATTATTCTTAAGCTATCTTTCTGGATGCATAATTACGAACTCAGAGGGTATGAATGTTTTTAAGGGATTTGTTATGTAATTATAAATTGTATAATACCATCATCTTACCAACAGACTATCCCTTTGGTGTTAATGTAAGAGTGCCTAACTCCCGGCAATTGAGGTTGCTCCACGCATCTTCTAGAAGTCCTTATCCTAAGCAGGGCTCTGTCCATTTCCTTGAACCCGATGGACTTAATCAAGACTCTGCTCACTACCCAGGGCACTCCTATTCTGAACCCTGTCTTGCTGTCCCTTACAAGCTTCATCACATGTTGACCTGGTGATATAATGACTGCAAGACTTGTACTATTGGAGACCGTCACTTGAGAAGCTCAACTATGACCATCTCACTTTTCTGTGTAAGCCCTGTTAGCTCTACATTGCTTATGGGAAAAAGTCTGAGTTTCTTAACGTGGCATAAAAGGCATTTTGCCATCAGCTTTGCTTATTTGTGATGCTCTAGTTCTTATCATTCTTACCTCATAAGTTTCGTTTGAGGCATACTCAACCGTTCGTTGATAATATATGCTTTCTTGCCTTCAGATCTTTATTCATGTTCTTCCTTTCCATGTCCTGCCTCCTCCTTCCTTCCCCTACCCCTGCCACATAATTCCTGTCCCTCACAAACAGAAACAGGCACACGCACTTGCAAGTTCCTACGTCTTGTATAATTTAGTTGATGTGTCACTTCTTCCTTCAGGATGTTTTTTCCTGAACAAACCTCTGTACCACTCCACTCACTACAGTAGGGTATGTACTTGTTTAAGCTGCACTCATGTTATTTGCCTATAGATTTTCCCCCACTTCAGTAGATTGTGAACTCTGCACTATATATGTATGTGTGTATATATATATAATCTCCAGAACCCAACACAATGCCTGATGCATACTAGGACTTTAAGAAACACTGATGAGTTGAATGAATGTGTGTGTGAATGAATGGATGGATGGATGGATGGATGAATGAATGAATGAATACCTCTGAAATACCCTTCTGTTCATTTTACATGTTGAGTGCTTTAGAAGAACATCTTATTTCTGTTGTTGTTTGTTCCCAAAGTATGAATATTTGTTACTGGTGATGGTGGTCAGTGACATGGGGACAGCCCTCTCAGCATTGTCACATTATAAACAATAGTCATTGATGCACAAGGTTCAAATGGTCACAGTTTCTTGAGCAGTTATTTCTGGCTCTGGAATATGGCAGCAGTACACAAATCTTTGTATATCTTGGGTTAGCTGATGGTGTGTGCCATGGAGTAAATGCTTATTTTGTTTTTCTCTTTTTTTTCTACACTTTCCCTCCCGTTCTTTCAAGTTCTACATTTCAGGATATATGGTCGAAATTATTTTCAACTGGTCAGTTAAAGTACTATGAGAACCATTTGGTTTCACTCTTGTAAAGTAAAAACAGATTAAAAATGATGAAATGTGTAAGTGGTTATTTGGGCAAGGGCATTTGAGACCGTAAAATTGTTTATCTGTAAAAATATTGCTTAGGCTTTCTGCTTTTTTCTCTCCCCCGAATTCACTAGGACATACCCAACTCAGTTAAATACAGATTTTAATACTTTCCACGTAGGTATTTGGTTTCAGGTAAACACTCCATAAAATCAAATGTAGGCAAATAAGTAAAACAGAATATAAGGCAGAAATAAAGTGAGGCCAGATCTCACCGGACTGTCCAGCTACATGCATTTCCTTTGCATCTTAACCTATTAATGTGGACTGTAAGTTAAAAGTCAGAATTGTCATCCCTCACTATTCACCTTTTTTTCTCTGGTATTGTTTTCCATTTTTCCTTATTAATAATTATCCTTCCACATCCTTCCAGGAGCACCATCATGGGGCAAACATCTACCTCTTTATTTTCCCATTTCCTAAAATATTTTGTGCTAGCTTGGAATTCCTTTTAGGTGGTCCTGAATTCTTTAGGAGTTGACTCCAGCTCATGCTGTCTTTGGACCTCAGGGTGAGGTTGGGTTTAGCATCTGCCAGCTTGTTCGTCTGCATTCATTCATTCAAAAAAGTTATTGAGTGTCTATTAATGTGTCAGGCATAGAGGATACATGAGGTCAAGGCACAGTGTCTGCTGCTAGGAAGCTCACAGGGGAAGCAGCCCAGTGATGAGGTGACCAAGTCAACAGGCAATTGTAAGTGACACAGTAATGTACAATGTACCAGGATAAGACTGAATGGAAGGTTCTTTGAGTGCATCTAGAGTAACTGTGGTGGATCAGGAATAATTTCTTGGAGGCAGTGAGAACTAAATGTTGATGTTACTGAGTTATAATTTGGGATATAAAAAAATCCTTCTGTGCTTTTGGATAAGAGTGTTTAGTTCTTAGCACTGGGTTTCCAAGTATGTCCTTATTACTCTGCACCTTACTACTCTACCAATCTGTCCTCTCTCTTTCTGGCATTGTATTTTTAACACCATGGAGCATCCAAAGAGCTCTTCTTGGAATCCATAACCAAATCCATAAGGCATATTTATGCAGGGCACCTAGCTTTATTCCTCCCTCTGTATTTTTAGGCCAAGTGGGCACAGTATTGCCATCAATGTTTGCCAAGAGCAATTGCCAGCAGGAATAGTGCTGGAGGCAGGTTGTTAAGGTGAGGTTGTGCAAGGCCCAGCTCACTCTCTGGCTATTGACAAGTTGCAGTTTAAATTACTCAGGGGCAAAAGAGGTAACTTTTGTTAGCAGTTTTGAATAGAGGACAAAGTGTTGTCTCTAGAGAAATTACAATTTAAAGCATGCTGTTTTTCATTTTGGAGCTGGTCCTAGTGGCTGTGTGTATTTTCTCTTCGTAGCTGGGTGAATGACACTCTGCAGCACTCCAGCAAATTGGGGTGAGTCTGTTGGATCCATTCCCATGGTTATAGCTGAGTAACTGCAAGTGCCATGTTGGCTACACATGTATCATTGAACCATACAAGTACAATAGGAATTTACATCACAAAACAAACAAGAGCTTGTTGGTCTTGTGCATCACTTCTAAAATATAGATAAGTATAATTTGGGGGGGTGCCTTTAAATAATTACAATCTGTTTATTATTTGGTCTAGTCAGTGGTAGTATAGACTTTAGATCTAGATTGTTTGGGTTCACATTCTGGCTCTGTGGATCCTTGCTAAGTCAGTTAACTTCTCTGTGCCTCATTTTACTCACGTGTAAGGTGGGAACAGTCAGGATCACTTACTGTAAGAAGTAAGTTAATATACAGAAAGCACTTCAAAGGCACAGAAAAGTGCTCAAGTGCCACTTAAAAATTAACAAACACTGAATTCTATGGCATCAGAGGATGAGAGAAGAAGGGATGATGAGGGTTTTGTGATAAAGCTCTGCATAGCCGTTGAGGGTTGCTTTGTGGGAGGCACTGTATATACATTCGCTGAAAAAAATCTGAGTCTGATAGCAATTTCTTTATCTACTGCTATCATTCAAGTTTTTCATTTACACCTACTCTGCTTCATATCCAAGGAAGCATTTCTGTTCCCTTTGAAATATCTCATTCCTTTTTCACAGTTAGTCATCATATAAATTAATTTAAATCACCCTTGAGGTTTTGTAGTCTGGCGGTAGCCTGTGGCTATTTTATATTTATAAAATATATTTATATGTTTTATATAAATATATAAAATATATTTATATTTATAAAATAAAGCTTGTTTCAGAGTCTTGGTTTATTTGCACTCTCCTTCATGTTATTTATGTACTTGCTCTGTTATTTCTGTGGAGTGCCGCCTTCTTTTTGTGTGAACTTACTGTGTTTTGTGAGTTGAAGTTCTCCCTTTGTTTATAATGTGGCTTCGTGATGCATTTTGTCCTTTTATTTCTTCCTGTTTCGTTTCTTTACCAAATGGAGGAAAATTTTTCCCTCAGTCATAAAGTCTTGAAGTGAACGTAATTCAGTTTTTACATTGTCTTCTTCTTGTGTTCACCTGTGAGCAGTGAGTGAATGTCAGGTTCAAGGACAATTGTTGCATGGCATGTGCTGTGCAGCTTTAAAAGCAGTATAAAGCATAATTTCCATTTGGTGAAAAATGATGTAGTCCTCATCTCTACAAAAGTTCTTTAACATCACTAGGTTAGGTTCTTTACTGAGTGTTCTGTGATACGTGTGGGTTCTGAATCTATGATAAAACTTTCAATATCCTTGTGTCTCATTATATATGTTGCCCAAACTAGAAGGAACTTTTTTATTATGTCTCATTTTAGTCTCCATTCAGAGAAGACCAAGAAATGTGCCCTTTGATTGGCTTAAACATACCTCCTATCGAAGTTAGTAAGTTTTCCCTGCATTGCCCTTCCCATGGCATATATGGAAAATCTTACTTAAAAGCCAAAAGGATGTTTAGTAAGGGAAAACGTTATGTAGCAGCTATTAGGAGAATTTCGGCAAGGGGTCACTACAGGTACAATACAGTCTCATTTTTTTCTTTATATATGGAACTCACAATTTATTTATAAACCCATTTCTCTAATATTTTCAGATACTTTCCCCGTACACATTTTGTTTTGTCTTCCCATGTGGCTTGGTTTTAATTGGGTGCCCTTCTCTTTGTTCACCTGGTCTTTCCCAAAGATGAAATTGCGCATAAGCAAATGCAAAATTTGGTTATGCTGAATTGTTTGCAAATATAATCAATCATGTTGGGACAAATTCATGTTTTCAAAGCAAGTGCTGTAGCAGAATTGACTGGCTTGTACTCTTGCAGGAGAACAAGAGATGCCTGGAGTGGCCAGAGAGGTAGGGTGTGGTTCCAGCATAGGGCTTCTTTTTCTGTCTCCAGCATCTTTCTAGTGTTAGCAGTGGAATAAGATTGTTATTGAACCTCTCGCAAGTTCATAGGATCTTTCATGACCTCACTGGTTTTCCTGTCAATTCCGTTCTCTTCAGCATCCTCCTTGCACCCCACTGGGAATTTTCACTGTGGTCATACGGTCTGTTTCTGACGCTTGTCACTGCTGAGAGTGGCGCACTGTGTTGTCAGTGGCCTGGCTTTTCCTCCGCCTTCTATCCTCTCCTGTCACACCTTTTCTACATGAGTGCAAGGGCTGCTGGGAATTCAGTCCTGTCCTACAACTGCTACCTGGATTCTGCTTTCCCTTGAGGAACGACCTTGCTGTGGTTTGGTATCTATGCAGATTGGTGGCTTGCACCTAATATGTTGCTGCTGGTATGTTGTCATGCTTTTTGAAAATTTACCCTCGGGTGCTCACTGCTTGAATCTATGCTTAGCAATTCAAGTGGACCTGTGGTGAATCAGGAGTTCTTTTAGATCATTTACCTACGTAGGAAAACTTAAACCTTGCATATCTCTAGTTTGTGATCATTTAATTGTAATAAGTAGCTGCTAACCTTTTCTGAATATATAGTGTAATGACAGGCACAGTGTCACATTAGTTTACCTGGATATTCTCATTTCATCCTCTCAATGGTCCTAGGAAGTACTGTTAATCTCCATTTTACACATAAACTGCTGAGACTCGTTAAGTAATTCATCCAAGGTCACATAGATCCTTGTTCAAGGTCGTGTGGTAGAGTGTCTATAAGAACCTGGCTAGTTTAATCCAGAGCCTACATTTTTAATCGTCACTGCATAATTGACATCGTTTCTTTCAAACACTATTGTATGCACCTTGAGCATGTGCTGGGAAGAAGGCATACCTCAGTGTGAAGGACCAGGATACTTGGATAGTTTTCAGAGCAGATCTACAAGCAACTAAGTCTCTGCCTCAGTTACATAGATACATTATTCATCACTTTATATGTTGGACATTCATCAGAATATTTTAAGAGTACTTGAGTAGATGTAGGCTAAATTTGCCAACCACATTTTTGATAGTCTTTTTTTGTTGTTAACTAAACTTGGTCTGTAATGGTAGCATAGGTTGTGAGGGGAGAAACAAGACCTCTTTCCTATTATGGGTTATAGAGTCCTTCCATGTATCAAAGTGTAAAGTCCCATGTACATGCTGGGGTGGGGGTGGAGGGAACGTGTGCAAAATAACCACGAGAAATATGCTCAGATATGAAATATGACAGTTCACGGCTATAAATAAGTCAACTATTTGGTTCTGTGTTTATAAGCAAGATAATGAAGATGGAAACTGAAAACAAGGAAGCTCTAGCGCCATCTCGTGGAGAGATCACCGCAGTCAGGTTCTGCCCCTTCCTTGCCCATGCTTCTGCTGGTGGCCTGTAGTGATGTGGTGTGACATCACGGGGTGTGACAACATGGACAGCATGGATGTTGTGGCATGCCTCTGCTAAGTACCTATGTTTCTAACCAAATGTTTGGCTTCCAAGAATTAGAGATGATGAAATTGGATATCAAACATAATGGGTTACCTTGGTTTACAGTACCCTTCTATATATATTATTTTATTTATTGCATTTCTATAATGTAGGCAGGGAAGCTATTATTCTTATTTAATAGGTGAGGAAATGGGTATTCTGCGAGGGTTAATTGACTTGCCCAGGGTCACAACCAGTAAGTGATAAAGCTGTGACTTGAAATACAGTCTTTTGTGTCCTAATCCAGGGAATTTTCCTGTTGTACTGTGTTCTTTATAATGTATGAGGCCATTTCATGGGCAGGCAGCAGCTGTCCCATCAGACAACTGCTTTTGCAGCTTCTTTTCCTTATTATTTTGTAGTATTTTCATGCCTTCATCATTTCCTGTATGACTGGAGATCTGGGATCTGAGGACTTCAAATTCTTGTCAAGAAGGTCCTAAATCTATTTTCTCTAGAGTTAGATGGACCAAATGGCAAGTTCTTATATAGAATCTTTGTTTGGAATTTGCCATCAAATGATCTTTGGCAGGGGGAGAGAGCTTTCTATCTGAAAGGGGGAGAGAGGTTTCATTTTAGTTTGTAACAGCGCAGTGGACTGAGCATGTGATTACACGGTGCTTTGCACTAGGCTTTTGTTTCTGTTTCCACCTTGTGGACTTCAGGGGTTGGTTGGAGTCTGATGATAGGGTCTCATTCTGCACATTCTGTATGCCCACTAGTTTCTTAATTGTCTGAGATCAAGGCACTTGGGTGTCCTCTTCCTTGCTGTGTTCTCAGCTTTAGGAGGTGCTCAAATAATTGAGTGATACATGAAGGAACATTGGTTGTTCTCTTTCTCTTGGATCAGTGCTCTGATTCATTAGGAAGTTAGTGTGGCACAAGAGTTGAAGGTAGACTCTGGAGTCAGACATACTTAGATTTGACTCCTAGATGTTATCTTTCTGATTATTACCTTCTCTCTCGGAGCCTCAGTTTTTTGTTTTTTTTTTTAAATAAAATATGGTTGACATACGATGTTACATTAGTTTCAGGTGTACAACATGGTGATTTGACATCTCTGTACATAATGCTATGCTCACCACAGTGTAGCTACCATCTGTTACCATACAATGCCATTGACCATAGTCTCTATGCTCTACCTTTCATCCCCACAACTTTTTCCATACCTGGAAGCCTATATCTCCTACTCCTCTTTACAAATTTTACTCATTTCCCCATCCTGATTTTCCCCTCTAGCAACCATCAGTTTGTTCTCTGTACTTATGGGTCAGTTTCTGCTTTTTGTTTGTTTGTTCATTTGTTTTGGTTTTTAGATTCTACATATACATGAAATCATATAGTATTTGTCTTTCTCTGACTTATTTCACTTAGCATAATACCGTCTATGTTCATCCGTGTTGTCACAAATTCGAACCTTAGTTTTCTTAACTGTAGAATGGATAGTTTATAATGACCACATGATAATAATATCATGTAAAGAATTTAGCACCTATCTGGCACACAGTAAGTCTTGAATCTGTGCTAGTTGATATGGTCATAATCATCTGAATTTATTTAGACTTCTGTATTTTTCATAGGATGGGCTAAAAATTCCAAGGTTATAATGTTTGCTTTTGCTACATCTCTAAATATGGTGCAGTTCTTAAGGTTGTGGTATCAGTCCAACCCATAATTCTTCATCGTGTCAAATCACTTTGCATATTTGAATGCCAGTACACTGACTCATGCTCATTTTCTTTGGTCAGTTGGAGATGAAGCCTTGGATATGAACTAGACCCTTTCACACTGGTATCTACATTTGTCCTAACAAAGTTTTAGAGAAAACCTAGGCCTGATTCTGATTTGCAGATGAGCATAAGCAAAGTGAAATCTCTGGAAAACCTTTGTGTTCCTGGCAAGAGACTCTTGTTTAATTGTTCTTTCAATTGTTTTTCATATTTCACAGACTTTTAGACCAGAGTTTTTCCACCTGAGCACTATTGGCATTCTGCGCTGGGTAATTCTTTATTGTGGGTGGCTGTTCTGTGTACTGTAAGATGTTTAGCAGCATCCCTAGCCCCATCTGCTAGGTGCCAGAAGCATTCCTCCTCTCCCAGTTGTGACAATCAAAAATGTCTTCAGATGGTGCAAATGTCTCCCAGGGAACAAAAATCACCCTGGGGTTGAGAACCCCCTGATGTAAACCTGTCTAAGTTTGTTTCCTGCTGGATACTGTCTCCTTTCAACTAATGACTGAGTTTCCTCATTTATTTCTTCCTTTCCTCCTGTCGTTCATTTTCACTCACTTCTTTTCTCTCTGAGAATACTGATTTGCTTAGGTTGAGGGAATTACTAAAGTGCTCTGTGTGAGGGCAAAGGTTTAGAATCAACACAAAATGTTTTAAAAGTGTTCAATGATTTTATAAGTCTCAGGGGACACGTTTCCCAGAAAGTAAAAGTAGTATTTCTGCTCCTCTTTAGCAAAGAAAATTTGTCCTTTCAAAGGAAGGATAGAATTTTGTCAACATGGAGGCAAGTGACATTTGTCTTGCTTTCTGCTCTTTCTTTTCTGTTATCTCCTAATGTTCCCTTTCCAAAACTTCAAACTTATTCCTACTGACCTTCTGTAATGCACAACATTTTATTGTCAATCTTCACTTTATAAGGAGTTCCATGTGCTTTGGATCTCAGCTAATGAATAGGAGAGCCAGATGATCAATCAAATTTATTTGAAATTGGAAATAATTCAGAGGAGTCACTGTATTGGGTCTCTTAGCATGTGCGTTTTGTTCAAAGTACAGCTTTTAACGTCTAGAAGTCTCATGGGTTTTGCTACAATGAAATGAAGAATTGTTGGCAGATGGGTGAGATAGTTGGCAAATGTAAGAGTCTTCCCAGCACCTCGTAAGTCATGTCTTCTCGACCACCACTTTTTCTATATAGAGACAACCAACATCCATTTCAAGAGTTTTTTGTTTTTGCTTTTTGTTAAGTAGGAGCCCAACGTGGGCTTCAACTCATGATCCTGAGATCAACACCTGAGCTGAGATCAAGAGTTGGACGTGTAACTGACTGAGCGACCCAGGCACCCTTCGAGAGTTTTTAAATAGAGGTTGTCCCACCTTCTTGCTATCCCTGTAACTTCTTGGAGTCTTCCCTTATATGGTATAATCCTTTCTTCTGATGATACTAATTTTGTTGCTACTAGTGGTGGAACGTTATTCGTGGTCTGTGAGTAGATAAGGATGTTGAGGGGAGGGACAGGTTGTACACTGATGCAAGCTGCCGGAAGACAGAAACTTAAGTTTTAAAATTGTATGTAAATTACGTGGGAGGCTTTGTAGAGGGTGGTGGTACAGTTCTGGTTGGGGGAAAGAGTTAATTTATTCTGAAGATTTAAATAACTCTAGAGGAGGAAAGACAGCTGGAAAAAAATTTGTATGTGGCAGAGTTGAGGATGTTACAAAGAAGAAGATTGGGGGTAGACAGACTAGAAAAACATTTGCTGCCTTGCATATGAGAAGAGGACTAGGAGGATTTATATATGATCTGTAAAATGAGAGTATTGGCTTGCTCCCCTCTGAGTCTAATACTGTGTTATTACTAGATGACACTCTTGAGAAGCTGGGAAAGCGGCGGTGTTTGCCATTTAATACCAGAAATGCAGTAGGAGCCCTCTTCTCTACCTCAATATAGCAAAAATCGTGTAGCACAAACAACTGCAGAATGAGAGTAGCTTTAGACAAAAACTTGGGCATACTTCCTCCTCTCCTTGAGTGTGTTCTATGCTTGAGTATATTCTGTGTTCACAGACTTAACACTCACGTGTATATCTGAATAAGATTCAAAAGTGAGTTTATCACTTAAAATATTTTCATAAGGTTAATTAGGCTTCTTAGGTCTTGCTCTCTTTCTGGATGTTATAAAGTATCCTATAGTAATAGAGTCGCATTTAGAGGCTCAATATTGCCTTTCATTATTCCTGAAATTTGTATAGGACAATCTTTTTTTCTTTTTTTTTTTTAAAGATTTTATTTATTTATTTGACAGAGAGACCGTGAGAGAGGGAACACAAGCAGGGGGAGTGGGAGAGGGAGAAGCAGGCTTCCCGCCGAGCAGGGAGCCTGATGCAGGGCTCGATCCCAGGACCCTGGGATCATGACCTGTGCCAAAGGCAGACGCTTAACGGCTGAGCCACCCAGGTGCCCCTGTATAGGACAGTCTTGAGGAACATGGCAACAGAGCCGGCACAGACGCAGTCAGAATGGCCTACAATCACAAATAGCACATACCATTAAAAAAAAGAATTCTTCAACAACTCTTTGTTAAGTGCTTACAATACACGATGTATTTTGCTATGTGCTGGGGCTGTAAAAGGAAACAAATAATCAAACACAACAGCAACCATTTCCAAATTATAGTTTGCTTTTCTCAGTTTGCAAAAGCATGATGATTAGAATAGAACCAATGCACAATACTAGAGACCCTCAGGCTTGGAATACAAATGCATGTGAGGGCCCTTTGCTCTAGACAGCTCTCCACATACGGTCAGCTGCAGAGGAAGTTACTGATGGCAGGAGAAGCAGAAAATGATACATCCATGTGGGGGAGTGGCCTAGAATGCTTCTGGATTCATTTCGTGTTGTTCTGGATAGATGCTTGGAACCCTGCCCCATTTACGCTTTTCTGGAAGATTGATTCAGCGTTCACGTTTCATCTGCAAGTGGTGCAATTTTTGGATCTCTTCCCTAGTTTGGGAATTGACAAAAACAGATTAAGATCCTGGGGCAGACATTCCAGTCATATAGAGGGTCCTGCTACCTACACGTGGTCTCCCACATGCTTTTGTGGATTCTTCAGGCTGAACTCCTCCCTGCTCGGTTTTCTTCAGGGAAGTTCTGACAATCCCAAATGGGCCAAGGTTGAGAGAGAGGCTCAGGACAGGAGGAGTAGAGGTAGATTGTTAATGATGGTTTAATACAGTCAATGTTTATCCTGGTAGTAAAATATCCAACTGGCAAAGAGATGGAGTTCTCTCTGTGACTTTGGGCAAGTCATGCTTCCTTCCAGGACTCTGTTTTCACATCTATAAAACGAGGGAAATGGAGTAGATAATTTCCAAAGTTGATCAAAAGAGAAATTATCTCTAATCATGTGTCTTCTTGGTAATTCTCTTTTAAGAGAATAGGATTGGTTCTAAAGCCGTCTCATCGGACCCTTAACTGAATTTTGCTTGTACAATTTTGCTTGTTTGCACTAAAGAGGGTAGCCTTTTAAGTTGAGCAGGAGCACCCACACTCCCTCTTGTGAATAAGATAACCCAGTCAGTTTCTACTGCACAGACCAAGATGGATTCTTCAGTTACCTGTAGCATCCAGAATAGTGGCAATGAAATGGGAAAGAATAAAGTGAGTAATTATTGCTGCTTGAACAGACACGGGAGTGTCAGAATTTCTGGCTACCATTTATTACTGTCTTGTAATTGCTGCCACTCCTGTAAAGAAAATGCAACCAGGATAAGAGGTGTACTCCCAAGTTAGAGATACATTTTTTTCTCAGGCATTACTTTATTTATTTATTTATTTTTGTTTGGTTTTTAAATCAGTAGAAGAAAGTGGGTCCTAGAAGCTGCCCTGATCTAAGCAGCAGTAAGTTTGTGCCTTCGTCTTTTTTTTGGTTTTCATTTAAATACGGTTAAATTACTATGCTGCCGGCACACCTCATTTCCTGCAGTTCTGCCCCATACATACTAACTGTAGTCAAGTTAGCCCCCCATCCCAGGAAAAAAACAAAACAAAACTACTCTGGAAGAATAATTTTCACTGAAGTCTAGCCTAACTTTGTTAAGTGGACTGTGACAAGGTTATAAATGGTATGGTAAGTGATATCAACAGATATAATTTCTGGGTGGAAATAAAAGGGTAAAAATGGAGGATGGTATCCAACTTCAGACTGGTTTGAGATGAAAAGCCCATGATGCCCGGAAAAATGATGATGTAGAAATGGCACGTTCAGATGGAAGATGCCCTTAGCCACAGTGTTTGATCCATACCTATTTCTTTTACCGGAAAAATAAAAGATAAGTACACGTTGCTATTGGCATCAAAGAAGCAATCCAAATCTAAAGAAAGAGCTGGGATCTTTTTTTCTTGCATTATCTCCAAAGCTGTCAGTGATGTAAATTATGATTGCCGAACTTCTATTATTGGGGCAGTATTAGAAGCAGGAAGAATACAGCAGTATTTTCAGATCCCAGGTGGAGTATGTCTCACTGGCCCTTACATCCCAGATTTTGATTTATAAAGCAAGAGCAAAATCATGAAGGGAGTGTGAATGTTGCCCCACCTCATCTGTCATTTTTTGAGTTACTTCCAATTTTATAACACCAGGGAAGTTTTTTCTGCTTCCCTCTTATTTAGAAAAATAAATGCAGTGATATCATTGTGAGAAAGAAAATTCCAGAGTTTATTGTATTTAGAGATGATCATAAATGATTTATTTGCATTAAGAAGGAGAGTTTCCAGAACAATGACTAAAAAGGTTTTCAAATTCTAGATTAGAAATGGGGGAATTTCCATTTGTGTTAAACACATTTTAAAAAGTTACAATTAAGTTGCCTGCTCTCTGGATCATCTCTGTACTGAATGTGTTTGGGACCACTAAATGTCTAGTGTCTGGGATCTAGCCATAGCTTCATAATGGCTGAATAAATGAGTAAGAGTTAAAAAAAAAAATAAAAAGTTACAATTATACAACTGCTAGGAACCAATTAAAATTAGGTCATTTGAATTTTATTCTCTTCATGACAGTGTAAACCTTACATGTTGTGAATTTTGATTCTTTTTTACTTGGAATCAGAATGCCGACCATTTATTGGTATTTAAAAATAGTAGGGCTCCCTGATTTAATGTAGTTGAAACAATTCCTAAGAGACACAGCTCTTAGCTGCTGATTAAACTCATTTTACTTCTACCTTCTTCAGATGACTGAACTGGAAGTAGGGATGTTTAAACAGGAATGGAACATCCAGTAATCACGAGTCATCCTTCTCCAATAGTCTTTCCTGGAAACATCTGGAATATGACTAATGGTTTGGGGAATAGGACCTATGACTAAAAGTTAACAGGAATTGAAAATTATTTCACATGTAGATAAATAAACGGTGATTTAAATACAAATTGTAAGGTCATGAGGAACAGTTGGAAGGAGGACAGTAAATGTCATCCATTCTTCTAAATAATAAAGAAGAGCATATATGACATCCAGAGAAATTTGTGTTAGAAATAAAGATGGAGAGTTGTAGGAGTGGCTGAGGTAGATGTTAACTTCTATAATATGTTAGAAAAAAAGACAAATAGTTAACTATCGATAAAGTCCCAGGATTTGGGGTCTTGCACAAAATGATTTCCAAGGTCCGTTGAAATTTTTTTCCACTCATCACATGCACCCATATCCTTAACATTCATATCACTTGTATCCCTTATTCTGCAAAGCTGTGATGAGGACCAGGTATTCTTGGAAGCAAACCTGAGGTACCTAGAATTGGTTGTTCTAGAATACAAATTCCAGGAGTCCGAGACTCTCCTGGGTTCTCTACTGAGTATGTTGGAGGTATTCTGGCAAGAAGTAAACCACAGTAAGCTGTTTGTAACTAGGAGTCACTGATGTCATGGTCCATGAAAATCTGTGACTAGGGAGTCATAATTTGAGGTAGAGGAGTTGTGGGCAAAGAGAACTCATTGGTTTAAAAAGAATCATTGGAAAATGTTTTGTTTTTCTTTTTTTGGTTCTCAGACTTCCACTACTGAAAATAGGGCCCTGTTTAAGGAACTCAAAATGTAGCAAGAGCAATGCATTAGACACAATTTTCATATATTTTTGAGAAAGTGTTAAACACATTGTAGGTATTTCTTGGCTTAATGGCATTCTTATTATTTCTTAGGACGATATTTCATGATGCATTCTTTTATTCCATAGCACCTCTTTTCTTCCTCTATGCTTTTGTGTGGGATTGAAATAAAATAAAAAATTTAGAGCTATACAGTGCTGTCAGGCCTATAATGAAATCTAAGTTTATTGATGTGTGCTTCGAGGGTTTAGAGCAGTCTGAGCTGCTAACTGTGGTGTTAAACATTGTTTGATACTCCCCTCCCTTACATCCTTTGAAAAGAGCAGGTTTTTTATGTTCATGCAAAAGATCCCTCAGAGGATAGTGAAGGAGCCATGTGGTTTGCTCATACATGGGATTATTTTATTATTATGTAACTTGTGCAGTTGTTAGAGGAAGAAGCAGCTGTGTGGTAAAGTAGTACTGAGCTGTTTACTATAAAGTCCAAGGGCTCTACAGTTTAGGAATTTCACAGGAAATCTTAATCATGCCTATAAGTTTCAGTTATATAAATGTTGACCAATGCATTATGGTATAAATAAGATCAGAGTATGAGAATGGGACCCAGATTATATCTCTTAAGTTTATATATCTAACATAAATTATTTTAATTTAAATGACCAGGCATCTTAAAATTTTCTAACAGCCCAACTACAGATGATAAGTAGAATGATGATTTTTTAATGGGGCTTCATGACCTAAAATATATGAACTCTTTCCATTGAGCATAGCTACCTTGATCTTAAATAATCACAGCCTTATTTTTGTATCAGGATGTCGTTGATACCATGTGGGAAGGGACGAGGGTACCTCACATTTAGTCAGAGGAGTAGCCACCCTAGAAGAGCAGGCGAGGCCTAACAGTTAGGAGTGTTAAGGTCCAAGAAACTAAGGGATGTATAGAAATATGCTATTCAAATTAGCAAGACCTGCAGCCCAGGCATCACCTGGGAGCCTGTTAGAAATGCAGAATCCGAGGTACAACCCAGACCTAGTGATTCAAAATCTGCATACTTAGCTCCTGAGGTTGTTGGTATGTGCTATGTAGACTGAATGATGTGTCTGTTCCCCCACCCCCAATTCATATGTTCAAACCTAACCCCATTGTAATGGTATTTGGAGGTGGAGCCTCTGAGAGGTAGTTAGGTCTTGAGGGTGAAGGCTTCATGATTGGGATTAATGCCCTTATACAAGAGGCACCAGATTGCTCCCTCCCTGCTGCCGCCATCTGAAGTTCACAGCGAGAAGACCCTGGTGTATGCGTCAGGAAGCAGGTCCTCACCAGACACTGAATCTGCTGCTGCTTTGATCCTGGATTTCCCAGCCTCCAGAACTGAGAAATAAATTCCTGTTGTTTATAAGCTGTCCAGTCTATGGCATCTTGTTACAGCAGCCTGAACTAAGATAGTATATACATTCGAGTTTAGGAACACTGGTCTACTTCCCTCTGATGGAATGGGCCTTAAATCGAAATTGAAATTAGGGTACACAGAGTGAGGCATCTTGAGCCTGGGAAGCTCAAGTACAGGATCAGGATCAAAGGAGAGTATGTGAGTTTGGGTTGGTTTGTTTTAGTGATGGAGAGGGTAGGGTAAGGGAAAAGCTAGTATCTTGAGTGGTTGCCATGGTTAAAACCCCCATTATTGCTTGGCATTTGGTTTTATGGCGTGTGCGTGAGGGACCTTGTTTACAATTAGGGGTGAAACACACACTGGCTGACTATGGAGTCTGGCAGCTATTATAGGCTGGAATGGATCAGAGACTTGGAAGTCTTGTGAGAGTGGAAGACCCCAGCTAAGTTTGGGGAAATGAATGTTGTTGGCTGAAGGTGAGCCAGCCTCTTGGGGGTGGAAAACCAATCAAATCTTACTCCCAAGAGGAAAGGCATTTTACTGGTGGGATGTTTGCTGAGTCTGGCTTAGCTGTGTCCATCTCTCAGGTCAGATGAAGAACTATTGCATGCACATGTTCTCTCCAGATGTCCATGAACCTGGGACTTTGGGGCCAGGCCCAAAGATAGAAACACTAGTAAAGCATTCGGTTTTGCTAGGGTGAGATATGAGAAACAGTAAAACATACATTTTCTGCTGGAAATAATAGGAAGCCACCCATCTTATAGTTGGAGAAATAGCAATAGTTATTTTTTGTTAACTTTTAAAATTTAAAATTTAGTTTTAATTAATATTAAAATATATTTTTATGTTGATTTTTGTTAATTTTACTTAAATGCATACATGGTAATACAAAAAATTAAAAATATTGAGTAAAAATTTAAATCAATTTGTACTATAGTATGTATGTAGCTTTCCATGTTTTGGGAGGAAAAAGAACTTAATCATGATAACATTTTAAATTTTCAGAGGAGAACACAAGCATCTTTTAGTAACAACAATTCTTTTGAATAAAAAGTGTATAGGGCTTACTAAGGCTACAATAAGGACCAAAAGTCGAGATCTTCCTATGAACTACTAGCACTCTGTAGGCAGGAAATGATGAGCTGGGTTGCAGTATATTTTAGTCTGTGCCAATGATGTCAATGAGATCAGAGGTATATATAAAATATATTTTTAGTGGTTGCACAGCACTTAAGCCGTGGCAGTCTTTATCCTACACTCTGTGGTTTAGCTTGGCAGATCCGAGATGGGACATAAGCCACAAAGTGCTATGGGTCTTAAGACAAAATGAAGTCATGCATTACAGTAAAGGGTAGGGAGGAGGAAAATCAACATTTTCCAATAGCTGAGCTCTACACATGGGTGCTTCAGATACATTTCACTCTTTCTGCATTTATGTCCTATTAAAACTCTGTAAAGATTGCCTTAATTTCTCTACCTCTAAATTTATGGGACTAGGTGTCTGGCCTTCGTTCATGTTCACGGTTATTACTTGGTGCTGTATGGAGTCCTCCAAAGCAGTGCTCTCTGGCTCTTCTCTGTATACAGTAGGTGTTACGTGATCGATTCTTTGGTTCATTGGTATTTTGTTGCATGCCCATGGTGCAATGTGTTGACAGTGTAGCCAGCGAGGAACTACTGAGGTCATTCCATTGGTGAGAGAGGTGAGTCTAGATTGAGAGGTGAATGTGGAGAAGTGAGGAGACGGTGTGGGTAGACTCCAGACAGACAGGAAGGATGGCAGTGACCAGGCAGCTGATGGCTCGAGCTGCCTGGTGCTCAGGACTTGGGATGCCAGCAGTAGAACATGCCTGCAGGAGCTCCTGGACTGTGATGAAGTAGGCTGACTGGGACGCTGCCTCTGGTCTGCGTTAATGTTTCAAGTTGGAAAATGGGGAAAATTATCACCAGAGTATAACCATCCCTGGTAAAAGGATGCTTTGTTGAGATAAGGTAATCTTATTTGTGTTCTAATTACCTGTAAGTGTTAGAATGAGAATATATGTGGTAATATAAAAACAAATGGAGATGTTGATCTTATGGTTGATTTTATTGTGTTTTCCATTCAGAATCATAACTGTGCGTTGTTTCTGGCACCGGATTATATTAAAGAGGTCATAATATGAATCCCTTATAGAAAATGGCTATTTTTAACCATTTTTTTTTTTACAGTGAAGACATACTGTTTTTTTTTTTTCTTTTTTTAAGATTTTATTTATTTGACAGAAAGAGCACAAGCAGGGGGAACAGCAGGCAGAGGGAGAGGGAGAAGCAGGCTCCCCGCTGAGCAGGGAGCCTGATGTGGGACTCGATCCCAGGACCCTGGGATCATGACCTGAGCCGAAGACAGACGGTTAATCGACTGAGCCACCCAGGTGCCCATATTGGTTTTTTTTCCAAGGGATAATTTGGTTGGTATAAAAATGCTCATTCAGTTGAGACATTTTCTTCTTGCATGTTTCCTGTTATTTTAGCTTCATTTGAGCCAGTAATCTGTGCCCTGTGCATTTGTGTATTATTCCTTCTGATGGGGGGGGGCGGGTATATCCCTAGGATTAAATCGATCTCAACTATAACACATGTATTATGGGTTCAGGAAGGGGAGCTGGGAACTATCCTCTGAAAAAAACTTTTTTTTTCATTTTTTTAAAGATTTTATTTATTTGAAAGAGAGAGAGGGAGAGCATGCTCAAGCTGGGGGTGGGGGGAGAGAGGCTCAGAGGGGGAGGGAGGCACAGGTTGCCTAACACAGGGCTTGATCCCAGGACCCTAAGATCAGGACCTGAGCTGAAGGTAGACGCTTAACCGACTGAGCCACCCAGGCATCCTGTTTTTTTCTACTTAAAAGACACTAAAGGATATCTTGAATTATCCCCCCTAAGATTAATTTTTGTTTCTGAATGGCCATAGATAACTGAAGAGTAACCCAATTATTGTTTAAAGATGGATTGTTAAGATTCATCTGGAGGTGTTTTCTAGGAGAAAAAAAAATGTCAGCATTATAATTTGCTGTTTATTTATCGTAAGACTATACTGCATATTAGACACTAAATATGTATGTTAAAATTTCCTAGACTAAATTTGTATAAATGCATTGTAGATATCCAGTTGTTTTATATTAATGCTTCTGATTATTTTTGGTGTTCATGCTTTGAGCTGCTGTTTTTGAATCAGTTACATGTTTATGTGTTTTGAGAGACAGATGATTTTTCATGGGAAAGACAAGCAGCCTTTTGTCTTTTGTAAGTGAATTCATGGAATGCATTTTAGAAATGGATTTTCTGTGGCAAGACTTTATCCCACACATTGTTGAAACTTTTATTAGTCAGGCCTTACCAAATTTCCATTTAGCACTTTTCTCCCTCCATTTAAACATTAGGACATGGAGAGAATTTCAATAGCCTAGAAAATTTACATATATCTATTCAGGGAATCAAAATATTTCCTTTAAAATTTTTTATTTGACTTTGTAATGAAAATTATGTAGTAAAGGGTGATAATTGTTAATAAGACAATGTGGGGTAATGGAACTATAGGGCACCAGTGACCAGTAAAATGAGTTGTAATTTTAATGTGGATTTATTTTTTGGAGGGGTAGTATTTAAGGTCCCATTTTTAAAAAAAATTGCCTTGACACCAGCTCTTAATTCAATTATATTTCTGCCTAAAAGCCCTCATGTAATAATCAATTAGCAAGCCAAGCTGGAAGAAACTTCACTGTGTGTAAATACAAAGAGCTTGTGCCTGTGTGTGTGTGTGTGTGTGTGTGCGCGCGTGTGTGTGTGTGCGTGCGCACTCTATGTGCCTGTGTGTAAGTAGTACTGAGGAGCACGTGTGTGCGTACGTATATGTATGTACTTGGCTGTGTGTGTGATGTGTGTATGTATTGGGGGGAGGGGAGGCTCTTTGCTCCTGAAGATGCTTTGTAAATGTCTTTTGTTTTCCTGTATCTCTCTTTCCCTTTGTCTGCAGTCACTTGGATTCTCCTCTGCACCAGTGCCCTAAGTGACAGCCACTGGCAGTAATGAGGCTGTGCGCTCCACCATAATTGAACCCTGTCAGCGCTGCCCATTAGGGCCGTGGTGTGCATGCCAGCTCTTTAATCCAAAACCCATTTCTTCTCCTCCATCATTTCCCTTTTACTCATGGCACTGTTTCAAGTCCTGATCCCCTCATTGTGCATGTGGAGGTTCAGGAATGGAGAGTAATTGGTGTTGGTGCACCCGTCTTAAGGAGCAACCCTTTTAAGAAAGACATGTTCACATCTGCAAACTAAGACCATTGTGTCATGATTGAGCATTGTTTGGGCTTCCTGGATAGCCCATTTGCAGTTAGTTTTTTTTGTTTTGTTTTGTTTTTTTGTTTGTTTGTTTGTTTTTTTAGTGGATTCAGATCCAGCATCTCAAACTCTCACAGTTCCATGATACAAAGACAGATCATTATGATTAAAAACACACACACACATATTCAATTTGCTTTTATATTGAAACTAGTTATGTATTGTGAAATCTTAATATAACCTAAAACTTCAAGTGGCCGTGAATTTTCTTCCATGCACCAGCATGAATATAACGGGCTTCTTGATTATTATACTCCTGGTTAGTCACAATTTCAGAGAAAAACTTCTTTCTTCAGATAGTTGTGTTAAGTGTTATGATATTCACATCAACATAATAGCAGATGAACACCAGCATGCCTTCATCTTCTTTACTTTTTCTTATACAGTGCATTCAAGTTTCTCATTGTTTTCATTCTCGTGCTTTGCACATAGGATCCTTTTGCATGTTCACATCCTCTGGTACAAGCAGAGATGACTCAGTTATCACTTACATGGTGACAGGTCTAACTGTTTAGAGCCTTACTTTCATCTTCTCATGCTAAATATATCCTTTTTTACACCCCAAAAATGTAATTGAATGAAATCCCTTTTTGAATAATTTGGAATCTGTAATCTCATTGAGGCTTATCTTTTAATGTGTTTTCCAAGTAGGAATCAAAGAAAATATACTTTGGGCCTTAGTAGGGGAGGCAGTTCAACTCAAGTATCACCTAACTGAAATACAGAAATGTCACAATGGTCCAGCCTATGGATAGGGAATGAGGGGAGGGGGTGTGGGCAGGTAAATGGGAGGAGGTACCGACAAAAGTAGTTTAAAATTCAGGTGAGTCCCAGGGCGCCTGGGTGGCTCAGTCGTTAAGCGTCTGCCTTCAGCTCAGGTCATGATCCCAGGGCCCTGGGATCGAGCCCCACATTGGGCTCCTTGCTCAGCGGGAAGCCTGCTTCTCCCTCTCCCACTCCCCCTGCTTGTGTCCCCTCTCTCGCTGTGTCTCTCTCTGTCGAATAAATGAATAAAATCTTTAAAAAAAAAAAAAAATTCAGGTGAGTCCCTAGAAATTAACAGCTCTAAATGAGTCACATTATCAACATTATCACTTGCTTCTAGATAACTCTGAATTTTTGTTTAAAGAAGTGGGAGCACTTTTTTAAATGAGTGGAAATTCTTGATATTTGGTACTTAAGTTATTATCTATTAAGCTATTTTGTTAGGCAGGCTTTGTTAGGCAGGCTAACGTGGGTCTAAGTATTCTAGGACTCACTTTCTATAAAAGTGAAAAACAGAAATAGTTATCAGGAAGAAAACAAGTAAATTGCAACTTGATGAGATTTATTTGGTTAGTATTTAATGTTCTATACTTGCTGTAGTTCAGTGTTTGAACACAGTAAGATTTTCAATCAAAATTTAGTCTGAACGATGAAAATACTGTCTCATTGCCTCTGTTGTACCTCTAGTTCTCAGAATGGCAGAAGAAGTACTCAATAAATTTTACTGAATTCATTAATTAATTCATTTTATAATACAGACAAACAGATACTGTTACAACAAAGGTTTTCAATCTAGCTTCTGGGTTACAACAGAATAACCAAAGAAAATATCCTTTTATTTTTATTTATTTATTTTTTTTAAAGATTTTATTTATTTGTCAGAGAGAGAGAGAGGACAAGCAGGGGGAGCGGCAGGCAGAGGGAAAAGGAGAAGCAGGCTCTTCGCTGAGCAAGGTGCTTGATGTGGGACTCGATCCCAGCACCCTGGGATCATGACTTGTGCTGAAGGCAGATAATTAACTGACTGAGCCACTCAGGCATCCCAGAGAATATCCTTTTATTATCAAGACCAGTACCTATCCAGGAGACTGAAATTCAGTCTCCAAAGTAAGCTTTTAAACTTTCCACAACCAGCTGACTTTGTACTTGTTTCTGTCCTTATAATCAGATATCGAAATTATTTGTTTTCAACTCCTTACATTTTCCTGTTAAGTATTGTTTCACTAAATGTTGTCAGATAAGATATTTTTTAAAAGTTACAGTAATGAAAGTCAAAACTTAGTTATTTAATCTCTATTAGAGGCAGCATAACATATATCTGGATTTTTTTTTTTTCTTTTTTAAGAACACAGTTCAGAAAAATCTCCTTAAGATTATGTAGTTAGTTTGAGCTACATAAAATTGGCACATTTTTTTAGAGGAAACCTACCAATTTATATCTTATTTCCAGATCATGAGGTCAGAAGACATTTGAATTTTTCAGTGCTCCTTTCTCTCTTCCCTTACCCCGTGTGTGTGTGTGTGTGTGTGTGTGTGTGTGTGTGTGTGTGTGTGTATAGGGTATATGTGGTGAAAAATTTGAACAAGGCATAGGGAGTAACAGCACATGCTACATAGTTCTAAATAAACCACTCAAGAAACAAGAGTGCTTCAAGTCTCTTTGTATCCTAAAAAAGGAATTAAGGTGGGTGTGGGAGTCAAGTGGACTCCACCCTCTAATTTCAGGGCTCTCGTTGATTTTGATGTCATTAGCAATTTGACCCTTGATTATAACCATATGCCTGGGAATTTTCACCAAGATCAAGATGTGATCCAATGATTTTTTTTTTTTATATAAAAGACCAATTATAGTGAAAGGAAAATAAACATATGTTATATGTCTTGAAAAATGCTTGAAGAATTTGTCATTGTGGGAGTTTCATAAACTGTTTAAATGAAAACTCAGTATTTAAATTTGTTGCATTTTGAATACTTATGTGAAAGAGGGCATCAGCAGATGATCCTTCTCCTCCACATTTTTTCCCCAAATTTTTGAAATCTGTCACTATTAAATCTCTTGCAGATGTCACAGTTATATGAGGGTCCTTGCACAATTGGATGTTTCAGAGACTGAGCCTCTTGGAGACCTAGACAGTGTTGTCACAAGAGTGGATGTATTTTCTGCCTCAGGCAGAGACCATGGCTTTTGCAGAAAACATAATTAGACTTAAACAACAAAAACAGACAAATGTACTTGCCCTCTCCCCCACCTTTTCCTGCCTTTCATTTAGGCTCAAGCAGACTGATACCACTACTGTCTCATTGAAATCCAGTTTCTAAAGTCCTCATCACATTCCTTTTAGACTCTCCCCTAAGACCTGGGGTGGCCTTCAAATCAGCTAATGGTTGTATTTTTATTTTTTATTTTTTAATTTTTTTTAAGAGTTTGAGAGCGAGAGAATGAGAGAGAGAGCACATGAGAGGGAGGAGGGTCAGAGGGAGAAGTAGACTCCCCGCTGAGCAGGGAGCCCGATGCGGGACTTGATCCCAGGACCCTGGGATCATGACCTGAGCCAAAGGCAGTCGCTTAACCAACTGAGCCACCCAGGCGCCCCAGTGGTTGTATTTTTAATAAGAGTGTGACGTAGACTAGGGTCTGTTGGAAAGATCTTATAAATCAGAATGTAACTGCTTGTCAGTAACTTACTTGGATGGGTAAGTTGTTTGGGGGAATCTAATGTTAGCTCTGTTAGGAGGTGAATAACATTAGGTGCAGTGCACCCCAATAAACAGATCTGTGGACAGGAGATTTGTGTATCATGCCCTAAAGAGTTATCATGTCCATTGACATGAATCAGCTCACCATCCGTTGGATAAATTTATGTGTTAAACATTGACGATCTTCTTACTAAACCTTCAAGAGGCTTGGATCTTTTTGTTTATTGTGCTAGGATTGATGTGGCCCATTAAATTAATATGATATGACTGTTTTTGATTTGCCTACGTTCTTTTATTTACTATATTTTTTAAGATTTTTATTTGAGAGAGAGAGCACACGCACGTGCATTGGGGGAGGGGCAGAGGGGGAGGGACAAGCAGACTCCCCGCCAAGCAGGGAGCCCGATGCGGGGCTCGATCCCAGGACCCTGGGATCATGACCTGAGCTGACGTCAGACACTTAACCAACTGAGCCACTTAGGCGCCCCTGATTTGCTTATGTTCTTATTTATAATAATTTTTCTTGGCAATATCCTCTAGTAATCTTTGCTAAGAACATTACCCATGTATGGTCCTTCCACTCAGAAAAGAAGGAACATACTGCCTCTTCCCCCAAGCATCTCACCTTTATTCCCTCAAACATAACTTAGAATCTGACTTCTTCTGAGTAAGATAAATGAGTAATTTTCAGTGTATTATTATTTTAATACTCTTATTGGAACAGAATTACAAGACTAAAATTTTACCTGATGAAACTCATTCTTCTATTCTTATATTTTTCACATGGTGTTATTTCTTCCATATTGAGCTCTGAGATTTTTTTTTTTTTTTTTTTACCTGTTGTGTACTTCAGGACAAATCCTTGTTTTATATTATTATTATTTTTTTAAATATGGTTGGTTTCCTGAAAGAAAGGCTAGATTTTAAAAACCTCTTGCAGTAGCCATCACAACCAGGTGGTGTTTTAATGGATGCTGTTTGTTGATGGTGCGGTAGAAGGTGAAAATGTGGGATTCTGGAGTAAGAACTTCTGACTTTTAGTCAAAACTCTGTAGATTAGTCTTCTGTACCACCATTAGGGGTGTGCGAGGTGTAGCTGTTCTAAAGGATATTTTGGAAATGTATAGCAAAGGTTTTTAAATGTCCATTTTTTTTTTTTCAAGAATATTTCCTAAACTGTTAGGGATATGCAAAGATGTGACCAGAAGAATGTCTTCCCAGATGGAGGGGAAAATGAGAGGGGAGGAGGAATAATTTAAGTCTTCAAGAGTAGAGCCGTTTCTTAAATTTTCTATATTTATAAAATGACTGCCCACATTGCCATTCATAATGAAGCTGTGCATTCTTATTTAGTACCAATAACATTAGGGAAAATGTAGCGTAGAGTATGATTCTATGTTTATTGAAAAAAAAAAGTGTGTTGGAATATATGCACTAAGGTACAAATGGACATTAAAGGTAAACCATGAGGATTATGAGCACTTCTTGCTTTTGACTTTAGATGCTGTATCTTTTCTAATCTTTCTATAACAGGTGCATCATACTCAGTTGGTATTAAAATGTTGTTTTTCATATAAGAGCCCTTCACCTTTATTAAAACATATTTGTTGAATGCTTAGTATCTGTCAAACTCTGTTCTAGGTGCCGAGGGCATATTAGTGAAATAAAAGCTGATTTTCCTGTAGAGATTATATAACTAGAATGAACTTGCTGTACCTATTAATAGCCATTCCCTAATGAACAAACAAAAAGGCTATTACTTTTATCGTCTTCACAAAATGAACATGGATATTTTCTACAGACTTGTGATTTTTATGGCCAAAGGTATTTCTGTTGCTAGCGGTGGTTAAAAGGAAAGATGTTTAGGACCATCTTTCATTTTCAGTGTTTTACTTGTAGAACTCAGCCTCATTCCATTTGTTCTGAAATTTTAGGCCTGGAGGTTAAGTTTATCAAGACATTGAATATACATGTCATACCCTGTAACTTAGGCATGGTTTATACTTAAAAGTCTCTGCTTGTAAAGTTAGGAAGTATGATTTTGTAAAAAGAGAACTAAGCCTAATTAGTAATTTCAGATACCAAGTAGACCAGTGATACATTTTATCTTGGATTTCATTAGTGGTGAGAGGGAGAGACTCGACAATCGCAAAACTGTTATCTAAATTAAATTCTAAATTAGCTTTATAATAAAATTGTAAATGGTATTGCTGTAAGACCCTAAAATACTGTGGTGTCATGTCAATGTGTGCTTTTTTAAAATTTAAATTGTTTTATGCCAATGTGTTTACATGCCAAAGTAACTATTCTGCTGTTAATAGACTGAGTCTCATCTTAGAGAAACATAAATAACTTCTTGCAAATTAAAATCACTTGAACTATTCAGGATCATAGTAATAAATGTACTACAGGTTAATTTTACTTAGTACTTAACAGTATTTTTCAAATGGCTGAAAAAGCAAGATACCTCGATTAAATCATTTAGGAGAGTGATTTCATACACTGGTATTCTACAAAGTGCTATTTCTTGAGATACGGTAATGCAGGTGGTGTAGAGTGAGGGGTTTTGATACCAAAAATAATTGGGAAATACTGTATGCTATGTTCTCTTGGAGATACAAAAGCACATAAGCATATTGAAGGCTCTGAGAAGCCCTGCAGTAAAAAGTCCCAATTTCTATTTTGTTTAATTTAATGTTTCTTAAATTTATTTAGCCAGGAAGGTTTTAGATTTCTTAATATGCCACACTCTGGTATTTTATGTGCCCTCTTTGGCCAGGATGGTCTAAGTTCTAGAGCAGTGCTTCTGAAACTACTACGGTAAAGTACCAACTTTCAACATTCTCATCTGTTATAGTAGACTGCTAGTGATGACTGTTATCCACAGCTTGTACCATGTGAGTCTGACCGTGTTGAACTGGCCTATATACTGTTTAATTCGAGGAGTCCAATGATCCCGCAGTTGGATGTTGCAGAAATGTCAAGTTATAATATTGTCTAAATGTTCCTCCTCACTTTCCTCAAATGCTGTACCTCTCTCATTTTGGACTGGTGACAGACACTTGTGGACCACTGACAGCGTAGCATACTTTGAGTGGTACATGTCCAGAGCCTCACTTACTCAAAGTGAGGTCTCCAGACCAGCCACGTTAGGATCACCTAGGAGTTTGTTAGAATGTGGCACCTCAGGCTTCACCGCACCCATGCTGAGTCATGAATCTGCATTTTATCAAGATCCCAGGTGTGTTCTGTGCACATTAAAATTTAGGAAACATGAATCTAGAACTGTGTTCTAGAGAAATATTATGAATGTAAGCGACGTAGGTAATTTTAAATTTTCTAGGAGACTTGTTAATTTCACTTCTTTTTACTTTTTAAACTCTAGTATCTTATTTAACTCAGTATATCCCAAATAATTATAATTTCAGCATATCTATATAAAATGATAAGATATTCTGTATTTTTACAAAACATGCCTTGGAAATTTGGTGTGTATTTGCACTTACAGCACATGTCCATTCCTGCTGGCCACATTTCTGGTGTTCAGTGGCCACATGTGGCCAGTGGCTATTGTATTGGACAGCTCAGGACCTGGTGTGATATCTGCTTAGAAAATATTTATAGAATGAAAGGAGTTGGGGGAAAATGTTTATTGGAGACCAGCTCTGTACTAGCTACATTGCTGCCTCATAATTTGTAGGGTAGGTGGTTTTGGCAGAACAGCATTTAAAACTAGGTCTCTGACTCCTTGGTTCACCATGTTCTTTTTAGCTCTTGATTGCTTTTTATATTTTTATTTTTTGTGAATTTCTTTAGTGCTCTTCAAGTACAATCTTTAAAAACTCACTTTCCCAGGTATTCATAGGTCTATTTTAAATCCTTTCTGGAAAACGTTTAACTTTAAATAGATAAATAAAAAGACCGAGTTTATGTTATTTCTTTGCTTCTCTAATAATTTCTTGAGGTTTTTTGTTGTTGTTTTTGTTGTTGTTGCAGTTTGTAACTTAAATCTACTTTGGGAAAACTGATCAGATATGTCTTCCATTCTAGAAATTCTTTTTCCAAGTTCGATGAGAGAAGGATTAGGAAAATGAAAGCAATTGGTCAGATGAGTATAAATTGGAGCACTTTTCTATATAATGTGAGCCAATTTGATTAAAAATACTGTCGATTCCTGGTATCCAGGAGATGCAGAACCTCAGTGTCCTTGGACAACAGAACAACCAGAGGATACTGAGATCATGCTGTACTACAGATTTCCTCATCCTTGGTTGTGAGAAGGTGGTAATTGAGAAGGTCTCATACCACAAGAGGACAAAGAACGAGTACTTCATTATTTTCTCCTAAGTGCACTGATGAGGTTTTTGAAAGAATCAAAACAGTAAATAAAAATATTTCTTGTACTATCTCTAACTCCTCCTACTTATGAGGCAAATAAAATCAGAATAGAAATTCTAAATAGAAATTCTGCAGCTACTATTACATCCCAGTCATGTACTGCTTGCCTTATTCAGTGAATCCTCCCAAGACAGATGGTGGTACAGGTTCCAGAATTTTAATTAAGAACCATAGTATGTTGTTGACTCATATGGGAACTTAGCAGACTGGAAAAAAGCTTAAATCTAGGAACTAGGTATCTCAGCTTTTAATCTTTGTTTTGCATCAACCAACTTTGCTAAATCTCTGTTTCCTCATCTGTTAAAAGAAGGATAATACAAAACTTACAGGATTGTATTGAGAGAAGTAAATGAAACAATATGATTTAAGATGCTTACGTAAAATTAGGCCAACAGGAATTAGTGATCCATACTTTTTCCTGAGTGAGAGCTTGGGGAAATGGGAGTTTTCACATACCAGTGACTGGTAGAGTGTTAATCAGGACATGTTTTATGGAAGGCAGTTCGATAGTCTTTTTTTTTTAATTTTAATTTTTTTTTATTTTTTAAAGATTTTTATTTATTTATTTGACAGAGAGAGACACAGCGAGAGAGGGAACACAAGCAGGGGGAGTGGGGAGGGAGAAGCAGGCTTCCCGCGGAGCAGGGAGCCTGATGTGGGACTCGATCCCAGGACCCCGGGATCATGACCTGAGCCAAAGGCAGATGCTTAACGACTGAGCCACCCAGGCACCCCTCGATAGCCTATTGACATCCCAGCATTGCCATCCATGTACTTGTACAGTTAAAGAATAAAGTCTTAGGATCTATGAAAGATTGTGCTCATGATAGCATTGTTTTAGATAGCAAATCTAAAACTGCAGAGAAATGCCACTACATTAGGAACTGATGAAATTATAGCAAATCCATACAGTGAGATGTATAGACATTACAACAAATAACAGAGACCCTTGGGAAGATGTCCAAGACATATTAAGTGAAAAGAAATTGCAGGATGCTCTTCTTTGTATAGAAAATATATAAAAGAATATGTAATTATTAAGTGGCTCACCCCTGAGAAATAGAAATGGGGTTTAGAAGAGAAGAGGACTTGGATTTTTCTCCCTTCTCTGTTGTCTGAGATTTTTGTTAGGAGCAGGCATTACTTTTCCAAAATATATCAGTATTTATAATAGGGAATGTATTGCCTTCTAGCTAACTACCCTGATTTTTGGATGAAAAGACAATTTGGGAGAGGGAGCTCAATATCTTATAGTGCAGTAATTTTGAAGTTTTGCCAAACAAGAACGACAAAATCAATTCAAAAGCGTGCGTACTCTGTCGCATTTGATTCAGTGTGTCAGGTTTGGTCTAGGAGTGGTTGTTCCGGCGCTTTTATATTAAACAATCTAGTGTTCTACATTGTGAGTCAAGCATTTTCATAACAACTTAATTTGATATTTTGCAAGGATTCAAATGATTAAAGTGGATGCGAAAAATGCAGCCTTAAAAAAGTCATATTGATTCAGTTTCTCCTCACCCATCAATGTAATATAAGCTAACTAGGTCTGACTTAATTTTTCTGGAGGTCAGTTTCTAACTCATTTTATTTGCACTGCATAAAGAAAAATGAAAGACAAAATAAATTCAGATTGATTTATTAGAGGAGGGGCACACCTGAATGAGTTTAGCTAAGTAGATACTAGAACAAATGTGGCTTATAAAAAAATACGATAATGTAAGGATTTTTCCTAATCCTGATTAGATTTTAAATTGTCCTTTCAGTAGTTTGCATAATTATAAGGCACTGCCATACAGTGAGTAACAATGGAAAATAACTCATTAATGCCTGTTTCTCTTTGGCATTGTTCCAGGCCATGCAGCTTGATGTTTACAGAGCAGACAATCTGTAGCATTTCTCTGTCTGATACTGAACATCAAAGATTGCTTGGATTTCTCTGTACTCAGACATTCCTGATTTTGTCTGAAGTGGTAATATCCTGAAAAGCCAAGAGCGGCATGAAATTTGAAGTATTTTGGCACTTCCTAGTTCTTGTGTTATTTTCAAACATCGTGGTATTAGAGAAGTAGATTGGGATTTCTTGGCTTTTAAACAAAGGGAACTTGGGGCGCCTGGGTGGCTCAGTCAGTTAAGCATCTGCCTTCAGCTCAGGTCATGATCTCAGGGTCCTGGGATTGAGTCCCGCATCAGGCTCTCTGCTCTGTGGAGAGCCTGTTTCTCCCTCTCCCCCTGCTCTTCTCTCTCTCTCTCTCTGTCAAATAAATAAATAAAATCTTTAAAAAAAAATAAAAATAAACAAAGGGAACTGTTACAAAACTAGTTTTTGAGCCCAAGGTTATAAGGCCATCACAATGCTGGTGACTGAACTGAATCACTTTCCAGAGCTAGGTTTTAAATATCCACCACTTAGAAGCTGTCTTGTTTGTTTCATTAGCATTAGTGTATTTTCACTGGTGCTCAGAGGTTAGATATGCATCCCTAATTAATAAATAATGAGAGGTTGAATCTAGAGGACTGGAATTTTATTCTTCACTGTGCAATAGTTTTTAATATAGGTTGTGCCCAGCTATAGCGCTTTAGGAAATAGTTGTATATATGGCCGATGCCTTGCAAATACTTCCCAAAATAAGCAGTTCCTGGCTTAAGAGGGTTAAACCATTGCCAGCCTCTGTGGGTTTAAACTGATCAGCCCACTTAAAAAAAGCAGATCCAGGGGTGCCTGGCTGGCTCAGTCAGAAGAGCATGTGACTTTTGACCTTGGGGTTGTGAGTTTGAGCCCCATGTTGGGTGTAGAGATTACTTAATAAATAAAAACTTAAAAAGAAGATTGGAACCCATTGATATATTGACATGAATCCAAATGTGGATCCTAAAATATATATTCTTCATGGGATAGATGCTATGGAACCAATAAAGACCCTCTTCTAAAATAGTTTAATACTAAGATATGGAGTAAATATTAAGATAATATTAACCAGTCAGCCATTTAATATATAAATCTTTCTATTTTTTTCTTACTGGTAAATGCTTCATTTATCAGTTTGAACCAATCAGAAATAATTATTCCTTGCATCTCTGCATTTTTAAATGTTCTTTGTTTTGGGTATGTCTACTTAAAAAAAAAATACATTCGTGTGTGTGTGTGTTTACTATCACCCAAAGACAGTTGGGCATTCAACAATGATTACATAGTTGTTAAATTTTTATGAGGTAATGATACATACAATAATATACGGGGGTGTGTGTGTATACTCATAGACATATAGTGCCTTTGTACGGTAAATGTTATCAATATTAAGTTGTTGTATTAGTAATAATAACTTAAATGTGGTGGGTGTAGATATTAGTTGAAAATTTGTTTTATTAACTGGAAGACAAAAATTTATCCTCTCTCTAACTTTTGACAGTGAATACCAAACTTAGATACTTGTGTAACAAATTCTTGAGGTAACTGCCTATCTGCTCAACCAGATGTGTGCTTTACTAGTAACATCTGCCTCCTTTCTGGCTATCATGGTTATGGGCCCTGGATAGCCATGGCTATCAAAGTCCCTGGTTAGTGATGTCTTCCTAAGATTGGAGGTCACCATTTCTGAGGTAGGACTAGTAAGATGAATGCTGTCCTTGTTGACTCTACCTGAATACATGGAAAGGTAACCAAATTCAGGAAACACTTTTTCTTATGGGCCTCTTTATTTCTGAGCTGTAGAATGAACTTTTCTGTCTGCATACATAGATCTGTGGATCTATCAGCTACTACGTACCTTTCTGACTCCTGAATAACTCTGTCCCTCAGTTCTTCCTGTGAGGAATTTCATTTTGTGCATTAAGAAAGTGAAAAAAACTCAATCAACATACAGTAACATCTCTTTAAAAAACATATGGGCACTTTTGTTTCAAATACATGATTGTATTACTCTCATGACCCAATCTGTTTAATTTAAAACAAGATGATCATGACCTAGAATTTCAGAGAAGGATAATTCTATCAGCGTTCTGCAGTAGCCGCTGCAACATATGGAAAGACATAATTCCTGCACAGAGGTTTCCCAGATGTGAGGAGTATCAAACATAGTATATCCAATGAAAATATTGTGAGATCCTCTCTGTGGAGTTCTTGCATTTCAGAGTAATGCTCATCAGACATTGGTGTATATTTTGATTCTTATTTTCCTTTTAGGTTTTCTCCAAAGGGTATGGATTTGCTGAATGAAATCTAAAATTCACCTTGTAAAAAGAATATATAAATGAACCTATTATGAAAGATACTGTTAAAGAAAATAATTTATTACTGACATAATTCATTAAATGAAGCCAACATAGAAGAAAAGATAGAAACCACGTGTAGGTATGCCGTCTGTATTAGTTTCCTAGGACCGCTATAACAAAGTACCAAAACCTGGGTGATATAGGACAATAGAAATTTATTGTCTCACAATTGTGGAAGGTAGAAGACTGAAACGAGGGTTTTGGTAGGGCCATGCTCTTTCTGTGTGCTCCGAGGGACCCGACTCTTCTAGCTTACGGTGTTTGCCATCATCCTTGGTGTTTGGCTTCTAGATGTATCATTCTAGTCATGTGGCCATCTTTTTTTCTTTGTGTTTTTACATCAGTTACTTTCTGTGTATGTCTTTTTGTTTGTCCAAACTGTTTTTTTATTAGCAGACCAGCATACTGAATTATGGTATGCCCTAGTGACCTCATTTTTATCCTATTTCCAAATAAGGTTACATTCTGAGGTAGTAGGGGTTAAGATTTCAGTATATTTTTTTGGGGGGGAGGGGATGATTCAACTCATAACATCATCTGATGATGGAAATGTGGAGGATGTTTATTCATTTAGAAACTGTTTACTGAAATTAAATTATGGGATATGGACAATAAGCCAGGTAGTTGTAAACAAACCTCTAAATGATCTCTTTCACTATTCATTATTCAGTTATTTAAATAAGGTAGAGAAATTGCATAGATTAAAGCAGAAGCAGAGTTAGCAGAGTGTGTGTGTTAGGAATACCAGTGCCATGGACTATAATCAGGAAAAAAGGTATCATATGAGAAAAAGTTTCTGTGGCTACTAAATATATAAAACGCTGGGTTAAATAGTTTAAAAAGGTTCTTTACTGAAGGACTGCTCAGAACTTTGAATATGCTATTGTGCTTTGAGAATATCCAGCAGGAGAGTACAGTGTTTCTCAAACTTACTTGACCACATAACTCTTCTTTATCAATCATCTCAAGGAATTACATTCCTGGGAAAACACTGGAAACTAATTTAGTGTCAAACCAAAATTTGGTTTCAAGAGCAGGTCACTTGATTCTAACTAGAGTAAATCAAATTTGCTAGATCAAACAGAATTCTGTTCACTAGTAGGTATTTTCTTGGATCTGTCATGAAAGAAATTGGCACTCTCTTGAAAAAGATGGACTAGATTTACATGAGAGTTTTGTAGATTTCTGAAAACCTTTGGTCTAATCCCAAGGGCCCTGAATTATCTTCGTAACCATTAGATTACTATAAGTATTTAGTGACATTTTAAATATTATTCTGGGCCTTGAAAACATGACATGTACTTTTGAGACAGTACCTTGTTACTGATTATATATCAACTTGAGGGCACATGAAGCTGTGTACCAAATTATATTAGGAAAATATTACAGCGAATACACTTGTAGTAGCAACTTCGAGCAGGAGCAGTAGCTGAACTCGTCTTCACTATCAGAATTCTGGAAAATGAGTTGGCCGAGTAGTAGTCTTAATAGCATTAAAAACCACAGATAGGCTAAGAGATGGTTAAGTGAGTAGCCTGACCCTGCCTAATTTGGATGGGATCTGGAATGTGGATGGGATGGGATTGGGATGTTTCTCTTAAGAGAACAGCTTTATTACTATTTACCTACCTTTTGGAAACTCATTTGGGTCATGAAGTTATGGCCAATCTGAGGTATGGTGGGGACTCTTAGACCTAATTATCCCCCCAGAATATGGAAGTGAAAGTAAAACTTTCCTACAGTTTTCCAGGGACAGAATCCCCCAAGAATCACTAACTTGCCCTGCCTGTGGTTTCTTAATGATGGCCCATCCTGATTCGTTACCTTCAGTATTCCGTAGCTCTGTATTGACTTAGTGAGGTCACTCTGTGGTTCCACAAAAGAGGAGATGACACACTTTCCCTCTAAGCACAGGTCAAATAACTGTGCAGGGTTAAACATGAACTCTTATGACACCTGAGTCCCAGGATAATGATTTTCCCAATTTTCAGACTCCAATATCTCATTAAATGTGTCTGAGTTTTGTGAATGTCATTGCTATTCAGTTTTTTAAAAAATCCGCTCTTGTTGTCATTTGTTTTGTATTTAGCAGCATAATGGCCAAAACATTCTACATGCTGGTGCAGTGTTGGTTGAATGGAATGAAAAAGTTCCTGATATATATATTCCTAGGAAAGCTCAGTGAGTGCCCTGTGGAGCCAGACAGCACTTTGAAGGGTTACAGTGTTCCAGAAATTGAAAGCCAGGGTAGTAGACAATGGTTCTTGGTTGCCTTTTTGGGGCCTGTGTTGAGTCATCCAGCCTGTGGTATTATTTGATCAGCTGAGTAATCCCGGAGGGCTTGATGAGTTCTTCTCTTCTGCCTTAATGATGGCTCAGTTTCAAAAATGGTTGTAGAGACTCCTGTATTTTAAAAAAAAATGTTGGTCTATTCACATAAAGAGCCTAGAAATGTAAAACATTTATTATTACTATTGATTATCTTCTTATTCGAGGCTACTCCCTGTAAAGAGAGAAAGCCAAGATTCTATTTCATTAAAGCTTCTTAGGGAAAAGCAGAGGACAGCAGGGGAGCCCCTGGGATGGATGGAGACTTCCCTCTGCAGTGGCAAATGAGCATCCGCAGATGTTCTTAATATCTGGCTGATAAATGGCAGGGCAGCTCATCATTTCAAAAAATGCACAACATTGATCAGTGTTCAAGCAATAGTGTCTGGGTGGAACACTTTGATGGATTATAGGCATTTCCTGACATTTTGGAAATGGAAAAGAAGGTAGATTTGGGGGTATATTGAAGATTAGCATTGTGGTGTGCATTTCAACTTCTTGAGGAATAACCACGTAGTTGATTCATCCCCAAGCTTGAATCCACAAGATACTGTTGTTTTTATTGAGATCACATGCAAAAGTTTTTGTTGACTTAAGTTATCCTTATTTAATTGGAGCAGCTGTGGAAATGTATTTGGTTCACTCATCTAAACTTAGAGCAAATTTTTCATTAGAAATCCCATTGAGGACTGGAAATCGCTCCCTTTCCCTTAAATCAGGACTTCCAATTTGATTTAATTTTTTAAAAAGATTTTATTCATTTATTTGACAGAGACACAGTGAAAGAGGGAACACAAGCAAGGGGAGTGGGAGAGGGAGGGAGCCCGATGCGGGGCTTGATCCCAGGACCCTGGAATCATGACCTGAGCCGAAGGCAGACACTTAACAACTGAGCCACCCAGGCGCCCCTAATTTTTTTTTTTTTTTTTAATGTAGGCTCCATGACCAGTGTGGACCCCATTGCTGGGCTTGAACTCAGGACCCCAAGATCAAGACCTGAGCTGAAATCAAGAGTCACACCCTTAACTGACTGCTCAGGGCCCCAGGACTTCCAAGTTTAAATGCAAATCATTAAACTGATTTCTGAAGCTTTAGGTCTTCCATTTTGTATATGTACCTCATTGTTACCCAAGGCAGTTGTCATGAGACAACTGCATGTTGTTTCTTTGGACAACCAATTAAGATGCTTGCTTATTACGGGCAACTTGATTTGTCTTCTGCCCACTCCAGAATGTCTTGAAGCATTCCAAAATGACTTTTGTGGAGAGGTAGCAATCTAAGTCCTATCAAATTCTGATGTAGCACTTTCATTTGGCAGGACTAAAACCATTTACGCATAGAGAAATTTTATCAGGAAAAAAATACATTCTGATGTGGCCTATACATGTATTAAGAGGAGAGAAAAAAGAAAGAGCTGATCATATGACATCTAAGTGATTCCTTTTCAGTTCAGGCCATGAGTTCCTTGAGGACGGGGATACCTCTTATCAGTTGATGTCTCTGACCCTTGCCATTACCTGACTCAAGGAGTTCAGGTTGAACAACATTTTCAGTAATTTTGAGGGGCTTTCTCAATAACCAGTGGAGTGAAGTTTTACGTCTGATTCATTACAACTTTAAAATCTTAGTTACAGATTTACAGGATATGAATATAATTTGACTGTAATGGCTGTCACAACCCCGTGGAGGGAGTATATTTTCTCACTGTTTTTCTTAAGAGGAAAGAAACAGGAGCAGAGAGGGTACACGATACCTTCAAAGCTGCAACTAAGATTTACCCATAAGAATGAGGAATTCACCATTGCAGTGTACAATTCAGTGCCTTTTAATAAATTTATAGAATTGTGCCACTGTCACCATGATTCAGTTTTAGAAAGTTGCCATCAATCTCCAAGTCCTTGTGGACATTCTTGTAGTCAGTCTCAGTCTAGGCAATTACTGATATCTTTTCTGTCTTTATAAATTTGCATTTTTCTGGATATTTCATATAAATGTTATCATGGAATATGTAAGTCTTTGTGCCTGGCTTCTTTTACTTAGTGCTACCTCAGAAACATTATGCTATCAGTAATTCATTCCTATTTTATTAAATATTGCTCCATTTTATGGATATGTCATATTCACTTATGTATGGATATTTGGATTTTTTTTTGGCTATTATGAATAATGCTGCTATTGGGCATTTGTGTACAAGTCTTTGTGTGAACATGTGTTTTCATTCTTCTTAGTTTCCTCAGAGTGGAATTATTGGATCATATGTCTGTTTCACTTTGACAAAACTGCCAATCTATTTTCCACAGTATCTAGATCAGTTTCCACAAGAAACAGACAAGTGATCCCAGTTTTTCCACATCCTCACCAACATTTGGTATTGTCTGTCTTTGATTTTAGCCATTCCAGTTGATATATAGTAGTGTTTCATGTGGATTTAATTTGCATTCCCTAATGAATAATGATATTGATCACTTTTTCATATGTTTATTAGCCATTCTTCTTCTTTGGTAAGATATCCATTGAATTGTTTTGCCAATTTTTAAATTGTTTTGTTGGTCTACTTATTATTGAGTTGTAAGAGTTCTTTATATATTCCAGATACAAGTCCTTTATCAGATGTGACTTAGAAATAATTTCTCAGTCTCTGGTTTGTCTTTTCATTTTCTTATTGGTGTCTTTTGAAGTGGAAAAGTTTTTAGCTTTAAGGTCCACTTCATGAATTTTTTAAATTTTAGGCTTTGTGATTTTTGGAGTCAAGGGATTATTAATTGATATTATTATAGATTTTGAGCTCAGCATCTCTACTAACCTGTTTAGATAATGAAAAAATGAAAAATGAAACTTAATAAAATAGGGCATGAAAGATGTCCTATGAGAAATTTTCTTTCTAAGAAATATTAAGGGAAAGAAACCTGAGCTGATGGTTACAGTGCATGATTGTGAACTCTGCGTTGGCACCTGGGATTACTGGGTACCTATGGACAGTGGTGGTGCCCGAGGACTGTCCTGGCTTCTTGTAATGACGGAGTCCTTGTACTGACACTGGTTTGCACGAGAAACATGGTAAAACCTCTGTGGGAGAAATATCCACTATATGGAGTCACTCATAGCATTAACACTCTCATGTTCTAGCTCTAATACATATAAACTTACTTTTATAAAGAGCAAAATATGGGGTTTTAACCCCTTGCATAGATTATTCTGGTAAGGATGTGTTTCCAAGAAGTCTATGTTTTAAAGTTCTTTAGGCTTTGTATTGTTTGCTTAGTTATTAAAAAAAAAGGTAAAAGATATTAATGATCCTTGACACTCCTTTTCAGAAGCAGAGTCTCATCTAATTTAACTTCACTTCTTGGATTTCTTACACAAAGTGACACTACACTATGGATTTTATTTTTCTCTTGCTCTTAACCAGCACACTGGTATTAATACCAGGATTGACTGATGCCTGCAGCAGTCAGGTTAGAGAAGAGTTCTGTAGAGGACGCTGCTGCTGAGATATTAGCATCAGGACCCAGGTAGTGCAGGGAAGAGAAGATCTCTGTCTTCTCATTGCATTTTCTATCTTATTCTATTAGGCCCCCATCACAGCTTGTCTAACCCTTTGGTCTTGGGGTGAGGACTTTAAGCTAACTTTGATTTGATTTCTAGCTCTTCTAGTTACTAGCTGAATGACCTTGGACAGGCTGTTCGACCTCGTCAGCCTGTGATTTCATTGCTTGTAAAATGGAATCCCATCTACTTGTACTAGATTATTTTAAGAAGGAGAGAAAATGCACATCGATCCCCGAACATCATGGTTAGCATATGGTAGGTACTTCATTGGAGATAGGAGATTGTTATTATTATTGTTAATGTTTTATTTTCTAGATTCTTGATGATCCAAAGAACGCTTAGATACAGAAATATGAAGAACGAAAAACAATCATATTGAAGGTAGAACAGACTGAGCACTACAATGAAACTTAAGTTGTTTTTTTTTTTAAGGGGGGGTGTTGTTGATTTTTCCCTAATATTCCAGATAGGAATTCATGCATTTCTCTTCTGAAGATACATATTTCTCTTCTTTTTATATCCTCAAAAATAGAATCTCTAAGAAGTTTAAGCAAAAAGAATCTAGCATGAAGGGAGCCTGTATCTTTGAGAGATTTGAGCCTTCTGTAAAAGCTGCAGAGTGTTCTGAGGTCTATGAGATTCCCATATATGTCATTTATTTGTACGCATGGACCCTCAAAACTTGCAAGGTCAGAAGAGGCAAGACCAGTTTTTGCTTTTTCTGAAATAACACTTCCTTTCTGATACTGAGTATGTAACATTTTTAAGCCTGAACATGAAATCCTCGCTTCCAATTCATTATTAAAAGGTGCTAAGATGTTGTAGCTTTAACATAAAATCAAGTTAAAATTCTATTATATTGCAATAGGCAAAGTTCAAACATCATTAGATAACCTAGACATGAAATGAATAATTTCTCTCTTGATATTTATGTATCATTCATTATTAAAGCGAGTAATTTATTTAATTAGCAGCTGCTCAAAAGATTGGTTTTTCTTTTAGATTAATTTTACTAAAAGTGTAGGAAAATTGCAAGATAAAATGACTCTGTGTGTTCTCGTGCTTAAAATTCCTAATTTCTCTCCAACATCTATTTTCCCCTTATAATTACACATCTAACTTTCTGAGCTCAAGTACAGATTTATCCATACTAATAGAAATAAAATCTCTCCTTTTGAATTATTGCCTCTTATTGAATATTATAAGACATTTAATTTGTTCTCATATCTGCCATTAAAAATACTGCTGAGATATCTTGACAACTAAGCTACATTATGTATTAAAAATAATCCCAATTTGTATGAATTTAATGTATGTGCCAGTCTTAAGTGTTAAAATTAGTTGTTGCAATATGTAATCCACATAAACAGGAGCAGACCTTGTACAGGTACCACTCTGTAAATGGGGTATAGAGCTTGCTATGGTTCCTTCAGCAGAACAGGTCTCCCCCATTGGACAGAAGGATCAAGTCTTTGCTTATTCTCAGTGACCCAAGTCAGACTATCCTTCCATTGAAAGACTTCTTGTTTTTTGAGGGACACTTGTGTTACTTGATTTTTTTGTTTTGTTTTCTTAATGTTTTCAATATTCAGTATTCCAGACAAAAGAACTAGGGTGCCATGTCATATATTTCTCTTGTAATTGAGATGAGACAAAGACAGGAGAGATGTTGGCTATTATAAGTGGAGTGATGGGCAATGTTCCTTCTTAATGCCTCATCAGCGGCAATTATAACAAATTACTTAATGCACTCATTACTATACTCCAAACATGAATAGTATTGCATGTCTGTTTAAACACCACCTGGTGGATATCAATAGACCACCAACGATCGGTTGACCATATTTTGATAATCACTGCTTTAGAACTTCAAATGCCTTGGAAGTGACACAAATAATTTAATTTTGATTTAAAGATATTCTAATGAGCTACATAACTGCCTGCTATATTTGCAAGTAGAATTGCTTTCTGGGATGATTACAGAAATAGGAAGCCATTCATATTGCATGGTTGCTGCAGAATTTTACCTTTATGATATATTTATTTTTGGAGTCTGAGCCCAAGATTTTTCTAGTTTCTTCTGAATGATCCCATATACTTAGTTTGCTCCATTTGATCAGTCCTGTGTTGGTTAAATTCTCTTAAGTTGACTCCTGAGAAAATTCCAATGAGCTAAGCATTTTAATGTGAAAAGGCAACTGAGAAAACTATGCAGTAAATAACATTTAGGATATAACAAAATGGCTCCAAGAATGGCTGTAAATGCTTTCTGTTTATTTGTCCCTACGTAGCTGAGATTGAAGTAGATTGAGCTCAAGCTGGATCACAGCTACTTTAGTCATTAAATTTCAACATGTGGATGCCACTTTATTAAATGTCCTTTAAGGAGAAGACATCCAAACAATTTTTGCACTATCAAGCAATTTTCAGACACGTAAAAGAAAGAGATAGCTTGAAAATATTTTTAAGATTAAGGTATTTTAGGGACGCCTGGGTGGCTCAGTCGTTAAGCGTCTGCCTTCGGCTCGGGTCATGATCCCAGGGTCCTGGGATCGAGTCCCACATCGGGCTCCTTGCTCAGTGAGGAGCCTGCTTCTCCCTCTCCCTCTGCTGCTCCCCCTGCTTGTGCTCTCTCTCTCTCTCTCTGACAAATAAATAAATAAAAATCTTTAAAAAAAAAAAGATTAAGGTATTTTAATAAAAATGACCTTCATGGAGCAAATCGTAACTCTACAAATTTGGATCCACAAAAAGATGATAGAGGTGAATAAAAATAATGTCCGATGTTGAAAATTTCTCTGGCAAGGCAATTCAAAACATGATAGGCTGATAAGTACGGCCTTTGGAGTCCTAAAAAAAGGAGAATTAGGGAACTACCAGGATTGTATCTAAAATGAGGTTTTTGGTTTAGTGAGCAGTTAATATTCGTCTTGCTTTTAGAAGCAGAGCCACATGTTAGAATTTATGTACTATAGTAAGATAAAGTTTCTGGAAATGATCCTTAAGTTTCTTCAAGCCATTTTGGAGGAAAATGTCAATGTTTTTCTGCAAAGAAAACGCCATTTGCATAAGGATGGTACTTACTAAACATCACGTTTGCAGGGTTAAGTAGGTAATCAGAATGCCAGTTCATCCAGTAAACATTGTTCTCTAGGCTGTATATAGGAAGAGAAAATAAAAATCCTCCAGGCACTTAAAAGACCAGCTTAAACCCAATGTACTCCTTTCTCTTTCCCCAAAGGTGGGTTCCTATCAGTTCTAGGCTTTTGCTATAAACCATTTCAGGAACCTTAAAGCACATTATACTTTTCCAAAGAAACAAGGCTTTCAAAGGGTGTTGAGTTTCTAAACAAGTGCTAGATAGTTGTAACAAAGAGGTAATAACATTGAATTTCAACTAAAATTCACTGTTGTCTAAAGTACTAAAATTATGCTTTTAAGCATGTGTATTGAATTTAATACTTTATTTCTATCCTATAGGGAGTTTTAATACATTATAAGTTAAATACTCACATGAAATTTAATATACTTAAACATGGCAGGTATAGTTGTTAAATACTGAATCACCAATAATTAGAAGAATGATCAGTGATTTTAATTGCTTCTTTGAAGTTTCTTAAAATTGATCATTCCCATATGGTTGCACATATTCACATTATTTGAATCTCACATCCACGTGAGGATGTTTTAGTCCATTCCACAACTCAGGAGCCCCAAGCTTAGAGTAATTCACTTTAAAGTGTATATGTTTTAATCAAGATTTTTTTTAAAATCCAAATTTAAAAAGCCCTCTCAATTTATCATAAGAGATATTTGTTATGATGCATTCTCATATACACTGAAAGCTTGGAAATGAAGTCCATTTGGACCATATGGTGCCTGGTCTTGCCGACTGGGAGCTGATCGTCTGAAGTCATTTGGTATAAAGGTAAACCATTCACCTGTCACAAACATGGCAGCACTTTCACAGGGGCAGTAAGATGGGGTCCCTTCCAAGTACGGGAGTGTGGATAGGATTGGCATCTCAAAATAGAGTTGCTACAGAGCAGGACCAAAATCCACACCTGGATCTTCTCATTTCAAATGAAAGGCCTCCTTGCTGTGTACTTGTGGTAAAAGTTAAGTGATTAATTATTCATTTAAAATACTTTGAATAATTTCACGGATCCTAGAATTTTAAGTTTTGATCATCCTTTTAAATAAAATATAGGACCTAAATATTTGAACGCTTTCAAGATTTTCGGTGTGAAAGTTTGAATATGATTTATTTTTTCTTTGACTTTCCCTCTCCTCATCAGTAACATTAATAAAACCTAGGGGCATTAAATAAAAATATCCTAAGAGCAGAGAAATGGAGTCAGACTTCTTTGCTACAGCGTTCTTGCTGTGGAGGCTGTGTGTAAGCTGGGAAGTGGCTGACAGAACCATGGGATGCTTGCATATTGATCAACCTCCCAAGTTTAAGCTCTGATGGCAGCACCCCCAATTTCAGCATACGCTACGATACACTGTACTAACAACCCTCAAACCTTAGCTCCTTACAAAAATAAAAGCTTGTTTCTCACAGAAAATTTTGTTGTGATTCAGCTGCAACACTATTCCACATTTTCTTCAATGGATTCCTTGCCTGAAATGCAGGAGAATATTGCTGGTCTTGTGGCAGAGAGAAAGAGTTAATGCATAATGCACTGGTTCCTAAAGCCAGAGATGGGGTATATCACTTCTGCCTATATTTCATTGGCCAAGTCAGGTCGTGTAGCTATGGCTGAGTTAAACTGGTAAATCTTTGTGTAGGGAAGGGACATCATGAGGGGGGGGGGCCCGGAGCAAACGTGTAGGTGAGCAGAAATCCAGTCTGCCACAACCCCCTTTTAACATCTTTACTTGTTTCCCAGAATTACCAGAGGCAAGGGGACCTTCACTGATCTTTTTTGTTATGGTAGTCAAAAAGAATATATAAAAGTATATGGACATTGATAGCATGTATATGTGCATGTGTATGTATTCACATATATATATGCACGGATATGCATGCATTTAACAGCTACCTTTTTAGTCTTGAGATATACTTTCTTTTTTTAACCCTTATCAGGACTTACTGCCTCTTATCAATTTTAAGTGTTTGCAGTGTACTAAGCACAATAGAACATTTAGGCGATATCATCCCTGCTCTTGAGGAGTTTACATTCTAAAAGAATATATATATATATATCCTTATAATATATATATATTATAAATATATAAATAAAAATATATCTCTTCATTTTATTAAAGATTATTTTAGGGAGAGAGGGAGAGAGGGAGAGAGTGTGTGTGCGAAGCAGGGGGAGGGGCAGAGGCAACAGAAGGGGGAGCCTGATGCGGGGCTCAGTCCCAGGACCCTGTGATCATGACCTGAGCCGAAACCAAGAGCCAGACACACAACTGACTTAGCCACCCAGGTACCCCTAGGCTTTATTCTTTAGAGAAGTTTTAAGTTCACAGAAAAATTAGGAAAAGGTACAGAGATTGTCCATATATCTCCTGCACCCACAAATGCATACCCCCCCATCATCATCCCCCATCAGAGTGATACATTTATTACACATCATTATCACGCAAAATCATAGCTTACATTAAGATTCTCTCTTGGTGTAGTACATTCTGTGGGTTTGGATAAATTTATGATGATATATATCCATTGTTACAATCTTATAAAGAGTAGTTTTATTGCCCTGAAAATCTCTGTGCTCTGCTTATTTGTCCTTCCACCCCCAATGCCTTGCAGCCACTGATCTTCTTACAGTCTCCAAAGTTATGCCTTTTCCAAAATATCATATAGTTGGAATCCTATAATTGGTAGCCATTTTATATTGGGCTTTTCCACTTAATAATAGGATTTTTGTTTCCTCCATGTCTTATTCATGGTTTGATCATTTCTTTTCAGCGTGGTTTTGAAAGCATTGTCTGGATGTACCACAGTTATTTATCCATTTACTTACTGAAGGATGTCTTAGTTGCTTCCAATTTTTGGCAGTCGTGACTAAAGCTGCTATAACATCTGTGTGCAGGTTTTTGTGTGGACATAAATTTTCCACTGCTTTCAGTGAATGCTAAGGAGTGTGATTGCTGGATCCAATGGTTAGGGCATGTTTAGTTTCATAAGAAACCACCGAACTGACTTCCAGAGTGGCTGTACCATTTTGCATTCCCACCAGTAGTGGATGAGAGCTCCTGTAACATCACATCCTCACTCGCACTCGGTGTTGTCAGTGTTCTGGATTTTAGCCGTTCCAACAGGTGTGTGGTGCTATCTCACTGTTGTTTCAGTTTGCATTTACCTGATGACATATGCCGGGAAGCATTTTTTTCATATCCTTATTTGCTGTCTTTATATCTTCTTTAGTGAGTGTCTATGAAGATCTTTGGCCCATTTTTTAATTGGGTCATTTATTTTATTATTTTTGAGTTTTAATAGTTACAGTCCTTTAGCAGATACATCTTGTAGAGATGTTTTCTCCCTGTCTGTGGTTTCTCTTTTTATTCTCTGGACAGTGACTTTTGCAAAACAAAAATTTTTAACTTTGATGAAGTCCAGCTTGTCAATTCTTTTTTTTTCCCCCATGAATCATGCCTGTGGTGTTGTATTCTAAAAAGGCACTTGCTAAACCCTAGATCATCTAGATTTTCTCTTATGTTATCTTCTAGGAGTTTTATGGTTTTGTATTTTACATTTAGGTCTGTGATCCATTTTAATTTTTGTAATGGGTATAATTTGATATCTAGATTATTTTTTTGCATGTGGATATCCAGTTATTCCAGCACTATTTTTTGGGGGAAAAAAACGACAAACTTTTAAAACGGCATTTTTGTTTGATACTTCTGGCAAAGTACTGAGGAAATATTCTGTAGGGGGAGCTTTGGGTATAACTTAGCCCCATGGTTAGAGAGTGGAGGAAAAGAGGAAGGATTATTGAAAGGCAACACTGTCTTAGTCATTGTACTATACGGTCCATATATATTTTTTAGACTTTGTAACAACCTGAGTTAGGTATTGATCTACCCATACACTATAAAGAATTTCAAATGTAGAGCTTAAATACTGCTTCCAACCAGATTCACTTAGTGTACACACACACGCACATGCACACACACACACGCATGTGCACACATGCACAGCAAGAGCACAGGCTCTGGGAACAAGCCTGTGTTTGAATCTGAGCTTTGCCACTTTCTAGCTATGTGGCCTCTGTCAGGTTATGTAACTTTTTGTTTTAAGTTTCTTCGTATAATGTGGGTAACAATCACGTCTATTTTATAGGATTTTTGTAAGAATGAGTGTATGTCAAGTGTTTACTGCCAGGCCTGGTGCATAGTAATTGCTCAATAAACTAGATGTTACCTGTCATTCAAACCCAAACATGTCAGTTCTTTCCATCTGATAATACTAATCTTGAGAAGTGAAATAATAGCCATGATTTAGACCTGGTTTTGTGGCTAAAATACTGAAATTTAAGAGAAGCTGCCTATGTTACATCACAGGAGATGATACTAGGATTCTTCCGCATGGAGGCGTAAAGTAATAATAGTGGTATAAAATGTAGTATGACACTTTTAAAACATATGTTGACATAATGAAATAATAAAGGAAACCGTGAAAGCTGCAAATGGAGGATTAAAGCTCAATGTCAACATAGGACATCTGTCAAGATTGTAGCAAAACTCTGATTAGCCTATTTTTCATAAATGAAAATGAGCCCATATCTGCAAAGGATTGCCAACTGCTAATACACCATTCCACTGAAGTACTTTGTTTCATAATAAACTCATAGGAAGATGTCTTAATCTGATGGTCTTGTTTGGGAATTCTTTTTTTTTTTTTTTGAACGAAGACCTCAATGTAGTGGTTTTTATCTGTAGTTGGTCTACGGACCTTTAGGAATTTGTGTTCATATGGTGGTTGTGGTAGCTCATCTTTGTGGACGACTCACCAGGTGCTGGGTTTATCAAGTATTAACTCATTTAATCTCTTCCAACAGTCCTATGATGTGGGTGTTGTTGTCATACCCATTTTACAGATTATGAAACTGAGATACAGAGAGGTCAAGAAACATGTCTAAGATCATATACTTAAGTGATATGTGATTATGGCTGGACTGAGATTCATTATCAAGGTTGTTCCACCCCCAGAGCCTGCATTTAAGCATTCTCTAATGGAGCTTGTAAATTGTTTTTATTCTCAAAAACTCTAAGAGAAACAATGTATTTATCATTGTTACTGCTGCATAGATTATTTAAACATCCTTTAGTTTGGGATGAAATTACAGCCAATTCTTTTGAAACATAAGGTCTAAGGGGGAAAGTAACATATGCGAAGATTTTGATGAGGAACTAGGAGATGAGACTAATATTTGCAGGGGGAGTTAGGAACTGAGGTGCACATGGACTGCACTCCATCTGTACAGGTGTTTGTTTACTTTAAACATGGTTTTTAAAAAAACTTCAAGTTTGGTTACATGTAGTCAAGATGTGCACTTAGCATCCCACCTCAGTTCTTCTCCTTCCTCGCTTACTCCTCATTGAGTGTGTGGTCCCCCTAACCTAAAGAGAGGCACCAAGTTTGTTTCTCAAAGTCTTTGTTGCTTGTTAGTATTTCATTGAAAATAGTACAGCATTTCTTTTGTCCTATTTTTCATTTACCGAACTTTTTGAGACAATATAACTTTAAATATTATATGTAGTGTTTGGTCCTTGAAGTTAGGAAGTTGTGTTCACTGTACCTCTTTTGCATGTAAAATGATGAGTCAGTTATTATCTTGACCAGTTAATCCATTCACTAATAATTGCTAGTGGGTTCTATAAAGAAGATGCCCTATAAAAGGGTGCTAGAATTCTAAGGGTCGAAATTGGATAATTAATTCTTAAATTCTTTTGAGGAAATGCTCCTGCTAGACCTTGTTCATCACCAAAGTAGAATGTAAATACAACACTAAGATTTATAAACACAAAAAAAGATGTTCACCATTGCATTTTTCTTTGATTTTTTTTTTTTTTTGCATGTGCTTTGACTTCTATGTAAAGTTCAAGAGACTTGGATAGCACTTAGTTCTTTCATCACCAAGCATTTTGAACATTGTTGTCCATTGATGTTATCACATCCTGGGGGGAGGTAAGACTCTAGATGTTTAGATGAAATGTATGTTTCATTCCCACAAGTTCAGTACATAAACAAGTTGCTGAAAAGCTCATAATTTGAGTATGGTGTAAGATAATAAATTGTTTCTTTGGTACCCTGTTTAAGCTTCAACTTTATTGTAGAAATGTTGCTAAATAGCCTCATGAAAGATGTATTTTCCGGAAAGAGGTTGAGAAGTAAGTACTGAACACTTTTGGTTACAAAGAAATTTTAAAAGTCAGTCCTGTAGTATGTTTCCACATGAGTCTTCAGCTGAATAACATCAGGTGGCATTGGGATGGCATTTGGGGTGCAGTTGAGAGGCAGCATGGGATGAAGGGCACAGACTCTGGACTCACATCGCCTGAGTTGGAATCCTGGCTTGGCTACTCCCTTGCTGTTAGTTTCTGGGCCTCAGTTTCTTCACCTGTCCAATGAAGATGATACAGCACCTCTCCTCATGCAGTTGTGGTGGAGTTAACCTGAGTTAATATATGGAATTTGCTTTAAAACACGCCAGGCACTCCCTTATTAAGAAGGTACGAGTGTTAGCCTTAATCCTGAATGTATTCTCATTTAGAACATCCTTGGTTCTTTAATACCAGAACAAAACAGACAACACTACAAGTATCCATATAATAGAAAATAATTTATTCTCCAATTCCTCATACTGAAGAGTCATTAGGGAAATAATCTCTGCAGTCCTTGAGAAGATGTTGTATTTACAAGCCCTAGTTATTTATGAAGTTCAAGCATCTCCATGTTGAGGTCAAGGGTTTTGACGATGAAAGCATTCCTATCTGTCATATTCAAGGAGTACTCACCCGTACAAGTACTCTGAATGGTATAGAACTGGACTGAGTCATTTTTAATTTTTTTTGTACCCTCAGCTTTTCAGAAGTAAAATTTGATGGCAAAATAAGTCTGTAGTTGTTTTGATAAATGGAGGAGGAATGAATGTAAAGGTTTTTGTACCACACATACTCTGGAGCATGATCCATTGGTTGTTCCACATTGGCACAAAGGGCTGGGGTCCTCACCAAGAGCTGAGAGTAGGTCCAAAAAGAGTGAAACTCCTACAAATTTTGCAGGTATTCACTTTTAAATGGTAATCGTTGCCTGAAGTTCACAGAAGGCCTACTGATTGAATTTTCAGACAAAACTTCAGATTTGGGATGTTAAGATGCTGAGAAGGGTATGCGATTAGCTGAGAATTGACACTAGTCCCTGAGGATTGACCATAGTCATGACACATTTATGCAAACTCCCTAGCCTCCTGTATCACCATAATTGCTTTTGGGCCACAACAATGCACTGTAGCTTGCTCTGGTGAAGAACTCTAAATTCAACATTTACTTTGGGTGGGAGGAATCCGTGAGTCTGTTTTTCTCTGGGCCCAGGAGACAATGGCTGGGGTGCTGTTAAATAAGATAGAAATAGAGGATAAGTGGGAGTTTTCTGGCTTGTGTACTCAATGGGGGAAGTAGAACAGTTCAGGCGGAAGTTAATTTTTCTCTAGTTCTTCCATAGCAAAAATCTAAGCAGTCTGCATAGTGCGGGGCAGGGGGGGAGGGAAGTAGGAGCTCTATTTTCACCACCTCCTCAGCAGCTTGTAGACTCCTTATAGAAACAAGGTGTTCATTAAAATTATACTTACTATCCTCTGCACTCACTCCCTACCTGTCCCATTTGGGTGGAAGAGGTGAGAAAAGCCAGGAAAGCCATGAAAATAACCACTATTAAGTTGGCTCAAATCTTATATCAATACACATTTAAGATAACCCTAGACATAACATAATAAAAAAAAAATTAAAATAATCCTAGAATGTTCTTTTCCTATTGATCCCTATGGTTGTAATTCTCTGTGATTGTCTATTAACATTTGTTTCAAGTAGATTTTTTTATCTTTTTTTAATATTTATTTGAGAGTGAGGAGAGAGCACAAGCAGGGGGCAGGGGCAGAGGGAGAGGGAAAAGGAGACTCCCCCCTGGGATTATGATCTGAGCCAAAGGCAGACGCCCAACTGACTGAGCCACCCAGGTGCCCCAGATATTTTTTTGATATCTTAATATAGCTTGTGTGGGATCTTGTAAATTGCAGATAGGTCAATGTAAACTTTCACAACTTTGCATTGCTCTTCCAAAGTAGAAACTGGATTTTTTTTTTTTTTTTTTTAGAGTAGTTACTGTTTGTGCTGCAATTATTTGTACTTCATTACCTGTGAGCTTATTCCGTAATTATTTCTGTCCTTGTTTGTTCTTGCATATTTAGCAACATATTTGGAATAAGCCTTGTTAATGTCCTGTGGGGTCCATAACATGCCTTTGACTTCTATTTCATTCCCCACAATACCTGGCAGTGTTGGGCACTTAGTAGGTATTCAGTAAGTACATTAGTTATCCTTTCTGACTTTTCCAAAGAGGAATTAGGGATAGCTGTTACTTAGATTTAATCCCCAGAGAACTGTTTCCTAAGGTCTCCCTGGTAAATGGGGTTGCCATCTGCATTCGTTGTTTGGGTATAAACCTTTTGCTTGTGATTACTAGCCTTTTCTAATTTAGAGAGGATTGGACCCTTCTTTTCTTATGGTTATACAGCTGCTTGCTTTCCCAGAGGCAGTCCATGGTAGTGGCTAAGCCTACTTCTGCCGCTGATTAGCTCGGTGACCTTGGAGGCCTTAATGGCACTTAATCTGTTGTTTGGAGAGTTAAAGAGATGTAAATAACTTAGAAAAGAGCCTGGGTAATGGATTTATTCATGTTAGCTTTTATTAATAGCTTTTATAAAAAAAAAATTAATAGCTTTTAAAAAAGTGAGTTTGTGACAGTCATTTGCTTCCCTAAACTATGGAAATATTCAGAATTGGACAAGGTTTCTGGAAATGCAAGTGCTTATTTTATTTACACTAGTTCGAGCCTTTTGGGCATTGGGTTTACTTCCCTTGACCTTGGGTTCCTTTCTTCATCAGAAGACTTTTCCTTTAAAGATTTTGCTCCCAGGGAAGAAAATCATCTTTATGTCTAGAGGAGACTGGATAAATTACAGACAGAATATTCCTTATGTTCATCAGTTTTTTTCAGTACTCTATTGAATATAGGTAGTCTCTAATGGGTTGATAAGACCCTTGATGATACTAATATGTAGCCAGTTTAGACTTGAAGATTATACTTTTTGGGTGAAAAGGGAGTTTGGGTTTTTCTTTTTAGCTAAAACAATTTATTTTATATAAGAAGAGCACCACAACTTGCTTTTTTCTTTCTTTAGCACTTTTAGACTATTAGATCTTTCTTAATTCTTGATATTGAGGTATCATAAGGCATTCTTATGGCTTTAGTGAATGTGATAACATTGAGCCAAGCACTACAGAAAGCCATTAAACATTACCTTTCAAGAGTCTAAATAGACCATTAAATGAATAGTTTAAAAATTGATCTTATAGGGTTAAAAAAGTACCTTTCTCCCTCATTGGATCAGCACAGACTTAAATGACTTAGTTTTCATATCCTGATATTTTTGAAATGAATTTGTTCAGATCCATTATGGGTTTGTATGGCCTCTCTATTTAACTCCAGGGAAATCCGCCTAACTTTACAACTCATCTGCAATGCCAAGTTATCAATTAGCTGTCAAGTTTGCTGCTTTAGAAATCAAACAGCCTCTAAAATCCAACTCTAAATCTCAATAGATTTCTTTCTAACCACATCTGAATCATGGTCCACTGTTCTAAAGTGCTGAATTAAATCAACCACTGACTCAACTCTTCACTGTCAAAATGAAACTCTAGCGGATCAATTAGGAAACATATTGATTTTTTTTTTTTAAAGGCTCTTATCCTAGATGGAACTTATAAACCACAAGAGTATCTCTATGTATTTACGTACAGACTTGATCTGTAACTCAGACAGTTTCCCAACCTTTGCCAGTGTGATGCTCGGAGTACAGTTTGCAGTGAACTATGGTCTGTTTTTTAAATGGGCACCCATGGGTATTCACTGCTTAATGCAAGCAGGAAATATAGGCGCCATATTTAGACTGCACATTTATTTCTGAAAGATACATTTCAAGATTAGAGATAGTAAAGATTTTTAAATAAATCCACTTTGCTTATTTACAGTCTGTATTGGTTATTGTCTATTTTGAGTAAATTAATTCAATAGGAATTTTAGGTTACTCATAGTCCAAATTAGGAAAAAAAACACCCATGTTCTGTGATAGTATTTACTAAAAGCTCCTTCAAAAGCATTAATGATCCAATTGCATTTGTGTTTTACTTAAAATATACCTTATTGAGAAATAAACTTAAGCATAAAATGCAGAACACAGTTGGATTGATTCCATATCATTTTATTCATATTTCAAAGGTGATGCTTATAACTAGTAGTTGCTTTTTCCTGTGGGAGTGCTGGCTTTTATGTACTATAATTATTTTTATAATGAAGTCTCAAAAATCATACAAATGAATATGGCTATAACATTATCACATGGAAGGTCACATACTTTTTCAACAAATGCTGCCACTATCTCAAACTTTTTTTTTTTTTTTTTTTTTTTGAGAGAGCGAGCGAGCACGTGCACGTGCATGGGGGTGGGGGAAGCGGGAGAAGGAGAGAATCTCAAGCAGACAGTGCTGAGCTAGGAGCCTGATGCTGGGCTTCATCTCACAGCCCTGAGATCCTGACCTCAGCGGAAACCAAGAGTCGGATGCTTAACCGACTGAGCCACCCAGTTGCCCCTCAAACATTTTTTGCCACTGTTTTGGAATGTTACATACAGAGTTTTAGTCATACCGGTTAACTTTACTATTTAACTTTTACTAAGCACAGTGGTATCAACCTCATTCATGACTTTTGTCTGAATGACTTGGCTGTAACCAAATATTAAATCCATTTTCAAATAATAAAGATGTTCATGTGACTGTGATAGGGATTCTGCAGATAGTTCAGCTTTGGAGCCATAATTATTGATGACTTTGGAGGCTTTTTAAAAAAGAAACAGCTTTGTCATGTCAAGGAGGCCAGGAGTTGGAAAGGGTGCAAGTTTGCTGTTCGCTGTGGTAGGATAGAAGAGGGGGAGAGTGAGGGGGAGAGTGAATTAGCACTTAACTACCTCACCCCCATCCTGATTATTTTCACTTTCCTTCCTTCTTTCAAATATATCTTAATGCTGTTTCCTAAATTCTCAGAATTGGTTTCAGATCTCCTAATGAAATACCAGATTGGTTTTATTTTGGGGGTGGGGGAGGAATGATGGAGTAGTCAAAACAGTCTTTCATACCAAATGGAGCTTTGTCATGTGTACTTGATGACCGTAGGAAGATATGGAATGTAAAGGTAAATTACCTTCTCCTGCAATCACAATGTTGTGATGAAGGAAGTAAGCTAATTAAACAATTAAAAAATATTTACTGTGTGCCAAATTGTCCTGGTTATTGTTGAAAACTCAAAATCTGGGATTCCTCTTTGTCTTCACATAATGAAGGTGTGATAGGGATGTGAACACATAAATCGCAGTCTATAGAGCTAAATAACAAGAGCTATGAAAAGTGAAAGAGCAGAACGCATTTTATGATTTACTGGTAATACCTTACATTTCTTTTGTGTTTTAACATTGTCGAAGTACTTCCATGTATATCATCTCATTTGTTTCTCACAATCACCAGGTACACAGGCTAGATATCATCCTCATTAAATTATGATAAACAGGCTAGAGATTAAGGAGGCTTACCTGAAGTCATAATTAACTAAATGTACTACAGGGGTCAAATGAAGATCCTTAAAAAATAAACTCTAGCATTCAAACTGACATGTTCAGGAAAAAAAAAAAAAACTTTTAGAAATGGGAATATAAGGTGGAACTTGAAGAAGATACAGGTAGGATATTCTGGCAAAGTACCCAAATGAGAAAGTCCAAGCCATATTCTAGAATACAACTGAGAATCGAGATAGATCAGAGGCTTTTTGGGGGGGCCTGTTGGGAGGAAGATTCCTGGAAAGGCGGTTTGTGGCTCGGTCAGAGGTTTTCAACGGGGGGTGAAATTTAGCAATGTCTGGTGATTTTTTTTTTTTTTTTTTGCTGTTGTAATTGGAGGGGTGAAGTGGGGCTGCTGACATCTAGTTGGTGGGGGGGGGTGAAAGATGCTCCTAAATATTGTACAATCCATAGGACAGTCCCATATAACAAATAATTTTCGAGCTCAAAACATCAGTGGTGAGGTTGAGAAACCCTGAGCTAGATTGTGGGGGGCCAAAATGTCCATTCAAGGAGTTAGAACTTGGCCCTGTGTGCATTCAGGGGCCGCTGAATTTTTCTTTGATTTTAAGGAAGGAGTGGCTGTACCCAATGGAAGTAGGTCAGAGATGGTGATCTATAAAATAGGCTTGATTTTTTTTTTTCAAGTTCTTTGACAAAAATGAAACTCCAGACTTCTACCTTATGCATACAGGACTGCAAAAGAGACTACAGAATTATTCTGTGATATGTTTTTCAGGAGCTCCTTGCAAGGAAGAGATGGGTCTTGAAAGGTACTGAAACCTTATAGGCAAATCCTTTCTAAGTGTGTGAGATAATGAGAATTCAGCTCACAGAAATATGGGATTGAACAGCCAATGTAAGTTTGTTTCGCCGAAATGACTCGGGAGGCTCCTGTCGCGCCCAGCAGAGCTGAAAGGGCACCGTCAGGCTGCCGATGCCTATAAATCACAGAGACGGTTTATAGCAAGGGCAGACTGTGCTGACGTGATCGATGCTCTCCAAACCATCAACGGGACATTCCTCGCCTTGATGAGATGTGAATGCTGCCAGGGGTCATGAGAATCTTGGATTTATCCGACCATCCTGGGTTCTGAATAGCTTCATCAAGTGAGCATTTTCATGGTCCCAGCCCCCATTTTTAACCTTCAGCTGCATGAGATTTCAAGTCTATGAGCTACAACATGATGAAATTTAGAGGCGAGTGTCTGCGACTTCTGTAATCATCTTCCAATTGCTTTTCCAGCATTTTACTTTTCACTTACATAATGCTAGTTTTCATTCTGTCAATGAGCTTCATGCCGTAAAAAGCTGGTTCCTCTCTCCTTTGCTGTTACATGCATTTCTCTGTAAGACATTCTCATGTGAAAAAAATTATATACTAACAATGTAAGGTGTCTGTTGCTTTAATGGGGTAGAGAGAAATGAAAGATAAGTGCCAGGTTATCATTTGATGCTGTGCTCTATACCAGGATTAATGAATGCGTTGCTATACCTAAGCAACTCATACTTGGGCCTGCTCTTTGGGAAGACAGTGATGAATGTGATGCAAACTTCTCTCAGTCTAAAATGGGTAGGTTTTTCATTTTCTGAGATAGGCTACCATTAGCTTTAAGCAAAAGTGCACATTTACTATAGCTGTAAACTACCTTGAGGGCCCAGAAAATATCAAACCTTATAGATTGCTTCAAACTAATTTAATCCTAGAAAAAGGTCAGTCTGCAAAAATATAATTTTTATTTTTCCAAATCGGTATGCATCAGCCTCAGGGATAGTGTGTGGGGGGGTCATTATCTTTTATTAATATTCTTAGTTTTCTGTGCCTCTCTTTTAAGTCTGTCCAGTTTCATCCTATGGACCAACGCTCATTTGCAGGGGAATGTAAATCTATTTTTAGGTAGTTGCCCTTACCCGGTCTTTAAGGGAAAAGAACATGACCATTACTCAGGCAGATATTTTAAACCTTTTAGGTTGGTGTTTTACTCAGGAAAATCACATATGCAGGTGGAGAGCATGGAATGAGGTAGGTGTCCCATTTTGTTGGTTAGGTGCATCAACTCAGAAGAAATATAAATGCCAAACATAAGCTATGTGATAATGCAAGGTTAACACAAATTTAGCTATTAGAATGAGGCTGCTTTCTGGATCTTATCAATTACTCTCCTTTATTGAATACATAGCTATAGTTACTAAATATCCTTTGAATGTCAATATATATTGCTAGTTGGATGTTTTTCTTACTATTATGGGCATAACATTTCCCTCATATTCTGAATATATATTAATACATTTTAACACATACCCCCAGCATTTTATGGTTAGGTTTAAATTTTCCATTTTGATTTTCTAGCTTTCTATTTCAATAAGTTTAGTTTAATGACTTAGATAAAAAAACAAAAACAAATGTAACTAAAAATTTACAGGCACATACTACTTCGGCAAACTTAAGAAAGGAGGGCTGTACATTGCATAGCCAGTTTTGGGAAGACAATTCCTACTCTCAATATGCTTGAAAAAGATCGGTTTGATTTGGAAAGTATAGGTTTGCTATAAGGGAATTTATAAGTTACAAGAAGTAAAACATGCCTAGGAAAAGTCTTAAAAATTCTTAAGAGGCCTGATATGATTTTGATGGTATTTTTAAAAATATTGCTAGAGTCCTTTATGAATTTTATGACACTACACTTGAGAAGTAATAGAAACTCCAGTTACAGCACTCAGGTCCTATTAAGTAATATATAATATGATTGGTTACCGAATATTTTTATTTCTGTGAACTTTGAAAATTTTTATGCCCATAGTCCTGAAAATGGTTAAATATAGTCCTTTCTATAAAAGGTGTTTGAACCTTGAACATGAGTGCAGTCTCTATAAAGTAATACTCATTTTGCTTAACTGGTGCTTACAGACTCTTCTTTAGAAAAACAGTTAGCCAAAGGAGTATGAACAATGTATTTTTCCTTTGTCTTTTTTTTTTTTTTTTTAAGATTTTATTTATTTATTTGACAGAGAGAGACACAGCGAGAGAGGGAACAGAAGCAGGGGGAGTGGGAGAGGGAGAAGCAGGCTTCCTGCCAAGCAGGGAGCCCGATGCGGGGCTCGATCCCAGGACCCCGGGATCATGACCTGAGCGGAAGGCAGACGTTTAACGACTGAGCCACCCAGGCGCCCCGGTTTTGGTTTCTAAGATCTAACATCCAAGGAGAGATCGATATTCCTAAACCATGTTGGCTTTTATGATTTAAACTATAGGAAGATAAGCCAGGGCTGTTAGATAATGAGATAGTTATTGATACAATCCTCTATGTGTCTTTTAAAATTCACTAAATGAAAATAAAACTCTAGGCAATTCATGCTTGTTGAGAATAATTTAGTTATGCCTTGAACTACATATTACTGTCAACATCTCATTTAAATAGCATTCATCTTTCATAAATAATATACTTAAATATCTAATCACTTGCTAAATGATATTTGAATGTTTACTGAAGAGTAAGTCAGTTTGAATGACCTTTGCCTTTATACTACATTGTTTTATCTTCGATACATGCATATACACATGCTTTTCACTGAGAGATTTCTCTCCCCATTTATTCAATTTTACAAATCTGTTTGTGTGAAAGAATCATGATGTTATAATTCCTACTGATGGTAATACCATAGATATTAGAAAAGTGGAGCTTTGACTTTGAATAATAAAAATAATCGTTTCTATAAATTTTAGTGTACTCTCTGCCAGCATGTAATAGACAATCCATAAAAAATATTTTGGTATATTTAAATTGCGCTTTACTATGGCCAGATTTAATCATCCCGGTTGCCTTCTTCTGTGTAACTTCACTGTGAGCCCATACGTGCGGTGGTGGCTCGCTCTCTACAGCCAGCCTCCAGCTGGAGTTGGCCAGCATTGTTTTTCACAGGGATGGCTGTATTAGTTTTCTTTTGCTGCCGTACCAAATCACCACAGATTTAGTGGCTTAAAACAACATCCATTTGTTATCTCACAGTTCTGTGGGACAGAAATCTGGTTGCAGTATGGCTCAGCTGGGTTCTTTGCTTTCAGTCTCACGAGACTGATGAATCACGGTGTTGGGTGGGCTATGTTCCTTTCTGGGGATGGGTCCGCTTAAAAACTCATTCCTGCTCTTAGCTGAATTCAGTTCCTTACAATTGTAGGACAGAGGTCTCTGTTTCCTTGCTGGCTGTCAGCCCAGAGCCAGTCTTTGCTGCTGGAGTCTGTCAGCATTCTTTCAAATGCTTTCCGCATTCCGTGTTCTCCTCTCCACCCTCAGCAGTGATGGGTCAGGTCTCCCTCACACATCAAATCTCTCTGACTCTAGCTAGACAAAGTTCCCTGTCTTTAAGAGCTTGTATTATTAGATTTGGCTCACCTGTATAATACAGATTGATGTCTCTATTTTTTTTTTTTTTTTTTAAAGATTTTATTTATTTATTCGACAGAGAGAGACAGCGAGAGAGGGAACACAAGCAGGGGGAGTGGGAGAGGGAGAAGCAGGCTTCCCGCTGAGCAGGGAGCCCGATGCGGGGCTCGATCCCAGGACCCTGGGATCGTGACCTGAGCCGAAGGCAGACGCTTAACGACTGAGTCACCCAGGCGCCCCTGATGTCTCTATTTTAAAGTTTGTAACCTTAACCACATCTGCAAAATCCCCTTTGTCATGTGACATATTCACAGGTTCCAGGGATTAGGGGTTTTGGACATCCATTGAATGTCATTCTGCCTACTAGGATGGCAATAAAAACGAACTAAAGAACCAGCTCAAATTCTCTTCAGTGTCTCTCTCACTAGCCAGGTGTATGATCTTGATCAGTTTGCTTATGGGTATGTTGGCCATGAACTCTTAAAAGTTCCTTCTAGCTGTTGATACCATGAAAGCAAGAACCTATCTCTCCACTTGCCTTCTTTCTTTCTTTATTCTTCTTTTCTGCCTCATATCATTTAATTTTTGCTCAGACCTTTTTATTTTCTCTATTATATTTGTTTTCACTTTTCTTTGCCTTTTTTTTTTTTTCTTCACTGTTTGCATGCAATTCAAGGGTCTCTTGATTGGTGTATAAGTTTTGTTTTTCTTATCTCTTTAATTATAATATTTAACCTGAATGGATGTGAGGCTATTTATAGCTTTTATTCCAGTTAATGTATTGTTGTTTTTGTTCTTTGATTTTTTGAGAGAGAGAGCACAAATGAGAGCTTAGGGAGGGTAGGGGCAAAGGGAAAGGGAGAGAGAAACTCAAGCAGACTCCATGCTGAGTGCAGAGCCTGATGTGAAGCTCGATCTCATGACGCTGAGATCACTACCTGAGCTGAAACCAAGAGTCAGACGCTTAACCGACTGTAGCACCCAGATGCCCCTTTTCTGTGTTTTACTACAGGATATTAAGGTGTTTGATTGTAGCTTGCTACTCTAACCACCCTCACCCCAGAGTTGTGTAACAGAATATTACACCTTCCTAATATCTGAAAAATTTTGAGTTCTGCGACAATTCTGATCTCAGTCATTACAGATAATGGCAGTTTATTGGATGTTGTAGTCCTACGTTCCTATAGTATGCCACATGGTTTTATGACTTTCTTTCCCTCTTCAGGATGCAAGGTGTTAAATATTTGTTTAAAGTAAAACTGAATCATATTTTACTCTTCAGTTTAAGGTATTTTTGAAAATTGCCCACCCATTATGCTGATAATACATATCGCCTTTGAGAACTGGCGTCACGGAGCCAGGCCAAAGAAATACTCCAAGAATCTGTTGTCAAAACTGTTGAGACGCAAAATGTGCATTAACCACAGAGGGAGGAGACCTCTATCTTTCAGGGATATGCTTGGTTTTCCGTTAACAAAAAATTCTGGGCATTGTTCCAGAATTTAAATTTACAGTGTTGCTATCAACACATGAATCTGAAAGTTGGAAGATTGTGCTAATCATGGTAGATTCCCATAAGATGCACTGGACCTGTCCTATGCTAGATACAAATTATGCTGGGAAAATTTACTGTGTATATCTAGCAGCCTTGCTAATTTACTGATTTAATTTGATGCTAAACATAATGATTTTTTTAGCTTATTCTTTTGTATTTAGCTACTGCTAAATACTGCTAACGTTTCGTCAACTTAATTTCTTGATTTTTAAAAGGCTCAAGAAAGCTCATTCAAAAATCTATGGCTGACTTTTAGATTGTTAATTTGCAGAAAAGTAATTGCATTTATTTTCTGGCAGTGTTACACGATTAATATTTAAACCAAGAATCTTGTATGTTGGAGCTGTTGACCTAGAGTTAAATTTCTCCCAGAGTAAGGGGCCACTGTTTTGTGAAAATTCCCTGCCCTCACCCTATCCCTTCTGGAGTTTTATCAGATAAGCTTCAGGTTAGTTATGTTAGCAATAAGCCTTGGGCTCTTGTATTTCTATAAGGAGTTATTAGGATCTGGCCCTGAGAATGTTGCTTGGGTACTGTGAGTTGTAAGCTAAAAGAATGAAAATGGACTATGAACTTGTAGCTGTTCCTTAATTATGATTCTCCATGATTGCTGTGCTTTACTTACGGTTCTCCCTGTACTCCCCTGAAAGTACCAAGGAAGGGAATAGTGGTGTGGTTGCTACTGTTACTACTTCTCCCATAATCTCATTGACTGATTTCTGGACTGAAATAACCTTATTCAGATATCTGAGTACTCCTTTAAATGATACCTTCTGTGGCAAATGAGTATTGTCTAAAACATGACTAGTCATAAAGTTCTATAACAGCATTGCAAATAATTTGGTATTTCGATTTTCCTTTTCTTCCCTGATTTTTCTCTTCCATAGAAAGTAAATAGTAGGTAAAATGAAGAAATAAATATATATTTTTTTTACTTGTCCAGAATATCTTTGCTTCTTTTGGGTACAGAACATTTATGGATTGAAATGTTACTCTATTCTCTTATCCGTCATAAGTCACCTATTAGTATTTTTTATCACCTATTAGTATTTCAAAGTCCATTGAATCAAAATTATCTAATTCCTTAAAAAATGTTTATTTTTTCACATTCTATTTATTCAAGCTTGAATTTGTTTTCTAATGATAAAAGTAGCACTTCCTTGTTTTTGTCCAAAAAATTTTATCTTTCAAGCTTCAAGATGAGTTTGTGGCACAGGTGAAAAGTATAGTTTTGGTGTTCTATAATTTGAGTGATCAGGTTACTAGATAATTTTTAGCCTTTTTTTTTTTTTTAAGATTTTATTTATTTATTTGACAGAGAGGCACAGTGAGAGAGGGAACACAAGCAGGGGGAGTGGGAGAGGGAGAAGCAGGCTTCCTGTGGAGCAGGGAGCCCGATGTGGGGCTCGACCCCAGGACCCTGAGATCATGACCTGAGCCGAAGGAGACACTTAATGACTGAGCCACCCAGGCGCCCCTTTAGCCTGTTTTTAATGTAACATCATTATACTTTTGATCAGATACTTGTTCAGCTTTTGAGCATAAGGAACCACTGCCTCGACCAGTGGTTCTCATACTTTGGTCTGAGGACCCATGGAGGTCCCCCAAGTCTTTCTGAGGTCCACAAAAGCTTCCCTTTTGCAACTATTTATTTATGTGAGGTTAGATTATCTTTATATACTTCAACCAAAACAATATATCTCAATAGCATCTAGCTGGTTTTTATCAAGCCAGACAGTAAAAAGATTTACAAAAATGGAGAACAAAGCCACTCTTCTCACTAATTATTTTTGTTTTAGAAAATGTACTTATTTTTTCCACAAAAGATATGTATTTACTTTTAAACATGCCATGGGCATAATATTGTTATTTAAAATGCATTCACAAATATTTAAATGCTTCTCACTTTTAATTCTTATAGGTAAATGTTGATAGATACAACCCATAGAAATAAAAGATCACTGTGGTCCTCAATAAATTTTAAGGGTTTACAAGCCTCCAAATTTGAGAAGGACCTGCCTTGTACACTTTTTATAAGGCCTCCTAAACCTGTATTTCCTTGAACTCTTTTCTTTGATTTCCAGCACCTGGATATAGGGGGCTTTATAAATATTTTCTCTTTAGTGTCTGCTACTTTTATGTAGTTTTCTGATCTAAAAAAAGGTCAGAAAAGCAATGCTCTGTTTTCTGATAGATCTCCAGGAACATTTGACTGGTTTAGGGAGGGGCGGTCTGGGGAGGGGAATTTGCAGCAGAATATTGGGTCTGAAACTCTTGAAGTCAGCAATGCGTAAAGGAAAGGGAATATCAAAATTTTGCATACTCACTGCTCAACTTCGCAAATCTCAACATTTTGCTATATTTGATGTCTGACTGTCCTACTTCCTTCTTATTAGAACCCTTGTAATTACATTGGGTCCATCTGGATAATCTCCCCATCTCCAATCCTTAATCAAATCTGGAAAATCTCTTTTGCCATGTAATGTAATATATTCACAGGTTTCAGGGATTAAGAGGTGGATATCATTGGGGAAGCCATTATTCTGCTTATCATGGGAATGCATATCTTTAACTTCACTAGGTATTAACATCTAGTGTTGCTCTCTAGAATTGTCTTGCCAAGTTTTTCTTCCACTAGTAGTGCAAGAATTGGTCAACTTGTCAACACCTGGTATTATCAGACTGTAATATTTTTTATTATTTTTTGCTATAAAAGACTTTGTTTTCTTTATTGTTGGTAACGTGGACCATCTTTTCATTTGTGTATTGTCCTTTTGTATAATGATTCTTTTCTTGTAAGTCACTGTCATACAAGCATAGTTTGGATTATTTTGGCTAAGATCGTTTACTCACATTTCTTTGCACTCATATAGCCTTGTGCAACCTTTTTGCAGGTTATTTCTGTGACTGACACTTTACTAGCCAGAAGTACTTAGCATAATCTGCAAACTGTAAGACATTTATCGAGATGAAAAATAAATTTCAGATTCAGTGATAATTGAAAATAATCCAGAGATTTACCAGAAAACTATTTGTATATAATGCTATTCCTTGTAAGTGTATCCTTGATGATTCAAAATGTATACATGTTCATAGACCCATTATGGTTATACACATGATTATGGCAAGGGCATTGCTGCCTATTGGTTTTATTCAGCAGGAATTCTTCCCGTGCTGACTTAGCATGCTGTCTTGTATCCTTCATAGCCTGGGCATTTCCCATAGTCTCTTACTTGATTTCCCTTCCTTTAGTATTATGTACTGTCTGCCCAATCTGTATACAGTCCCAGAACCAGACTCATCTGTCCAAAGCATACCTGCAGATAAATCCCCCTGCAGATACTCCCAACAGATTTCATAACATTCCTTAATTCATGGACCTCTTTTAGAATTTAAAGACAGCTGTAGATCCTTCCCCAGTGTGCGCACACACACACACACACACACACGCACATTGTAATCATAGTCTCAGAGTGTTCAGAGACCACATCTATCGTCTGTGTGTCCCCAATTAAAACATCTGACTTGAAGGATAAAGATGGAACTGATTAGCCCACAATCCTATCAGGATGCCTTTTATGATCTGTTCCCCAGGTACTTATAGGATCCTGATAGCTATTTCTGGATGTCTGATGACCATATTAATAGCTAGAAGACTGTTTATGCCTTTGCCAAAAACTTTAGATAGCTTTCAGTGATTTTTTGTTTTGTTTGTTTTATCCTTCTTTGTTCTTAGTAGTTATTTATCAGTGTATCAGATTTGAATCATTTTCATGCCAGTGGCCTTGGACAATGGAAGACTATTTCTTTCATAACTTCTAAAAAAATTTTTTTTGAGATAATTATTTATTATTATTGTCTTTTTCCCTCCTCCCCTTCCTCCCTTCTCCCTCCCTCCCTTCCCATTTCTTGATTTCTTGTAGTGTTTCACAAGTCCTAGGTTTTGGGTGCTGTGCAGTGGTAAAAGTGAGAGCCAGTATATTTTAGTGGTTATGAAGATGTGTTCTAAAGCCAGGTGGACCATATGAATCAGCATCCTAACAGTTGCAAGTTTCAGAAAATGCATTGCAGATTGTTTTAATTAAGGGCCTTTTTTTTTTTCTCTGCTGTAGTCAGAAGAAGTCCAGCAATACGTTCTCCTTAGGTAGATTTGATCTCAACTCCAGAATATTTATCTGTAATTATCTGTGTCTTTATTTTTGAGTTGTCTTTTCTTTGGAATACTTGTAGGAAAATGGCTGGCCTAGTTCTAGGCCTCATACCCTATATCACTCCATCTGAAAATGTAGAAAATGTTCTTTCTTAACCCTAGAATGGGAGCCTTAGGATTTATTCTATTTGGAACAACTTAGGCCACATGCCAACCCCTGTGGTTAAGGAAATCTCATGTACTAGTTGGCTCATAAAGGGATTAGTGCTCATCAATAAAACAATTGTCTTTGAATAAATAAGTGAATTTGGCATATTTAACACTGTCTGGGAAAGAATATTTGAAATCAAGCCCAGGGGCACAGATTACCAAGGCATCACACCTGGATGCATAACTGAAATAGCTTGATCAATCAAAAAATTAAATGGATAGTTTAAGATACTACACTTTCTTGGTAGAACTTCATCAGAAAAATGCCTACCGGAGATGGTTAGCAGTGTCAAGAAATGTGACCAGTCTGAGATTTTCCTCCAGCTGGCGAGCTGGTAAGTTAGCCTGCCACAATTCATGTTTGCTGGCAAAAGGCACAAGACTCCTGATTCAGATACAGAGGGTTTTCTTACAACCACAGCAGTCGAGTTTTCACACTTGTACTAGTCTTCTCAGCCCCTGTTCCCACAGGGCAATGCAAAGAGGGCCAGATGAGGTCTGCCCATGCAGTGGGTTGCATTATATAAAAGGAGCACCCAACCAAGATTAGGGAAACTGAATCTTTTATAATATCCTCTAAGCAAATCTGCCTGACCTTTGCCTTGGACAGAGTCATTATCTTTATTATACTGGACACTAAACCTGCGTTTTGCTCCAGAGAAAGAGAGTGAGAGAGAGAGAGAGAGAGATAGAGTGTTTGTCTTCTAAGGCTGTTCTCTACACAAGCATCCTTGAAAAGACAGTCTAGAACAAAAGCTGGTAGTGCCTCTGCTTGCAAGATGTATATAAATACGAGGGACCTGTGGAAAATTGTTTCCCAATAATATCTATCCCACATTTCTGCTTCCTCTTGGCTTCTGGAGACTTGTCCCATAAGTATGCCACACCATGGGCTATTCTACTCTGGCCAACAGAAGCTGCATCGAATCTGTTTAATTAATTCATTGCATAGAGTGTTTATTTATTTTTATTTTTTTTTTTTATTTTTTTTTTATTTGAGAGAGAGAGAATGAGAGACAGAGAGCATGAGAGGGAGGAGGGTCAGAGGGAGAAGCAGACTCCCTGCTGAGCAGGGAGCCCGATGCGGGACTCGATCCCGGGACTCCAGGATCATGACCTGAGCCGAAGGCAGTCGCTTAACCAACTGAGCCACCCAGGTGCCCAGCATAGAGTGTTTAATTAAGACTACTATCAACAGGATTCCAAGCAGTGTGGTGAGGCCAACCTCATCTTCCAGGGGTCCAACCATACTCTCCAGGGTCCCAAACCTAGCTAACTGAACAAATCCCATAAAACATCAAGGTCAATGAAGGCCTGGTGGCTTTCTCTTTAAGTTTCTGTAGTGACCTTTCCACTGGGTTTGGCATTAATTCAGGCGTAGCGGGCGGTATTGGTGATTGTACCTACAGTGCCTCAGCCCAGCAGGAGCAAGTCTGGGGCACCTCTGTCATCCGTAACAGCTTTGGCCGGTGAGCTGACGCTGACCTGAATGCTTTCCAGGGCCTCGTTGGTATCATTGATCACTCCAGCTCAAGTCAGAGATCCATTTCACAGCACTTTTTCTATTTAGATGGCTCCTGTTGTAGGAAAAACTGCCCACAGGGTGTGCATAAGTAACAAGTCAGTTATGCCTCTGGGTAGCTCCCCCAGGTAATAAGGGTAACCTCACTTTGTATGGATTTCAGCAGTTTTCTGATAGCTATGTGATCTTGTGGTATATTTCTAGGGGCAGTTTTAGGGTTGTTTAAAACCTTCTGTGTCTCCCCATATTTAACAGAATCTTTGAATCCCTATGTGATCTGGCCTTTGCCCACCTTACCAACTGTATCTTGTTCTAACTTTCCCCTCAATCTCTGCATTCTCTCATTCCCTTATGTTTGCTGTGCTTTCTCTTAATACATAGTCCTGCACAAGCTGGGCCGGCAGTATAAAATGCTTTTCCTGCCAGTCTCGGCCTAATCAGTTCTGCTTACCCTTTGTCGTCTCTGACCTCTCCTATTCTCCTTATCCTATTGTACTAGATCTTGTGCCTTTGAGGTGGTAGGTATATACTGCTTCACGGAACTTATCACAATTTCAGTTTGCAACTATTAGACTTGTTTCGTTAGTATTTTTATGTATTTATGTATTTAAATTTAAACGTTTGGAAAGGATGCAGGTGTCAAGGCCTTGGGCAGTAATCGTCCATGGATCAGACGTGGCTCTTCAGAGTTGGCTTTAGCTTGATTGACCAGGAAAGGAGATCCAGTTGTAAGACACCAAGTTGAATGCAGGATGGTGTGATTAGCAAAGAAAGTGGCAATTAAGGTGAGCCAAAGAGACTTTTGCAGCACTTAGGGAAATACAGTTTGAGCCTGAAGAGTATAGCATTTGTTTCCTTGAACTTATCAACAGTCTACCAAATGGGCAGGCAACAATTAATCAGGAGGTGACTTAATGGGGCATCTGGGTGGCGCAGTTGGTTAAGCGTCTGGCTCTTGGTTTCAGCCCAGGTAGTGATCTTAGGGTCGTGAGATTGAGCCTCGCGTCGGGCTTTGTGCTCAGTGAGGAGTCTGCTCAAGTTTCTCTCTCCTTCTCCCTCTGCCCTTCCCACTTGTGTCCTCTCTCTCTTTCTAAAAATAAATAAATATATCTTTTTTTTTTTTAAAAGATTTTATTTATTTGACAGAGAGAGACATAGTGAGAGAGGGAACACAAGCAGGGGGAGTGGGAGAGGGAGAAGCAGGCTTCCTGAGGAGCAGGGAGCCCGACGTGGGGCTCGATCCCAGGGACCCTGGGATCACGACCTGAGCCGAAGGCAGACACCTGACAACTGAGCCACCCAAGCGCCCCTATCTTTTTTTTTTTTTTTTTAAAAAGAGGTAACTTAATATGTAACTAAATCCCAGGCTACTTGAACTCTTAATGAAGAAGTCCTTCAAAGACCCGTCCTGCTAAGGTACAGGAGATGGATGAGATGGATGTCAGATGATCCTGTTCCTCAGCTGGTTCCTCCAGCAGCTCAGGGAAGGGAAGGCCTCAAGGTGGTGCTTAGAAGTTGGATCTGTTTGGTCAAATGAAGAACAGTGATCATGTTCACACGAAGCTGACATTCCATTTATCTGGAAGTTCTTTTTATTTTACTTGCACTTATTTTTTTTTTAATTGAGGTAGTTAATTATTAGGGAATTGATTAGGAGAGTGAAAACAGTCAAAATGTTGACTTTCAATTGTTTCTCCACTTTGCTCTAAGCTGCTTAAAGTCAGGCACTCTACTTCTTCTCTGTGTCTCCGTCACTTGGGGTAGTGCCTAGGCTGTACCGAGTAGTGACTACCTGGAGTTTTGTTCTGTAGGCTCCAGAGAGAGATTGCCTAGTTTCGACCAAGCTCTGCTTCTTGCTGTGTAACCATGGAAGTTCACTGAATCTCGCTAGCTTTAGCTTCGTTGTGGAGATAATAAAGCATAGAGGATTCTTGGGAGAACTGAATGACATAACGTATAGGAAACACTTAGGAAGTGCCTGGCACATATTTAATGCTCGATGAACATTAGCTTTCATTTTTAGGAACATAACATCACACTCTCCCTACATTTTGGTCAGAGTTTGGGAATCTTAAAATAAGTTCAAATATTAATAGCTATGTTAGTACAGGCAATTAGTGGTGATTGCAAGTTGAGAGGCTCACCTGGGCTGTTCTTCAAGTGGTGACTCAGGGATCCAGAATCCTCCTCTCGTATTTCTGTCTGTGCTCTAGAGCCTCCTTGGAAATCCAGCTGCATCCCCCTATCCAGCTGGCTTATGAGTGTAGAGCAAGAGTATGTCGGATCAAGCAGGCAGATTTAGGGGCCAAGTGTAGCAGTGATATAATTCTCTTCTACCCATGTTCTTATTGGCTAGAATTCGGTTACATAGCCTCATATAAATGCAAGAAGACTGGAGAATGTAGTCTTGTGTGCCTAGGAAATGCTCTGAGGAACTCACTGTACGTCTGCAAGATTTTATTAATAATCACCAAATATCCATAATCAGCTTGAAATAATATCATTTTCACTGAATTTAATCTAGTTTTGTTGATGTTGCCCTTGTTGTTTTCATTCCATTTGTTTTCACAGATTGCCTGGTATGGCCATGTCCTGCCTATGGGTAGATTCAGTTTGACAGCTGGAAGAACAGTAGGAAAGATAGAAAAAACAGGGGACCCGCCTCCAAACAGGCACCATAAAATTGTCGAAGCTGTTTTATGTCTTGGAAATCATAAGAACTGCAGAGATAGATCTTTATGATGTCTATTGATTTCTCATTAAATTCTGCTTTGATTTAATTGCACTTTTACATAGATCCCATTTCAGACGTTAATAAGCTCTAGCAGCTTCATATTTGACTTTGGGATTCTAGTTAATCTAAAACTTCATCTAGTAGGAATATATATATGGTATGTCTTATTCATTACCTATATGATATGCTTTTAGCAGTTGTTTTTCAAGAGACATCTCCATAGGTCAGATATTAATCTCCATTCCACCAAGTAGAGGTACCTAGTTCTTACATTAAGGCAACTGACCATGTTGGTTTGACATCCAATGGTTCTTTGACATTATTTTTAGTCATTCTTTATTCTCTGTATTCTTAATTCATTTGATGAAGAGGGTTTTGGATTCCCCAAGCTAAGAAACAAAAGTGGCTGAGTGTCCTCCTTATTGCTTTTAAACCTGAGGGATTATCAGATGCATTACAACTCCATAAAGCTCAAGGCAATTTAATAACTTGCACACTCCAAATCATAAGAACATATAAAACAACTAGGACAGTAACAGCTTAAGTAGGACATTTCCTTTCTAAACAGTGAGAAGTAGCAGCATTAGACTGAGTCATAATGGAACTAAAGCTCTACACCTACACTTTGAACCTTGCAGTCCCTGAAACTATTTGTAGCAATTGGCTAGTTTACCTTTGAGTCTTATCAAGTGCTTTTCTTATATATCATCAAAAGTATATGTGATATACTGATGGTTAGAGTTATATCTGGGTAACTTAGATCTGGGTCATAAAGTCATGTTAATACTTCCGCCTCTTGGGACACATGCTTTTATTAATATCCCTTGTCGCAGGACTGCCGCTCTGGGAACACGAGGTACCCAAGAGATGGGTGCAAGCCTTAAGATTTCTCCTCCTTGATTTTAGAGGGCTCTAAAGTGAGATCATAGAACTGCAGTATGCCTGGTGACTATTCTTGTGTTAGGATTCATAATATTAGGATTAAAGGCTCACATGATTGAATACATTTCCCTCTAAGCCATATTCTTTCATATTTTCTGTCCCAAGAATTCCTAAAAAAAGGGGGGGGGAGGCTAAAGTTGAAGTTCAGGTATTGTAGTATTTTTATCCATGGTTCCAAGTAGCTCTTTATTCAGCTGTTTCTAGGAGCTGTTTCAACCAACTTTGTGTAACTATGATCGTCTTAAAGGGGTTTATTTGTCAGCATGAAACGTACTCTTCAGGAAGATGTCAAGGGCATATTTTTATTGGTGGGACCTTTTCTGGACCTTGGCTGGAACCTGAGGATTCAGAAAGAATGGCAATGTTGTTTTTCTCTGATTTATTTTTTTCTCGACTGTTGCATTTTTGTGTTTTATGTGTGCTTAGCAGCTCTGTGCACAGTTTTATTGACTTCTAAACTAAGCAAATAGAACAAACTCTGGTGGGGGCGCCTGAGTGGCTCAGTCGTTAAGCGTCTGCCTTCGGCTCAGGTCATGATCCCAGGGTCCTGGGATCGAGCCCCGCATCGGGCTCCCTGCTCGGCCAGGAGCCTGCTTCTCCCTCTCCCACTCCGCCTGCTTGTGTTCCCTCTCTAGCTGTCTCTCTCTCTCTCTGTCAAATAAATAAAATAAAATCTTTAAAAAAAAAAAAAAAAGAACAAACTCTGGTGGTATAAAATGCTAAGTGAGCGAGCCGCAGGGAGCACATTACACCAAGGCTCTTCACTCACTCGGCTCTGGCTGCCAATTTGCTTTCAAGTGCGATTCAGGAAGCTGGTTATGGTCTATCAAGCCCTAAATAATCTAGGCCTTGTTCGCCTCAGAAATTAGCTGCTGCTTTTTATACCATCACCACAATTAATCATGGCCCATCTTGCTCATGTCACATGTGGGAAGGATCTGTAAATATTTCATTTGATGAACTCTTCCTACAACCTGTCCCCTTTGCCGTAATGAGTGGTAGCATGGAGGAGTAGTTAGGAGTTGGACTTTTTGAGACTGGGCTCCTGCTCAGAATTCAGTTTTGCTACATAATAGCTGTGGGATGTTGATCAACATACTGTAACCAGTGCTACTGTTAATTTTAAGAGCAAACACACAACACTGTGTGTCCGATACCATTGTAAGTTTTATAAATATTAATTCTTTTAATTATCACTCACTCCCAACCCTATTCTGTAGATTTTATTGTTTTCCCCAACATGTAGGTGAGGAAACAGAAAAAAATACTGAAACTCTGATTCTCAGATTCCCCAAATGAAAAATGAGAATGATAGCACTAATGTAATATAATGTGGTAAAGATTAAGTGAGATTTTATATATAATAGTGTCTTTCACTAAGTATGTACGCAGTATTAGCTATTAATATTATGAGCACAGTTTTATTAGGGGTCTCCAGAGAAAGAGAACCAATAGGATATATTAAGATATATATGTACAATATAATTAGGATTTATTATAACTGATTAATATAAGTAAAATAAATATGAATATATTATATATGAAGTAAATATATTTATTTAGTAAATTTAGTGTAAGGAATTGGCTCATGTGGTTATGGAGGCTGGGAAGTCCAAAATCTTCAGGGGTGGGCTGATAGTGTGGGAGAATCAGGGAGAGCCAGTGTTCCAATTCAAAGGCTGTCAGGCAGTAATAATCAATGTTGCAGATGAAGTTTGAAGGCAATTAGCTAGAGAATTCTGTCTTACCTGGAGGAGGGTCGGTCTACCGTCTGTTCAGGCCTTAAACTGATTGGATGAAGCTCACCCATGTTATAAGGCAATCTGCTTTCCTGACTAAAATGTTAATCTCTTGTTAGGGTCTTCCCATTTAAATGTTAATCTCACCCAAGAACACCCTCATAGAAACACCCAGAAGAGCATTTGACCAAATACCTGGGCACCTCATGGCCCAATCAAGTTGACACTTAAAATTAACCACCATCACAGTAGTTTCTCTGATGTAATAATCAATATGATGAATATATTTTCCCCACTACATATAATCTTCTCAAGACAGTGACCATGTCTAATGTACTTTTGATATTTTAAGGCTGTATTTTCACCCGCGATTATGTCATTAAAAGACTATGGATGCATATGTACATGTGTGTGTATTTTATTTTGAATCTAAAATTGTCCATTTCATCCATGCAGACAAGGACATTATTATTATTTTTTTCTACTTACTTGAGGGAAGGAGTATCTTTCTTAACTCCTGGATTCCTGGGAATACGTGGGTGTCCTTGAGGGATTGTGAGCAATGACTCTCTTTTGCTCTAGAGGTGAGTATTGTCAGGCGAGGATTTGCCTGTCGTTAGCATGAGGGTTCTATGGCTGAGATCCAACAGAGCACTCTCGTATCAAAAATATACTTGACCAGGAGGTGGTTTTATAAGTTCACCTTGATATTTGGAAGAAGTCAGTTGAAATGCACACTTTCAGTACTCTACTGCAGTTGAGTTCCTCTATTTTAGTTATTTTCTTAAAAAGGAGAGGAAATGATCCTTTCTGTTTGTCAAGCTCTTCATGCTTTATGATGCTCTTGTCCCTGGAATAGCATTTAGTTATTTCAAGGCCTTGAAATGGACCCTGGAAGATGTTATTTAACTGGCTTTGTATACAAACATGCAGCAACCATAATGAAATTGGTATTTTGTCTGGTTCTCTCTAATCACACAATAACATGTATCTTTCTATGCAATTGGAGTAAATTAAAACAAAACACCATTTAATCAGAAGACCTTTGATAATTAATCATTTCCTATATTTACATTTTCCCCTCTAGACTTATTTGCAAAACTCAGGCTTCCAAACATTGACTTTATCTCCATTTGGTTCATGGCTTTATAGTACCTTTTCAATGTTGAAGTGACTCTTTGACTTAATCTTTCATGTAATAATGGTTAATATTTTTCCCCAAGCTGTTTTTGGACCTTCAGAACCACACTAATACTGAGATTGTGGATTGTAAGACAAAAGTCAGAAACAGGGATGAAATATTGAAAATTTGACTCCATGTAGCAGGTTGAACCTCTGTATTAAAAAATAACAATAGGAGGGGCGCCTGGGTGGCTCAGTCGTTAAGCGTCTGCCTTTGGCTTAGGTCATGGTCTCAGGGTCCTGGGATCGAGCCCCGCATCGGGCTCCCTGCTCCGCGGGAAGCCTGCTTCTCCCTCTCCCACTCCCCCTGCTTGCGTTCCCTCTCTCGCTGTGTCTCTCTCTGTCAAATAAATAAATAAAATCTTAAAAAAAATAAAAATAAAAAAAATAAAAAACAACAATAGGATATGATGAGTGTCACTATCTTACATGGAGGAAGCCAGGGTAGAAAAACTATAAAGAGACACAGTAAAAATAAAACCCCACAAAATCTTAAACAAAGGGCTAGTAACCCTGTCTCTATTTTATGCAAAACAAGTCTGCCTAATCATCCTTAAAACTCCTTTCAGTAAAGAGCTGTAGGAAAGGAAAAGGACAAAAAGTTTCCCTCTAGTATATATAATGCCCAGTCTCTCTCTCTTAGGAGCAATATCGTGCCCTGTTGTGGTGTCTCTTTTCTGTGTGATTCATGTGTAAGGGCTCCCAATTGATTCCACTTTGTCAGTGGTCAGTAAGATTCCCAGTTCATTCTGCTTTGTTGTTGGTCAAAAAAAATATTGCTTTCTTCTTCTGAGACTGGCGAGATGCACATTTAGATATAGTGCCTGCTGACTCTTGAGACGATGCATCCAATACTTCTATATCTTGGCAGTCATTCTGGAAAGACAGTTTTTAGAGTTTATCAGTGGCTTATCATGACTCCTTGATGGGGACCCTCTGGTGTTCAGGTCCATAGTCTGGAGTGAGGACTAACCTATGTGGTTAAAAATGAGCAGGGAAGTGGGGCGGAGAAGAGCCAAAGGGTAGATAGAGTGGAACCTATCTCTCTTGATTTGGCTTTTTTTTTTTTTTTTTACAACAATGTCCAGATAGAGTGACCTTGCAAATAATTTATCAAGGTTGACTTCTGCTTTTGACCTCAGAAATCTTCCTGACAACCATCTCTAACAGTCAACTTTGGGGAAAACTTAATAGTTTCTGCCCCATTATTTGTTGGATAAAGTCCCAGAACAATAATTTCCTAAACTGAAGTATGATTGGTACATATCATGATGAGAAGAAAAACAACATACTAACTATCGGCAAGGTGAGATTGTTGTGGAGGTTTGGGATAGAGTAAACAAACACGGTGGCCCGTTTTGCACACTCCACCACGATAAAGAATGTCTGTGTGAAGTGATGGAGGTTCTCGACTGAGACTCGTGGCTCAAAGTACAGCAACTAGAGGCAGAAACCTCTCCCTGAAGATTCATGCTGCATATGAACAAAACAGGTTCTATTGGTACCTACTCCCCCATTAGGATAATTTTGGGAGAGAAGCTCTTCCAAATGTCCCTGGGGCTCCTTTCTGCCTTAGGGCCTCTGAACTTAATATTCTCTTCCCTGGAAGCTGCTGACCCAGATCTTCTCTAGGCAGGTAGCTCTCTGCTGTGTGGAAATCAAATATTTACTTTTCAGACTCCTTTCCTCGCCCCAAACTAAAGCAGCCCTCTGTCTCACTCTTTCACTTCAGCTTTACGTTTTACATAGCTTTATGTTAAAACATAGCAAAACATGTTTTAGCAGAATGCTGTCTCTCTTTGCTTGTGTATCTATTGTCTATCATTCTCCATTGCACCACTAGAATGAAAGATCCAAGAGAAGGAGGGAGCTTGCCTTTCGAGTTGGTGCTGTATTCCCTATGTATTTGTATCATCAGTGCTTTAAAAATATTTGTTGAATGCATTGTTGACACACAGAAGAGAGAGCCACTTTAGAGTTTTCATTTGCAGCTTTTTTATTTTTAAGATTTTATTTTTAAGTAATCTCTACGCCCAGCATGGGGCTCGAACCCACAACCCCGAGATCAAGTTGCATGCTCCACCGACTGAGCGAGCCAGGCACCTCTCATTTGCAGCTTTTTATGAGTAACATAAATATCACTAGCAACAACATTCTCTAACATATTTTGAGGGCAGTGGACCAGGCACTCTGTCTCAGCACAGTGCCTGACATATTTTCTTATGTCAACCTCAAAATAACCTTAAAATTTAGACACTGTCATTGTCCCTATTTTGTAGAAGCAATAACTGAGGTACAGAAAGGTTCTTAACATTTGGCAAAGCTCCTGTAGCTAGTAAGTGGCAAAGCTAGGCTCTGGTTAAGTCTTTGCAGTTAACTACCTATTTCAGGTCCCGAGGCATTTTTCTCTGGAACATGACACAGTTTATGAGCTTTGCTTTTATATGAATAATTAAGAATAGTTGATGCTTGGCAGTATGATGTGCTATGATAGTTTAGGAATTCCATTCTGAGTTATACTGAATGACAGAGTCTCTGAAGGTGGCTCTTTTTTCTCATAAAGACTCTACAGTCTACGTTCTTAACCTTTTGTAGACTGTGCAAATGGTAATTTTTATTGTTTGAGGCATATTATGAAGCAGATGTTTCCTATATTGTCTACTGGCAAAATTTTTCTGTTCACATATATCAATTGTTTGTACAAGAAGATGCTCCTTTACTTTTCGGGCTTGTAGTAGTCTCATTGGTTAGAAGCTGCTTTTCAGTTGTTATCACAGTCAAATTTGGTTCAGTCAAGAGCTTTAGGAAGGGTTTTCCTGTGATCTTCATATATAACCAATCCAAAGGTAATATATTGTGTTGAAAATCCCTCAAATCTCAACGTCGAGACATTTGCCAGGTTTGTGTCAAAGGTAAGTCATAGCACCCTAGTGTCCATAAGAATGATACTGTGAAATGAAAAATGTACTTTTAGTTGACCTACTATAAAATCACTGCCCTAATCTGTGAAGCTAGGCTTGTAAAAGGGCTTAACATGGCAAGTATTTGATAGACTCTCAGAAAAATATCAAAGTAGTTAGCTATCCTGAGTCACCTTCCATAAACTTAAGGGTAGTGAAGATACTGCATTTCTTCATATTCTGTAATAAGCAGAATTCCAATTTGTGGAATGCAGGGGCAGGGTGGGAAATTCAAGCTCATGTAAAAATTGCATATGCTTTCCTTCTTCCGCAGTTGTGCAGAGCTCCAAGGTAATGCACTCCAGTAAGACAATGATGTGGGCCCACTTGTCATTGGTGATTAGTGCAGTGGTAGTGATTCGAGGGATACCCACGTTTTTAAAGATTTTATTTATTTATTTATTTGACAGAGAGAGACACACCGAGAGAGGGAACACAAGCAGGGGGAGTGGGAGAGGGAGAAGCAGGCCTCCCGCGGAGCAAGGAGCCCGATGCGGGGCTCGATCCCAGGACCCTGGGACCATGACCTGAGCCGATGGCAGACGCTTAACGGCTGAGCCACCCAGGCGCCCCCCCATGTTTTTAAACGAGTTGTTTCCTTCTGGTCCTCTCTCCATTAATTCAATACTGCAGTTTGGGCCCAGAGATCTTAAGCAAAGTTGAGAATCCAGGAGCCATAGTAACTAGGACCTCTCCTTTTGTGTCCCACACAGCAGTTCCCCTACTTGGCCCTGATACCTCCGTAATGGAGAACAAGATGCCAGTCCCCAGACCTCTGTCCCCATCCTAGGCTCAGGAAATCTTCCTTCCCTACCTCAGGTCTGCTCAAAATTACTTTCAATGGGCGAGTCCAAATCTCTAAAATAAGGAATTAAAGGGAAGACATACAATTTAGTATTTCAACAAATTATTTTTGTCACAGTAAACTGAATACCTTTCAGAAAATGAATCCTAGGAAACAGTGTGACTTAGGTCCATTTACTTTATATAACAAAAGAACTATTTTGAAGAGAGAGTCTAGGTCAAGGTATACCCAGAATGGAGATTGTAGTAGATGTTTATCCCAAGTTGTTAAGAGCAGGGGTCAGGATGCTCTCTTGAGAAAATTCTGTTGACATAAGAGCCGTGTTCTCATCATGAGGAAAGTTATTATATTGGGTACCATTAAAATGCAAATAAACCAAGAAAAGCATGTTCCTTTTACCAGGAAGGCCTTTGTGGCTCCCATATACCTTTGGTCAATTCTCCTTTCCATGAATGAGACAACTAACGAATTCAATTCCACAGTAATACTAAATCACAGAACTCAATGACACTTAAACCACAGAGCAGCTGGGTGGTGAGATGGGAGGAGAGCCCCACATCACCCCTTCTGGTCTCCTCAGGAATAGCATTCCTTGGAGGAGCAGTTTCTTCCATTTGGAGGATTAAAAAGGCAAGTTGTAAGGTATTTGACCATTATAATAAACACCAGCAGCTATAGACTAATATGAGACAGACCTAGAAAGAGGGCTTTTTATTGGCATTTATGTACAATTGATTAGAAAAATGTCTCCCCCCTTTTTTATTACCATCATTCCAAATATTCTCAGATGTGTTTGGCATTTGGTTAAGAATTAGTATCGTTCACATTATTTACTTGTGACTGTTCTCTTGTCTTGCTTCTACTGTTATTTAAGCCTTATTTCCAATTTCACTTTGAAAAGCGCATGATAATGGAATTAATTTTGCTTTGATCTGGGGCCTTCTCTGATGAGTGAATACTATAATTTACCCAATGCATTGACTTTGATATGTTTTTCTTGGTGAAGCTTACATAGGTATTACATGTCACAACTGGTGGGACTATAATAATTTTGCTGTTCACTGAATGTCAAATTAAAAATGTAAATGAGATAGCTAAGGATCCTATCCCATTAATTATTCTCTTAGGATTTCTGAAATTCTGTGTTAATGAGCCTGTAACATTCTGAAGACCAAATGCCTGAATGTATTAAAAGGGAGAGTGAGAAAACCTGCAGCCTGAAAAATGCACGTGAGGGAGAATAAGTTAAAAATAAATGTGCTATCATTTGACTTTTTTTTTTAAATGAGGACATTGGTCACTTTTGGAGATGAAGATCATTCTTGCTATCAGTAAGCATCACTGTGTGTCAGTGGTGGTAGTCATGTGCATTGCTGTAGCCTTCCTGTAAAAACAAATCTCTCCTCTTCATTGGAATTCAGTGCATGGTACTGGCGAATGAATGAATGAATGAGTGCGCCAGTAGGTTTTTTATTCTGTTGTTCTCCTTCTAAAACTGGGGCAAGTTATTTGCTTCTCTGAGCCACTTTTTCCTCATTTGTTAAAAAAAAAAAAAAAGAGAAAGAAAATGATTCCTACTTCCTAATGGTTGAAGCCTCAATAGGTTGATTTACATATAATTGTTACATATATTCTGAAGTGTTTTTGCAATATTGGTTTTTTTTTTTTTTTTTTTTTTTTACCTTCTCATTTTTTTTTTTACCTTCTCATTTGTTTTTTTTTTACCTTCTCATTTGTGTTACTGTTGAAACTTTCCAGCAGTCCATGGCCATTCTGATTCAAGCGAAGGAGCTTGTGCTTTGGAGTGTATGTTTGTGCTCTGTGTTGTTATTCCTCTAGTTCATGGAAGGACAATCTGATAATTGCTTTTTCTGTTTTTGTATAGGAATCGTTTATTGGGAAGTGTAGCTTTAACAGTTTATTTTGGGAGATGTCATAAGAATCCCAAAGACGTTATGGAAAGTTTGAGCTCTGTAGTCATGGTGATAAGATTTTGATGTAAGCAGCCAGGTGGCCCCATATGGCAAAGGACCTAGTCTAAATGAAAGCTTTATTTTTGAAACTGTAAAGAATCTTCATTTTTAATCTTTCATTCATTTTCTCGTGTGAGTCCCCAAAAGCTTTACTCAGAAATTTCAAGATGGTTACACTTGGCTGGATTTCTAAATTATACAGAATTATGATCTGTGGCTTTATTCTGAGAATAAATATTGCAAAGGAGTTACATGATGTAAGCCTGTATTTACTGTTGGAGGAGCAATGAAGATTTTCTTTTATCTTATTTTATTTTTATGAACTCTGAAAACTAAGTAAATGCTAAAGAGTGGTGGAAAAGTTACATGGGCCAAACGTGATGAGGAGCACAGGGTAAAGGCTGACAGAATCTTACAATGACCTGAGGTTACATTTGTAGCTTCATTCTTGCCTCTCTGGCATCCATATCCCCTCCCCTCTTTCAGCTTCTGTTGCATTGTATGCTGCTTGGCCCTCTAGCTGAAACTTTATCTTAACCAGAATATACCTGTGGTTGCCACGCAGTTTCTTTTCTTCCATTTCTTAAAATATGTTTGAAAAAGTTTCCATGTTCTTACCTGCCACTGAAACTGTGCATCCATTTGAAAGCGGATTCTCTGTGAAACTACCAAAGCCTCAACATCAGGACCCCTCATTTGTATGAGCCTTTTCCTAGGCCTTTATAAGGGGCTTGTGCAGTTTTGTGTTCATAATATTTTTCTTTCAAAGAGGACTCTAAAATTGGTTAATGTTTATGTCCCACAAAATCTGAATATGCCCCAAGTTCTGTTGCCAAATACTACTGAAATGTTGTTGTTAAAATGATCAGTAACTACAGCATTTAAGGTTTTGCCTAACTGGACTTCCTTGTACATTACACTCTTAATCTCTTTTCCATGAAAAGCTTTTCACTTTGGTTCATATTTTTTGTGGTTACTGTAGTTTTTTGAAAGTTCCTCCTCATCTGAGTTGTAGGCTGTTTTCTTATCTCTACTGGCATTACCCAGGGCTCCGGTTCTAGTCCTCCCTTCTTATTCAGTTAACACTCTCCATGTAACACACACATTTTCAAGTTTTCAACCACCCCCGTTCTGCAGTGCACAATACAGTAGCCACTAGTCACATATGGTTACTTAGCAGTTGAAATATAACTAGTGCCATATGCTGAAAAAATATTTTGGATACGTTGGTAAAATAAAATATAACTTTATTTGTTATCAATATGTTATAACTTTAAAAAATGTAGCTAGTAGAAAATTTTAAATTTCATATGTGAAATGCATCATATTTCTATTTGAGTGCACAAGAGATGCTGATGGCTGCCAAATCTCTGTCTCCAGTCCAGACCCCTCGCTGGAAATTCAAGCATGAAAGTCCTGCTGGAAATCCTTCTGGGCATCTTACGAGGCCTCAGACTGAACCCATCACCTTCTTAGTCAAATGCTCCTGTTTTCTTTATGTCAGTTGGAGGAATGCACTGCCTTTATGTCCAAACTAGAGACCTCATATCATACTTGATTCCACCTTCTTGCTCATGCCCATAACAAATCAATCACAAATCTTAGTCAATTAGATCTCATAATTACATTTCAAATGTATCCTTTTAATCCTCACTGCATCTAACCTGGTTTGAGCACTCCTCTGTTTTTTACGTGAACTGTTGTAACAATATTCCAAGTATTTTTCCCATTGGGTACCTCTCAAATATATTCTCTGGGGACTGATGGTTTGTATAGGAGAGGAAATATAGGCAGATGATTGAAAAAAAAGCAAAAACAGAGGCTTACTGGGAGGAGTTGCCATAACTTTATGAGTGGAGAAGTGCACAATTCTAATATAAAGCAGGTGCTTTATATATGTGGAGTGGATTGCTGTATAAAACCATTAATCTCTACCCTCAAATTGTCAATGCAATCAGAAGATATGCACGTTTCTCAAATTTTCAGTAAAATGACTCTGATTGCATTTTCCTTAGAATATAACTTACAAACGTTTTTCCCAAGACTTTGCTCTTCACTCTGGCATGCTCATCCAACCACTTTTAATACCTTTCCCTTGCTACTCTTCTATGATATCTGCTTTGGTGGCTGTTTTAGATTGTAAGTGCCTAGAATAAAGAAAGTGAATTGCTGAAACAAGATGGTGCATGTTGGAAATTAGTAACTTTATTTTAATTATGATAATGTCCTATTACTATTTATTAAGGCAAACTCTAAGGAAAGTGAACATTAATCTTCAAATAGTAGAAGGTTCTTGGTGAGAAAAACTGAATAACAAACTAACCAAGTATCTTCTAACTGTTAATTTTTACATTAACATTCTCCTCTTTTTTTTTTTTTTTGGCAATGGGTGAGTTCATCAATACCTTCGCTGATATTTTTTTTCCTTAGGATCTTTACGTTTTAACAAGTAAAATTGGTGCCTGGCACCTAGTGATTCAAACTTCTTTGAGGTAGAAATACATCAATTCTACACTGTCTTTACCTGACTCAGAGAAGAAGGATTGCTTTAGTCATAGAAGATGCTCAGCATAGTAAAAACATAAAAGAAGGAGCCGTTATCTTTAGATGTGGAAATAAATGATCGTTGTTATATATCATGAATGCAGTGGTACATGGTTGTAATCATGCTTCGTCTTTTGAAGGTATAAAGGATCTCTGTTCTCCAGTGATAACCCTCTACTTTGGTGTGATCAATTTCAATTTAAAATTTGTATCAAATATGCATTCAATTATTTAGATTTCAATACAACTTAATAAGTATTCTTATTAACGTTCTCTGTCGTGAACCCTTCAATTTTACTTCTGTGCTAAACCAGGCTTGCTGGGATGATTACATTAATAATACATCTCTATCCAAAATTGAAGTGCCGGGTAGAGAACATGCTAATAGGTTTCATTGATTTCAACTTGGAAATGGGTGCAGGCAATCAGAAAGCAGGTGCAAACCTGACTAGCAGTGAACTACTGGGAGAATATTGAGCCAGGATCAGTGGCAAGATTCATAGCTGTGATTTGAGTTAGAAAAGTGTTAAACATAATGAAGTTAAAATGATTAAAGCCTTCTGAGAGAAATGTGAATGCTTCATTATGCCTTTCAGATGGTGGCTTTGAGTGATAAGAGTTCTAAATTCTGTCTTAGTAATTTTATTAGTTTTTTTCTATTTTTTGCCTGGGGTTAGCTGCATCTAGATTCACTCTTATTTTAGTTTTCTAAAAACTTCGAAGATGAGGTTAAGGACACAGCTCAAAACATTCAAACATCATACTACCCATGTACTTTAAAATTAATTTGGATTTGATTTCAACATTTGTAAAAGTGCTGTCTCATTAAGGCTAATTCTGTACTTGAGTATGGACTCCTTTATATTTATTCCTTTATTTCTGGTCCTCAAATTTTGAAAGATACTGTACATAAAAAGTGATTTTAGAGTTAGTTGGATGGAAGGATTCCTTAAAATGCAAGGTGGAAACAGTAGTCATATTCCTAATTTTTCTTTTGTTTTTCTCCATCTTAGGTTATCTTCTTTTGAAGTAGGCCCCTTCCTCTTGATAGGCATACTTTCAGACACTGTACTTCTATATGGTTTTGCACAGGTAATAATTGAAATGGTTATCATTAGAAACCTTCAATAACATAGAAACTGACTCATTCCCTGGAAATTTAAGAGGTCCGTTTGGTTTCTTCAAACAGCTTATGATAGGTGACGGAAGGAATAGGTAATAAGGATTAGGCCTCTGTGTTCTGTCCTGGGAATAGCACCTGTGACTAAGGGGCTGCTCCACAGGGCATGGTCTTTGTAATTTGGAGCACATGCTGGGAATTCAGGCTGCCTGAGAATTAATCCCTGCTCCACCGACTTGCAGGCTTTGTGACTTCGTGTCTCACTTAAGAAATGGGGCTGATACTGATACCTACCTATGGAGTTGTTGTGAGAATTAAATGAGTCTATTCACTTAAATCTGTCAGAGCAATGCCTGACACATGGTAAGTACCCTATAAATGTGTGGTAGTAGTTGTTGCTGCTGTTATTGCTGTATTATTATAATAATTATTACAAAATCCCTGTACCTCCTTTCCCAAAACTGTCCTTATAGCAAGTGCTGTTCCGTCCTGACACCATTCCCACCGTCATTCATTCCAGCTCTCTTTCTTTTGCATTCCTGCTGAAATACTATACTATACTACGTCTAGATTTCTTTACATTCCTGAGAAATTTGAATTTGACACGATCTACCAAATCCTTAAGAGTGGGTGTTGATAATGCCAGGTAATGCGTTTTATTCGCTTTATTGAATGAGAAGACTGCTTTGAGCAAGGACCAAATCTACCCCGATGACTGCTTGTTAATCTGGTAATGTTGGGAGAATGTAAAAAGAATAATTTGGTCACATATAGGATTCTTAGTCCTGAGGCTGCCTTCCTAAATCTTCTCAGCTATTATTTTACTGGTATAGTTTTAACTTCTGATGGTTTTTTATGTATCTAAAGAATAGGAAAGATCTTTCTGGTTGCTCATGCCACTTAAAGTGTATGTGTGTTTTTTTTTTTTTAATTTAATTTTATTATGTTATGTTAGTCACCATACATTACATCATTAGTTTTTGATGTAGTGTTCCATGATTCATTGTTTGCGTATAACACTCAGTGCTCCATTCAATACGTGCCCTCCTTAATACCCATCACCAGGCTAACCCATCACCCCACCCCCCTCCGCTCTAGAACCCTCAGTTTGTTTCTCAGAGTCCATAGCCTCTCATGGTTCATCTCCCCCTCCGATTCCCCCCCTTCATTTTTCCCTTTCTACTATCTTTTTTTTTTTTTTTTTTTAACATATAATGTATTATTTGTTTCAGAGGTACAGGTCTGTGATTCATCAGTCTTACACAATTCACAGCGCTCACCCTAGCAAAGTGTATGTGGTTTTAATCAGGTAACTTAACCTCTCTAAGGCTGTTTTCTAATTTAAATAAGGTTAGAAATAGTATCTACTTTATAGGATTGTAGCTAGGATTTACTGATTCAGTGAATATGATGTCCCTAATACATTTGTGATCCTAATAAGTTGTTTCTCATCTTTATTAACCTAGAAAGAAACATCCTTCATAGTTAGATTCTTGGAGAGATTCTGACAGGTGCTTCAGGCTACAGCTCTGCTTCTGACTGTAGCGCTTGGTGAAAGGAAATCCACTGAGGCCAGCCCCAGGCTGAATTTTGTGGACCACACCTTCTTCTGTTCTGCCACCTATCTATGGCCGAGAATGGTCCCTATCCCTTCTGCTTTCTTCACACTCGATGATGAATATTAATTTGTTAATCTCTCCGACTGTAAGCAATGGTCTTGGTGAGCCTGTGCTCAACCTTGGCTTTCTTCAGAAGAGGGATTTTAATACGTAATAACTAGAGCAAGAAAAATGTGAAGAGTAATCCTAAATGAAGAGGTAAAAGGTAAGCATGATATGTGGTTGCCAGTATTTTTATTTGTCCCACAACAAAAAAATAGAGAAGCAGATTCTCACAGATCCTCATTCTTGATTAACGTCCAGTGAAAGCCTAAAGCCATCCTGGTAAAACTTTTTATGTGGTTCGCCTCCCACTGAAAACTAAATAAAAATGAAGAAATTTAGGCCCATTTCCCTGTGTAAAACTTTCACTATAGCAAGGGCAAACCTAGAAATTCAGCCATTAGTTCATCGTACTCAAATTATTCCCTGGTGAATTCTGTCTTCTGTACGGGAAACTTCTTAGTGTCATCATTAAGCATCTTAAGAAACCCTGTATTGTTGTTACTTAATTCACTTGATCATAATGGTCATCGGAGAGTTTGTGAGGTGTAAATGACAGGTGAAATTATCAGTGGCTAAACTGCCAATACCTATTCTGTGGCTTTCGATTATATAATAATTTCTCCAATTATTCATTTTAATTTCTAAAGGCAAGGGTCACAAGAACACATTTTCCTTGAATGAATAAGCACTAGGGAAATAATTTGAGGCCACTGCATTAAACAGTAATTGTCCATTTTTTTTTTTTACCAGTGCAGAGAACCCAAGAAGCTCTGGGAAATAATGGTTTTCATTTTGTTATGGATATCTGAAGAAAAAGAAAAGCTTAGAGAAGGTTGTCACATATTTCTTTAGATACATTTGGGAAAGAAATTCAACTGGGTCAACTATGGATACATATACACATCAAAATTATTGTTCCTCTTTTATCAATTAGGTATTTATAGACATATTCTTAATTTTGTAATACCAATTTTGTAATACCAATACCAATTAAATGAAATTGAGGAGAATACCTTAGTAAATCGATTAGAAAAAAGATTTATTACATGACTATATATGTATTTATAATTTTACTCTTCTTGCCATGAGTGTGTGTATGTGTGTGTGCACGTGTGTGTGTGTGTGTGTGTGTGTATTTGTGCTATCTCAATCACTTTGTCTTGGATTCCCCTCAACCACAATTCACTTGAGGGAGAATCTGTTTCTTACTGATACTAGACTATATTTTTCTATTTCTGTGACCTCAGTGGTGTTTGTCATATATCTAGAAGGTATCATATGCTAGATTTGTTTTCCTTCCAAATCATTAAATTAAAAATATGAAACAACAGACCCAAAGCTGATTTGCCAGTGAGCCAATCATTTGTACAGGAAACAGATATTACCAAATTGACTTGATGAATTTTCCACCCTCCCAGCTTCTACCTCCCTTTTCTCACCCATCGATCTTCAATTAAGAGTATATTTTGGGATATTTTTTCATCCCATTGTCTAGGGGGAAAGGAACCAGTGAGAATCTATAGCACAATTAATTCATAGTTTTCAATAAACACTAATTGAAGAAAAATCCAGGATTCCGTACTTTGGCATTTATAATTCATTCATTCTTTCATTGACTCAACAAAAAATTACTGAATACTTGTGTGTCATGTAGGTATAACATAGATAAAATCATGTTTATGGAGTGTGGCTACTTGAAACGCTTTTTAGTATGTCCATTCTAGATTTAATTTGTGTACAACACAGCAAACATACTCAGGCATATTCTGATATATAAAAAATACAGGAGTTAAAATATAGAAACACACATAGAATATAGAAAAATAGAGAATTCATATGTATAGTAACAAGTAATATGGTACTCACATTTTCTTTTTCAACAAATTTTTAATATGTACATATAGGATATTGTTGCTATACAAATTTCACATTTATAGGCTTCAAAAATGGAGTAACTTATTATGTACTTTTATTTTTCTCTGTCATGTTTTTATTTATCTTGCAGTGTCAAGAGTTTTTCGTTGTTGCTTTTATTTCAATTCCTTTAGTATGAGTATGTGTCTCTTGACAACTGCTCTTTCATTCCTGAGTACACAGATGTAGATCCTATGCAGACTCTTGCAGTTACTTCAAAATGAATATAGTGAAGATAGGAGATGATGTGTGAAATGCTGCAGCAGTTATCGATTGCCCTGCCACACGAACAGGAATAAACCGAATTACTGCTATTATGCAGGCCTTTTATAATTATGGGCAAAGGCCAAGGTTAGGCTGGAAAGTGAATTGCTTCAGAATGCTATATGACATATGGATTTTTCAGAAAGGATGGAGATTGAAGGCTTGGAGAGATTGTGAACTTTGCCCTGTTACACGGAACACGCTTGTTTGACCAAGATTAAAAATCGGTTATAACAGGCAGACATACCTCCTTGTTAAATGCTATCCTTTGAATTGTAAACAAGGTGGTTGAAAAATCATTATGTAAAAAAAAAAATCACATAGTGGGTGATCAATACACTTTACTGACAGAAGTTTGTGAACTGACATAAGTTGACCAACTTTAAGATACACCAAACAAAATACTGGGAAAATTATATTTCATCTACTTAGGTCCATAGCAGTTGAAATTCTGGCTTGCATCCTTCTAAATAACAAATAAAAAATTTCCAGTTTTCTGCTTTGAAGTTTCCTCAGAATTCTTTTAAGTTCTCAGGGACCTGAATTCTTCATATATAAACACTGCATGCATTTGCTTGCAAGCAAATAAAATCTTGAGTTTGTATGTGATTATACAATATCTGAGATGATATTCAAGTCCTTGCTTTTAGTCTTCAAAATGTTAAAGTCAGTCAAATATTTTTCTTTTGTTTTTCTGTAAATCAATACTTTACTGTTTTTTGTTTTTTTTTTTTCACATTTTAGTCAAATGCTTTGGAGCAATATAGAGATAACCTTGTTGACTCTGGTTCTAGCAGTGACATTTAAGATGGAAAACTTGATAGGCAATAATTTATACTATTTTTTTTTAAAGGAAATCGTTATGATCTATAGTTATGGTCCATCCCACAAATGTCACCGTTCTATTGCATTCTTCTTTGAAATTTGGTCTTAGTATTTTATATTTGAATATCTTACCTCATACATGGTGATGAACCTCTTCAGGGCAGGGATCATAGAAAATCCCAAGCTTTTCTGAGGCCAGTGCTGAATAACACAAACTGTGTCATGCTGAGAGGAAATAAGAGAGGGAATGAGAGGATGAATACTAAGTCCAACGGTGTTTTAAAAGGCCATATGCCAAAAAAAAAAAAAAAAAAAAAAGCATGACCTGAGCCACCCGGGCACCCCTAGGGGCGCCTGGGTGGCTCAGTTGGTTAAGCGACTGCCTTCGGCTCAGGTCATGATCCTGGAGTCCCGGGATCGAGTCCCGCATCGGGCTCCCTGCTCGGCAGGGAGTCTGCTTCTCCCTCTGACCCTCCTCCCTCTCATGCTCTCTCTCTCTCATTGTCTCTCTCACAAATAAATAAAAAAATCTTAAAAAAAAAAATTAAAAAAAAAAAATAAAAGGCCATATGCCCAGGATTGAAGGGGCCGTGGGAGTAGGAATATTCCAGTCTTCTAGTGGTGGACAGTAGTGGCAGGCGCAGTGATGGGAGAAAAGATGACCTAGATCAGAAAAGCAGAAGGGGCAGCATTAATGGTAGTGATGGAGGAGGAAGGAGACAAGGCAGGGAGTAATAGCGGTTTTTCACATCCATGTATCGGAAATGCACAGTCAGGTATGTACAGCCGGTAGGTGAAAGAGGATGACAATCCAGTCCTGCAGGATTAGGTGTATAATGAGTAACTATTGATTTACATGATCTAGACCAGCATGTCCAGGAGAAATAGAATACAAGCTTCATATCTAATTTAAAATTTTCTAGTACTGGGGCGCCTGGGTGGCTCAGTCGTTTAAGCGTCTGCCTTCGGCTCAGGTCATGATCCCAGGGTCCTGGGATTGAGCCCCGCATTGGGCTCCCTGCTCAGTGGGAAGCCTGCTTCTCCCTCTGCCTCTGCTCTTCCCCCCCAACCCCGCTTGTGCTTGCTCACACTCTCTCGTGCTCTCTCTCTTTCAAATAAATAAAATCTTAAAAAAATTTTTTTTCTAGTAGGTACATCTTAAAAGCAAAAAGAAACAGAGGAGACAGTTTTAGCCCTATAATTTACTTTACCCAATATTTCCAAAATATCATTTCATTAGGTAATCAAATGAAAATTAGTGAACTACTTTATATATTTTTTGGTAATAAGTTTTAAAAATCTGGTCATTTAACAATGTACATCTCCATTTAGACTAGTTGAATTTCTAGTGATCAGTATCTCTCTATGGCTAGTAGTGATTTTATTGGACAGTGAAGGTATGTGTTGTTGTTGTTGTTGTTTTTAATAAAAAGTGTTCTTTCCTATCTTCTAAAAATGGAAGTGTATATGGTTTCTGGGTATTTCTCACATTTGTATGTTGCCATTTAAAATCTTAGAAGGATTTCTTCAGTATAGTGCGGAAGGCTGTTTCGAAATTTTAACAGAATAGTCCCAGTGTTATTGAGGTCATACTGTGTCCTTGGGGTCTTACCCTGGCCATGAATAATTAGGAGCTCTGAGGAATCCCTGAAATTATAGCTGAAATTCTTTGTGTGGATGTATGATGATGTATACATGCACACGTTCCCATATGGCTCTCTGGGAGGAAAGTCTATGCCTTTTGACACTCCCACCACCCCACCAAAAAGAGGTTAAGAACTTTTGCCAGTGTTTATTTTCTTTAGGTAAAGAAACCAAATATTAAATTAAAATGAAGTTGGTGAAATGAAAATCAGGACTGTAGTTAAAATTGGCTAGAAAGCCTGCCATGATTACTCATATACACATTATAATAAATACCTAATTAGGAATCTGTGGGTCTGATGGACAGAATGAATTAAATGAGATTCTACAATATTGTATTCATTATCAAAATTTGACAAGTAATTGTTTAATCCTTTACAGTTTTTAATGAGGCATTTACATAACTTGCAAATGACACATTAATTAACATAACTTGTCTGAGGGCTCCACAGTTTTGTTCTTAATGGCATATTTCTGGCAAGGCTACTTATTCAGAGTGTGATGAAAATAACTTCAGCTCATCCAGGATGCTTCATTTCTGGTTTAGCGTATGCTGTATGCTTTCAATCTAACTTTCCTGTGGGAGAACAATTTTAATTCTCTAGTTCTATGATCTATGTTCTAAAATCTATTATTTTGTTTTCAAAGGGATATTTTGTTGATTTAAAGAAATCAGAATTACAGTAGAGTCCCACCTTGATGGAATTTGGGGTGATGAGAAGTCTGTATTTCATTATTTGTGTGCAACAGGTGTCAGGTGATAAAGCCTTTTCCCTCTTACTTCCCTTTTCCTTTTCTAAATAATTCCCCATTTATAAGTGCATTTGAATTGCAGAGACTGGAAAACATTTTTAGCAATCTGTAATTATTAATTGATGACCTTTATATCACACAAGCTCCCTAGTGACTTGGCTAGAGACAACTATAATAAATCCCGGCATTAACATAAATTAATCATGAAAGAAAATAGGAGATATGTGAAGAGCTGAAAATGAGATTAGAGGTAACATTTTTTTTTTTTTCTAGAAAATACAAAACAAGAGCAAAGGTTTTAGGGAGAATAGAAATAGATAATCTCACATGCAAAGAAAAATGAGAAGCAAAGCCCAATGACTGGGTAACATGAATGTGCAGATTGGGTAGAGAAAGGTCTGAGTTGTATGGACAGGCTGCCAAGGGGTTGGAGGACAGTGAAAAGCCAGTTAGCAGATCTAAAGATGAGAAGTGACATCTAATACAAAGCCGTTTTGGAAGGATTAGAATGTAGTAAAGATAATTGTAGTACAGAAGAAAGGAGGAAATCACATGGGTTAGAAAAAAAAAAAAAGGAAAAATTCAAGACATAGGAACTAAGCACCACAAGTTTGGCAAAGCTGACATGGAGCTCTGTCTGGAGGCGTTGACGGGCTCTCTTCAACTGGCATGTGTCTCCAAACCTCCCAGGGACAGAGGCTGCAGTCATGGTCGTAATTACACGAAATGGATTTGGAGCAGTAATTGTCTCTTAGTCCATTTGGGTTGCTGTAACAGAATACCACAGATTGGATGCCTTATTAAAAAAAGTTTATTACTTATAGTCCTGAAGGCTGGAAAGTCTAAGATCACGGTGCCAGCAGATTCCCAGTCTGTTGAGGGTCCATGTCTTGGTTCATAGCTGGCTGTCTTCTCATTGTGTCTTTGCATGGTGGAAGGGATGAGAGCGTTCTCTGGAGTCTCTTTTATTTTTTAAAAATTTTAAATAATTTTTTTTAGAGAGGGAGGGATGAGAGATGGCAGGAGAGGAGGAGAGAATCTTAAATATGCCACACCCAGCACAGAACCTGACACAGGGCTTGATCTCACAATCCTGAGATTATGACCTGAGCCAAAATCAAGAGTTGGATGCTTAACTGACTGAGCATGCATGAGGATTCTGCCCTCATGACCTAATCACCTCCAAAAGATCCCACTTCCTAATATGACATTGGAGATTAGGTTTCAACATAGGAACTGCGGGAAGGCACAAACATTCATTCTACAGCAATTTGCTTTTTTTCCTCTCCTGTGATTCTACTGAAGGGGTTAAGTTTGGAAATCATGATGAACATGTGGGTGCACATTCACACACACAAGCACTGAAATCTTCTGGGGTCAGACGGATTGGAAGTGCACATCACCTTGACAGTGCTGTCATGCCAAAATCAGACAGATTTCAAAGAGTACAAGCCAATGTGACAAGGCCTTTCCTGGAACTTAAGCAGACTGGTTTATGGAATGTGGGCTATGGATAGGAATTTAGTTTTAAGGTGGTCAGATCATTAACAAGGAGATGGGGTTGGTTGATAGTTTAAACATCATTCACACCATCACTATCTTTACTCCTGCTGACCCTTCCTTGTGTGTGTGTGTGTGTGTGGTGTGTGTGTGTGTGTGTGTGTGTGTGTGTGTGTGTGTGTGTAGAATAAATCATGGCTCGGAATGGGGAATGAGTAGCTATATTTGAACTAAACCAACATTTAGACATACGGACAGTCTGCCTGAGTGTTGATTTATTAGGAGGAGTTTAACAGGTCAGATGCTCATATTTTTATAGCAAATATTGATGTATTAGAATTACAGCCAGAGAAGTCTGAATCCAGACAGTTCCTGCAAGAGCAGGCAGAAATTGGTGCTTTCTGCTCCAGAGTAGGCAGAAGGGAAGGCTTCTGTCAAAAGCTTCATAGTATCGTGCTTGCCTTTTCCTTACCCCGCAAACACGGGTGTGCTTCGTGTTGATAGAAGAATCCATCCAGGATCTCCATAAATTGTTCTGAAGCTCTGTACTGAAAGTTCTCAACAAACCTGGGTTAACTTCTTCCCCTCTGCTACAAGCATGAGATTCTTCTCTAGCAAGGAGTACCTCTAAGACCACTGCAGGAAGGTTCTGGGAGACAAATAGGTAGATAACCTGTTACCGCTCCTTTTTTAGCATGAATTGACCTGGCTTTTTACATCCAGAACTTCCTCGAGACATCTGTAGCTGCTAAGTTTTAGAGTAGTACATCACTAAATTTGGGTTCTTTTTTTTATTCCATTTTCAGCTTTATTGAGGTACAGTTGATATATAACATTGTATAAATTTAAGGTATACAACAATATGACTTGATTTTGGGTTATTTCTTTGGTCATTTGTTTACACATTTTTTTTAACTGCAAGTTTTTTTTTTGACATATAGACTCAGCATATTTTGGAAGATGGAGGAATGTTGAATTGCCTAATAAAACATGGATATGTCCATCATTCTACCCACCGCTTATATATTTGACTAAACCTCCCCAGGGGATGGTAAAGCTGTGTTTTATTTTTAGCGACTATCTGGTCTTTCAAGAAGGAAAATGTATGCTGATGAAGTCTATACTTTCTAAGAACATTGTAACAAAGTAGGTAAACAAGTTCATACTCTAACACACAGGAATAACTGACCTCTGACAGAGTAGAAACTGTTTTCTCCCCTGGTCCCAAAGCTTGGTGTCACCAGGTAATATTTAAATGGTGATCTAAGCCATAAAATGCAAAACCTGTCTAGGAACTCTTTATTGTCAAAGATACTAAGTCAATGCAATGGGGATTTTTTTTTCTTAATTTCTTTTTTTACTTAGAAAATGGAATCTTAGTAGAATATAAAGTAGTCTTAATAAATAAGGTTAATGGAAGTTGGTAATCAATGTATCCTAGTCTGGATAATAAAGTTTACCAATAAAAAAAATTTCTCTCCAGGAACCTTGTCAAAGTAATATTTATTAATCTTCCTCATATACATGGTTGTATTCTATGAGAAAGGATTTTCTGCTCAATATTTCAATAGATGACATATTTTCTCCTCAGCATGTGGTATATTTTAAGAGAATATTGGTTTTGCTATTTTAAAATACTGTGTGTCTAGAAACAGTATACTGTTTCAACTTGAGCCAAAATATTTGCATTTGGGAAATAGCCCATTTGTTTTATTTATTGTCTTCTATTTCTTCCTGACTATTTTTGGTTACTCACAAGCTCAGTAAAAAAAAAAAAAATATTAATGGTGCTAAGGTCTTGGATGTGGTATGCTCAAGCCAGTTGGGTTTGTGTGCATTTTGCAGTGCTTTAGACATAAGGTTTTTGCATCTCCTAATGTAGATAAAGGGCTGAAAAGAATTTTAAGGATAGCATCATTTTCCTTCTAATTGAGACAAAAAACTGGGCAATCACTTGTCTAATCTTCTTTTCACTGACTAAGGGAAAACCACATTGATTGTACTCAAGGTTTGAACAGTTGTTCATCAGAAAAAAAGTAAAATCACATTTTCCTCTGGTTTTCCAGATTTTTTATGTGCTGTAGTGTATTAACAATTGTACCCACTGATATAAATTTAGAGACACTTACCCAAAATGTTTTCTAGAAGTTGAAATAAAATGCATTGAGTGTATTATACTTTAAATAGTAACTGACAAACTATTTAAAAAAGAAGTTTTTCCAGTGTTTCCCAACTCTTCAGACACCTTGTACCTATATACAACTATGTTTCTTGACACCGCAAAGTTGAAAGATACAACCAAATGCTATTGATTTAGATAGTATATGAATGGTAAATACAAATTTAAGAACAGGTCCAACAAGGTTGTGGATTGGCAGATAGAATGTGTTCAAGAGAATTAAGGTTTAGACTGAACCTAAGTTATATAAAGTTATAAAAAGTTATATAAAGTTGGGATAGAATCTAAAGGAGTGTTTCTTATGCATCTAACTGCTCATATGCTTGCATCCATATTTCCTCTGTGTTCTACTCAAAACCATGCAACTTCTTGCAGTGGGATGTTTCCACATTCCCCCGACTCTGCTTACTAGTGAAACTCCACTCGTCTATCTATATATGTACATAGAACCCTTGACAGAAGACATCCAGCCAGGCAGCTTTTATGGAGCCAGAGAGAATTCAGAAAGAGTATAATCAGAAATTAAAGGAACAGCCTGCTCATTGGGCATGGATATAAATTCTAGGGACAGGGTCACTTTTTTGTGATATACCCAGAGGAAATGAAATGAGTATCTTGAAGAGATACCTGCACTCCCATGTTTATTGTGCCATTATTCACAATAGCCAATATATGGAAACAACCTAAGTGTGTTCTGATGGATGAATGGATCAAGAAATTGTGATACATCTATCGTGTCTATCTATGTATCTGACATATTTATATATGTCTATATAGAATACACATATCTAGATTTTAAATATAGAATATTATAGATATGTATATAAATATTTATATAGATAAGTATGTAAATAAGTATATTAGGGAATATTATTTAGCCTTAAAAAAAGAGATCCTACCATTTGCCACAACTTAGATAAACTTAGAGGACGCAGTGCCAAGTGAAATAAGACAGACACAGAAAGGAAAATACTGCATGTTCTCACTTATGTGGAATCTAAAAAAGTTGAATTTATAGAATCAGACAGTGGAAAGATGGTTGCCAATGGGGAGATACTGGTCAAAGGGTACAAAATTGCAGTTACGTAGGATGAGAAAATCTAGAGATATAATGTACAGCATGAAGTATAGTTAATAATACTGTATTGAATACTGGAAATTAGCTGAGAGTAGATTTAGGTGCTCTCACCACATGCATAAAAGGTAACTGTTGGGGGACGCCTGGGTGGCTCAGTCGTTAAGCGTCAGCCTCCAGCTCTGGTCATGATCCCAGGGTCCTGGGATCGAGCCCCGCATCGGGCTCCCTACTCTGCGGGAAGCCTGCTTCTCCCTCTCCCACTCCCTCTGCTTGTATTCCCTCTCTTGTTGTCCTTCTCTCCTGTCAAATAAAGAAAATCTTTAAAAAAAGAAAAGGTAACTGTTGGATTGGAGCAGATGGATATGTTAATGAGGTTGACTGTAGTAATCTTTTCACTATGTCTCTGTATATCAAAGCATCATGTTGTACACCTTGAATGTATACATTTTAATTTTTTGTAGAGTACAATCTTTCATTCTTACCAAATTAAAAAAAAAAAAAACAAAAACACAACAAACTTGGAGTTCACCAGGAGTCTATTATGAAGGTAGATTGCAAACAATGGCAAACTATGCAAATTGTAACTTCAGCCACAAGGCAAGGGACCACCCACCTGTGGCTGTCTTAAAGATGTATCTGGATCATATAAGAGATTCTTGGACTTCGCTATGTCTTTTAACAAATGGCATCATTTCCAATTGAATATAACTTAGGATTTGGAAAAAAGATTTTTTTCCCCAGTATTTTCCATCTATTGTCAATTTAGATAATAAAGATATTTCCTCAAGTAGGATAAAGAATATTTTCATGTCTTGCCAGTTATCCTACTGGGAGCCCGCTCAAGTAAAGACTAATGTTAAAATCAGCAGCCTGGAAGTCAACTGAAACTTTGTAGAGAAATATGAATACAGTTTGCCCAACAAAGAAATGTGGAAGAGGGAATGTAAGGCTTTAGCCCACAGCCCTCCTATTAGGTCATTGCATTAGATCTGGGAGCCAGGTGAAGACCAGATGCTGCCGCTACGTTAAAGGGATATGTCATGTAGGATAAGTCCCAGGGTGTTTTTCCTAACTTCAGAAGAAGAAAATTCAGACAAAATCTCTCTTACTGATGTTCAAGTTGAAGATGTATAGGATGGTACCCTTTGGGATCACACTTCGTTTAAACCAGAATTTGCAAACTTGAAGCCAAGAGTCTTATGGACATGTTGGAAAATATGGAGATGTTTAGGGGAAAAAGTAGGGTGACAGTTACAAATTAGGGTTTTAATTTAAATACTTGGGTAGAACTCGAGGGAGCATAAGAATCTCTGTCTAAGCAGCTGTATTGGACCCAGCTCTGTGCCTTGCTGGGCCTTGGTAACTTGCATAATAGAAGGCCTCACCACATTGTCACTGCTTTATCTCACAATGCATCCTCTGCTGCGATGAGGTCTGGCCATAGCAGCTCTGACACCCAGGTCCAACCTCTAGGTCCAGACTAACAAGACTCATGGAGGGTCCTCTTAAAACGTCCAGGCTTAGAAGAGGTCCTGTCCAAACAATTCATAGGGTCTGGCTTCTGTTCCAACAGTTAGGCAGGGGTCAGGATAAAGAAAATGGGAAATATTAGAGGGTTATTATGACTTGGGGCTGACTCTGACCAATGAGAGAAAAGTGGCTGGAAGAACTGTGTAGACAAAATGCTCTCCTAACTGAATGACCCAAGGTGCTGTGTTTCCACATGGTATCCATGTTTGAGGACATCTCCTTACCATGCTTGAGCCACTGGCTGTATTTTCTTGTGAAGCTTTGTAATGCCCCCTCTCCCTGCCCCACCCACCCCTTGTGTTTTCTTTCCCTCCTTCCCTACCTTTTCTTTTCCCTTGGAACTGTACCTTCCGTTTAAGCCTGATTCTGAAATATTTGCCTCAGATATGGATTTTTAAAGAATTAAATACTTATTTTTTAATTCCAGTATAGTTAGCATACAGCATATTAGTTTCAAGTGTACAATTTAGTGGTTCCACAATTCTATATATTACTCAGTGCTCATCGTGGTAAGTATACTCTTAACTCCCTTCACCTATTTCACCTGTCCCTCCTACTCACCTTCCCTCTGGTAACCATTGGCTTTTCTCTATATTTAAGAGTCTGTTTATCTCTTTTTTGTTGTTGTTCATTTGTTTTGTTCCTTAAATTCCACAAATGAACAAAATCATAATATTTATCTTTCTCTGACTTATTTCACTTAGCATAATACACTCTAGCTCCATCCATGTTGTTGCAAATGGCAAGATTTTATTCTTTTTTATGGCTGAGTAATACTCCCTTGCATGTATATGCCATCTTTGTTATCCATTCATCTTTCAATGGACACTTGGGTTGCTTCCATACCTCAGCTGTTGTAAATAAGATTGCAGTAAACATAGGGATGCATATATCTTTTCTAGTGTTTTTGTATTCTTTGGGTAAATACCCAGTAGTGGAATTACTAGATCATATGGAAGCTTATTAATTAATTAATTAATTAATTAATTATTTGGAAACTCCATACTCTTTTCCACAGTGACTGCACCAGTTTGCAATCCCACCAACAGTGCACAAGTGTTCCTTTTTCTCCACATCCTCGCCAACACTTGTTGTTTCTTGTGTTTTTGACTTTAGCCATTCTGACAGGTGTGAGGTGATACCTCATTGTGATTTTGATTTGCATTTCCCTGAAGATGAGTGATGTTGAGCATCTTTTCATGTGTCTGTTGGCCATCTGCATGTCTTCCTTGGAGAAATGTCTTTTTGTGTTTTCTGCCCATTTTTCAATTGGATTATTTGTTTTTTTTGGTGTTGAGTTGTATAAGTTCTATATATATTTACTAGCACTAGTTACTAGCACTTTATGGGATATGTCATTTGCAAATATAAAGAATCACATCTTTTAAAGAGACTAGTATCTTTCAGGATTAAGGTACTAGTCTCTTATGCAAACAGGAATTCTCACAGATGGCCTGGTGACTTCTACTTGAGTAAATATTTACTGTATTCTAAAAACTAGTTTGATTGTTAAGTCAGGATTTCAAGGGGTATACAGAATACATGTAATTCCTATTTCACATGTATTTAAAAATAAAGGAAATATTGCAAAAATGGTTAAGAGTAGGGACTACTGGAATCAGGGAGCCCTGAGATCAACTCCTCTTTCTAGTACTTGCTAGACATCTGATTGTGGGCAAAGGTACACATTCTCTCCCAGCTTCAGCGTTCTTAAAATATAGGTCTATGACAGTTTGACTCTGCATCCCTGGGTCTTGAGGGACTTGGCCATTGAGAGAAAAGGAGGGAAGGGACCAGAGGTGGTTGGTGAATGTGCGGTCCCGCTTGCTACTTTGCAATCTGTGTCAGTCAGATGGGTTCAAGTGGGGAGATTATTGGACAATAGAATCTCTAGTGAAGACTGGAGTTAAAAAGATTACAATCAAAATGAGAAACTGCAGATGTGCTCTTCAGCTTGTCAGCTGAAAACCAAGTAAGAGGTTAGTAAAGGGCATCCAGGAATGTAAGATAAGATTAAATGTGACAGATTTGCCAGGAGGTCTTCTTGGGGCTGTGGGAAAAGCAGAAGTGGAAAAACATTTTGGTTTCTCTCCCCTCTTTTAGGCATAGCCTGGGGAAAGCCTGTAAGTTGGAGACATCACCTTGAATATTGTTTTCTGTTTCTTCCAGGCAATTTAGTAATCACTGTTTTTCATTTTGAATTACTGAGTATTTCATTTAAAAATACCCAAAATTCTAAGAGGAGGAAAGAAGTGAAGAGAGAGAGAGAGAGAGGAAGAGAGGAGAGAGAGAAACCATCTTCAGCATAAATTCATTTTCTGGCTAGCTGATGTCTGCTAAAAGGAATTTTTTGTATGTGAAAAACCACCCATTACTAAATTTTACAGTATTTTATAAGATAATTAAGCATTATGAAATTGGAGCTTTGTGACAAAATACATATGAGGTTAAAAATATGTTTCAGAAAATCTTTATCTGTGTAGTACTTACATATGATAATCTATGCTATATAAAATTTTTGGAACTACTCTCCATTTTACATTTTCATTTTACAGAGAAACAGATTAGTATTAGCATACTTGTACATAGCCCTTTTGAGATTCTTATTCATGTATATATGATATTTTTAATTTATCAGGACTTTATATAAAGTTGTAATAACTTACTATTGGTGAAATATATTTAAATGGACAGGTTTGTTAAGCTGAGCTTTTAAATGAAGATGATAGAGTGCCAGAGACTCTTAACTCTCTACATTGCAGTATATTGCAAACCAAAAGTCTCTCTTATTGCACCATAGAAGTTCAATCTTAGGTGCGCCTAGGTGGCTCAGTCTTTAAGCGTCTGCCTTCGGCTCAGGTCATGATCCCAGGGTCCTGGGATTGGGCCTGCATAGGGCTCCCTGCTCAGCAGGAAGCCTGCTTCTCCCTCTCCCATTCCCCCTGCTTGTGTTCCCTCTCTCACTGTCTCTCTCTTTCTGTCAAATAAATAAATAAAATCTTAAAAAAAAAAAAAAAAGCTCAATCTTAATTTTGCATAAACCCTGGAAGATTCTATGTCGGTTACTCTCAGGCGTTCTTGAAAAACAAAGGGCACTTGCCTCTATGAGTGGGAATGTGAATAAGACTTGGAGTTAAACATTTATGTATGTGTGCTTTGGTCTTTATGAGTTTAGAAATACTGGTTTGCTCTAAGTTCTTAATTACATCTACAATGTTTGGGAGAGGAGATGATAAAGCAGATTGAAAAGTCCTTAATCATTCATGCATTCATTCATCCATCAACGATTTATCAAGCAACTAGTATTTGGAAACCATTGTTCTAGTGATGACCTTTAGGCTTGAATTGAAAAACAAAACAAAACAACATTGCAGAACTGAAATACTCACATATGTATCATACATAACTTGATGTTCAAAGATAAGAGTCAAGTAAAATACTTAACACGAAAATAAATGGCTAAATGCTTTGCCCAGCCTTACTTGGTGGAAAGGAAAAGGAAAATACAATTTGAGGGGCACTAATAGTTATTGAGAATCTACTCTGGGTTGAGTTCTTTACTAGCTATTTTTTAGACATTGTTTCATTTAATCTATAGACCATGAGAGGTAGGTGTGCTGTATGATGAGCACTGGTGGGACAAAGCTGATGAACAGGCCACTGCCCTTGTCCTCAAGGAATTTATACTCTAGTGTGGGCAGGCATGGATAATTTTAATGTAACATCTAAATCCCACAAGAATAAAAATCCATACCTATTAATGTATTCGCAGTGAAGGAGGTCACATGCTAGAACCTGACTCAGCCCAGGCCAAGTCAGGGACACCCTATTTCATCAGAATGGATGTGTGTGGGGCTAAGTAATTTGTTTGAGGTCAGGGTCCTAAAAGATATTGTGCTCTTTGGGTGCTGCAGAATGAGAAAACTGGGGGCAGCAGACACAGGAGTGTTATTCAGTATCTGAAGAAAGGCTAACGATGAAGGATCTGTGCCAGCCAGGGTGTTCCCTGTGGCTTTGGAACAGTGACCATGTTGGGACATATTCCCAGTGCAGTGGGAGTTAGTAAGAGTTATAATGCCATGTCTTTTGGACTTAAAAAATAATGAATAGACACCCCATGACATAGAGATAAAGTGACCTGACAAAGTAAGAGGCAGGACCGGTATTACTCTTGAGTTCCTGCTCTTAGCCATGATATTGAACTTTCTACCTAGTCACCAGAGTCATCCTATACCCATTTTATAGGAAGAGGAAACTGAGGCTTCTGGAGATTAAGTAGGACTCCTTACTTGAGGTCATACGGCTCTTGAGTGTCAGAACCCACTGGGATTAAATCCATATCGATTTTGTTCTAAAGCCATGCCACACTTTGGTTAGTTATTGTCAGGAAAAACATTTTTACTTCAACTATGCCAAGTGTAGGTTATTCTTTCTGGCATATAAATGGTCCAAATTCACATGGACAAGATTGAACATAGTGCAGCTGGGAAGACAACTTGAGTATCGCTTCTGGGGTTCATTCATTCTGGCAGGCCTTTCAAGAGGTGGTCTTGTGTGCTAGAGGAGTGATAATAAAGGATGTTAACATTTTCCTGGCCCAACTCAATGTTTGTTTTTGTTCTCTGGTACAGAACTGTGTAGGCTCAGCTTAGTACTGGGCCCATCCCTTGAGCGACTCACACTTTTATTCCTTTAGAAAAACTTTGGCCTTCTCTCTTAAGGCATCTTAACAGCCTCTTGAGAGCTGAAGTGACATCTGGGTGGAATCAGATGTCACAGTTTTCATGTAAAATGCCTGCCTGTTTCTGAAGGCTTTCCCTCTTTCCAGTGGGCAATTTTATGTTTGTACTTTGGGTACTTACTAGAAACTAAATCCTGAACTTAATGCTAGGTAGGTTACTTTGAAACATACATGATACCCACGGTATTTTAGGCAATATTTCTGAGGGCAGGCCCCTATGAGACTGCCCAGGCCACTTATCCATGAAGCTGACCATGATTTTAGAAAACAGTATGGAGGTTTTGCAACACATTAAAATAGAACGACCCTACGACCCAGCAATTGCACTACTAGGTATTTACCCCAAGGATGTAGTGAAAAGAAGGGGCACATGCACCCCAATGTTCATAGCAGCAATATCCACAATAGCCAAACTGTGGAAGGAGCCAACATCAACAGATGAATGGGTAAAGAAATATGTGGTACATATATACAATGTAATATTATTCAGTCATCAGAAAGGATGAATACCTACCATTTGCATCGACATGGATGGAACTGGAGGGCATTATGTTAAGTGAAGTAAGTCAAGCAGAGAAAGACAATTATCATATGTTTTCACTCATATGTGAAACATAAGCAATAGCACGGAGGACCATAGGTGAAGGGAGGGAAATCTGAAGGAGAAATCAGAGAGGGAGATGAACCATGAGAGACTATGGACCCCGGAAAACAAACTGAGGGTTTCAGAGGGGGATGTGGGGGGATAGTGATGGGTATTAAGGAGGGCACGCATTGTGATGAGCACTGGGTGTTAGATGCAGCTAGTGAATCATTGAATGCTACATCAAAACTAATGATGAACATAATAAAAAAAATAAAATAAAAATTATCTGAGGCGCTGATCCCCAAATGCCTGTGTTCTGGATGTTCTGTAGCAAAACTTTTACTGGTTGTGGCAAATAGGAAAAACACATGTTAGAACTATGTAGTGATCTCCCAAACATTTCATAAAATTGGGGCGCCTGGGTGGCTCAGTCATTAAGCGTCTGCCTTCGGCTCAGGTCATGATCCCAGGGTCCTGGGATCGAGCCCCCTGTCCGGCTCCCTGCTCAGCGGGAGGCCTGCTTCTCCCTCTCCCACTCCCCCTGCTTGTGTTCCCTCTCTTGCTGTGTCTCTCTCTGTCAAATAAATAAATAAAGTCTTTAAAAAAAATTAAAAAAAAGAAAGAAAAGCTATTTGAATAGCAAAAGAAAAAGAAGTAGGAATATTAAGTTAAAGGGTAGTCCTTTAGTAAATTTTATGAATGTTTTTTTTCTTTTTAAGATTTTATTTATTTATTTGACAGAGACACAGTGAGAGAGGGAACACAAGCAGGGGGAGTGGGAGAGGGATAAGCAGGCTTCCCGTTAAGCAGGGAGCCTGATGCGGGGCTCGATCCCAGAACCCTGGGATCATGACCTGAGCCGAAGGCAGATGCTTAACGACTGAGCCACCCAGGTGCCCTAAATAGCTTTTCTTTTTTAAATGATCATGATCGACATAAAAATATTTATCTCTGCCAAAAGTAACACTTGGCGACCCCTTCCACTTGTGTTCTTTTCTCCTCCTACCCCCAATTTTACTCAGTAGAAATTCTTAATTCTTAGAACCACAGGTCAAAAGTACCTAAAGAGACTACTTCATTGCTTTCCCTAAATTCTTCACCAGGTTCTATCTTCAGGAAAGCAACATACTATTTAAGCTTCATGAAATTACTTACTGTTTTGTCTTTAGTCTTCGTCAAACATTGTTATAAGAAATGGCCAAAAAAGATAGTTTTGCAATCCTATATTAAAAAGTTATTTTTCATCTTATTTTCAACAACTCCCTTACATATAAGGACCCACAAAATGCATTCTTCCTAGGACTCAGTGCCAACAAAATCTGCCTCTCAAATGAACTTGCTTGCAAAGAGTCCTGTGAAATCCATCACAAAATTTTAGTTGAGTGCTACATTTGATCTTCAGTTGCAGAACTGTCATACCATTTTCCCAGTATCCTTGTTCCCTTCCTTTAAATGGTTTCTGATCTCTCTTTCAGAAATCTGTATCTTAACGCTCTTATTCCATTTTAAATGTTCTTACTGTAAAATTTTTCAAATCTATTTTTAAGCTTTAGGTTGACTTAGGTGAATAGTCAAAAATAATAGATACTGAGTGACAAGAGCTGTAAGTGTAGAGAAACATTTTGATGAACTTGTAGAGCTTGGGTAATACTCAAATCAAAGTTACACACTTTTTCTTCCTGACACCTTGTGTATCTGCCTCATTAGCATTTTTCTCATATGATTGTGCCAAGTGGTAGTAATAGAAGGGAGATGAGGATGACTTAGCTTCTGGGAGTATGTGTCAATTCCAGGTTCTGAGACATTGACAATGAGGCTGTCACTCTTTTTCCTCAGGTTTGTAATTAGTGTGAAGTATGAAGTATTCTTTCTTTCTTCTCTGGAATTTAAGCTGCTTCTCCAAACTGCAATTTCAAACATAAAGAGTAATCCTGGGTTCAGCTTGAAAATGCATAGGCAAAAATTGATGTCTCTTGAGAATAGTGCAGAAGGGAGCCTCCAGCTATCCTGGTGTTACCTCACCTACCTGCATCTCAAACATATGGCTGTACAAATGTTTCCTTTACATTTTTAGTGGATGACTTACAGTTAAATAGATAAAAATTCGGTAAGCGGTACTCTCATCTTAAGAGAAGCTGATGTACATTTTTACTTTAATTTTCATGGTGGATTGCGGCGTGATATCCATTATGAAACATCGTAGAATGTTGGGTATACTTTCCAAAAGAGAGGGAAATGACTTCATTGAATATCCTACTGGCACTACACGTCAAGAGTTATCCATACATTATTTTATTCAATTTTTCATAATAACTTCATGAAAATATATTATCTCCATTTTGTTTGTGTGTGTGTTGGAAAATGAGGCTCAGAGAAATAAATTGCCTGATAGGACACAGCTAGTAATTTGTAGAAGTAGAACGTGTCTGTAGATCTGTCTGATTTTGTCTGATTCCAGAGACTGCGCACTTATCCCTTAGAGTCAAGTTGTAACTCATTTGAATATCTGAGGTCTTGAGGCAGCACGCAAGGAGGAAGTTGGTGATGGCCACTGTATTACAGATCTGTTGTCACCAAGCCGTACTTCACTGTGCAAAGACTTGCCTACCTGAGCCAGCCCGTCCTCTTGTTAGAACTTTCAGAGCTCTTTGGAAACTGTACTTGTCATCTTTGGGAAAAACAAAGTCAGGAGGCCTTGGATTTGAGAAAAGCCATCTTTCTCCCGAGGGCTGTAGCTGGGACATCTCAACATACGCAGAGTACTGTGTTATGTTACAGTATCTTTAAGATGCTATAATAAATAAGCGCCTGGCCTCATTTCTCATGGAATTCGTTGTTGATTGGGATAAATAGTAAGCTAATAATCACACAAATAATTCATTAACTAGAAGTGCGATAAATACTACAGTGGAGAAGGACAGGATGTTGTGAGTGTGTAAGTAAAAGAGTAGAACTAAGTCTGAGACTGAGTGGCGGTCAGCTGAATGAAGGGGCTGGGATGGGCTGCGCATTCCAGGCAGAGGGTCCAGATAAGTTATAGAATGGTCACTGGAAATAAACAACACATCTGCTAGGTTGCAAGAGGCCAGAATAAGAGGATCGTGGTTACCTGGGCCATCAGACACTTTTAGTTAATACCTGTGGTAGTTCTGAATTCCGTCCCTGCCCCAAATAGTTTTGTAGTACATAAGCCGGCACAGCGTCTGCACGTAGTGAGGGTCACATGCATGTGTTTTGCCTGAATTTTCATTGTCTGTTGCTGTGTAATAAATCATTACCAACCTTAGCAACAAATAATTAACCATTTATTAATTATCTGTCATGGTTCTGTGAGTTGACTGGGCTCAGCTGGATGGTTCCAAAAAGTCCAGGTAGAAGCTCCATGACTTTTTCCTCTGGTCTTCTAAGTCCCAGAACTTCACTTCTGCCATATTCTTTTAGTCAGAAAAACGATTAAGGCCAGCTCAGTTTGAAGGGAAGGGGTAATAGACTTCACCGGCTGGTTTAAGTGTGAGTAGGTCACATTGCAGAAGAACATGCTGGAAGGAAGATACTGTTGCCACTGTCTTTGAAAAACACAGTCTGCCACGCTGAATAAAGGAATTGGATGCTAGTCAGGACTGAGATAAGCTCAGGAGGCTGGTTTGCTCCTTCTGGTCTCAAGTTTCTGATTTGATTCATATTTTAGGAACTGCCAAGATTAGATATGTCTCCCTTCTTTTAATCAGACCCACTCTGATTCATTTAATCCCTATGAGATGGCATTACAGAATATATTCTTGCCAAGTATTTTTGGTCAACTTATATTATTTCTCTTAGTTTTAAAAAAGACCCTTGTAGAATCTAGACTAAAAGCTTCCTTACCTACTACATTAGATTGTGGTAAGGTTGCCAACGATTTACTCATTTGTTCAACAAATACCAACAATGACAGCAAAGGCTTAGGGTGCTTACTACAGGTCTGAAGCTCTTCCACTATTCTAAGAACTATATATTCTGTAGTCTTTAGTAATAGGACTGAGGGCCAGCCGTGTGCCAGGTAGCATGTTCTGTTCTGGGGATGTAAATATTAACAGAAAAAGGTGCGGCGCTGCCCTTATGAGTTTCTAATATAAGGGAGGGGTTAGACTAGTTAAATGTTAACAAAAATGTGAACTTATATGTTGGACACAAACACGTGTAATGAGAATAACAGCTTAATAAAGATACACAAGTACCTAATTTGTGCCAGGTCTAGGATAGTTTAAATTAGTAGAAGATAGTTTCTACTATGGATGATGTGTAAAGGTAATTATTTATGTGTTTTGGGGAATTTGGGGGTAACCTGAATACTTGTAAGATTCCAGCTCAGTAAACTTAGGAAATAAGGATTTGATGATGACATTTTTTGAGTGCTTTTGAAGAGTTTGCTCCTTATATTTGCATGGACAGTTATGACTGAAGCATGATGCAAATTGATTTAAAATGGTGTTTCTTAAAAAATTCTGTCATTTTTATGACAAATCTGCCCACTTTCCCTCTTCGGAAAAAAAAGAAAATAAAGTTGTCTTTCTGGTCCCATAATTTAGAGAGAAATGTGTTTTTTTTTTAATTAAAGATTTTTATTTATTTGACAGAGAGAGAGCACAAGTAGGTAGAGCGGCAGGCAGAGGGAGAGGGAGAAGCAGGCTTTCTGCTTAGCAGGGAGCCCGACACAGGGCTCCATCCTAGGACCCTGGGATCATGACCTGAGCTGACCGCAGCCGCTTAACCGACTGAGCCACCCAGGCGCCCCTAGAGAGAAGTGTTTTCTATCCCATAGAATAAGGAAAGATATTTCTCTGGCCTTTTTGCTAGAAAAATAGTTCGGGATATTCTTTAACAGGCACAGTGGCACAGTTTAGAAAACTAAAACCTTTATATTTGGAGCCAAGAAAATCTGGCTTTGAATTTCATCTTTACCTTTTCCTAACTAAACATCTTTAGGTGAGTTACTTAGCACTTCTGAGCTTCGATTTCCACTATCTGTCGCTTCATAGTATCTTATTCTTATATAAACTGCACAACACTATGTAAAGCATTACAGTATCACATAATTATCATTTGGCAGCAAGTGGGACTGTAGAATATTATGTTGCTAGCTGAGACAAAATCCTTTGTATCTCATATATATTCTCTTTTATTTTAAGGTCAATAATTGATTTCAAAATAATATTGGGCCTTGAGATCAATTGTTGTTGTTAGGGCTGGTGGCTATTTTTTATGTGAAATCACCTTTAATATGGTCTTTTGAGTAATATATTAATTTGGTCATCTGCGGTTTTAGTGACTAATCAGCTTATTTTTCTCTATGATCATAATTTTAGAGTAATACACAGAGTGCTTGTTATCCATATATAAAGTTGGATAGATAGCAAAAATTGCTATAACATTAAGCTCTTTCCTGATATTTATCTCAAAGTAGTTTCCATTCAGACATCTCTTATGCTTAATGATGCCATCTTTACCTACACCTGGTATCAAATTCCACAATGGGCAGTTACTTGCTGAAATATAATGCAAATTCAGTATGAATCCGTGGGAATTGAAATGACCGTTTTTTGAGTGAATCAGAAATGAACAATGTCTTGTAAACGTTTTCATGCAGTTTTGTCAGAAAAATAATGCCTCTGAAATTTATATCTGATTTATTTTTGGTCAATTTAAAAATAACAACTTATTTTCCTTATTTTTTTTTGGTTCAATTTTTATCAGTCCTTGTTATAATATATTGAATTATGTATTTTAATTGACTGCTTTTGGTAACATTATCCTATAATACAGAGCACTTATTGTATATTAAATTAGAACCTGGTATCCAGTTTACCAGACAGTGTGGTAGAGAGATGATAGAGATCAAGAAAAGAAATTAAGTTTCAAGGGATAGGGTTATTTTCAAGAAGTTTAAAAACTGGATTTCCATTTCTTATTTATCTTCTTTTATTTATGCTTATTTATTATAACTTATTTACAGTTATTTTTGGTATGTGTTATAAATAAACTAAGGCAGCTTCTTAAAAATAGTTATTAGTTTACTATGAATTTTTGTTAATGAATTTGGATGGTTAGTTTAGTCATCAGTACTCTTAGGCCAAAGACCCAAATTTGAAGAAGACCCAGAGAGCATTGGATAAAATATAACTTCTAATTTTTCTTCTAATTAACTTGACTTTCTTATATCTTGTCCTTGTTGCAGACATTTCAGTTTAAATTATACTCAGTATTTATTTACTCTGACCAGCGGTTCACATAAAAGTTTACAAACTTGAGAATCACCTGCGGGACTTGATAAAAGTGCCAATTCCCAGACCCCACCCAGTCCAATTAAATCAGAATCTCTGGGAGAGTAAGGCCTAGGCCTGGCTATTTTTAAGACTTGTCCAAATGACTCTGATGCATGGCCAAGGTTGAGAACTACTGACTAAGCAGATCTTGACACAGCAATCATTCACAAGGGGCCCTGGGTGGCAGTAAGCAACCCTCCATCTCCTGGAACCCATTGGTTCAAAAATGTTTGTACCATTATTCTGTTCTGTACTCTCAGCTGTTCTTCCCTCTTGCTCCCATGTAGGAGATGTAAGTGTCATTATTTAGAGCACAACTGGCCCCAGGATGCAGTTTTAGCAAGATTCCAGCTTGGCTGCCATTATTGACTGGAATTGCTTTCTATGGAGCCAAGCCATTTCTCTTTCAAACAGCCTTAAACTTAGTGTCATTGTAGATTGGGGAGGGTGAAACAGCTGTCTAGTTTTCTCTGTACCCCCAGACCCCGGTGTAGCTTTTTAGCTATTATATGTCACCCTTGAAATGGACTGCTCTGAGGTCATGCTGGGAATTTTGCTGATTTTACATCAAGGAGCCGCCCAGACAGGCTGTGAAGTGAAAAGACCCAGCTGTTGAGAATGATGAAGCTGCCAGTAACAGCTTTGGTTCTGAAGCCTGGAACCTTGTCTGTCTTGTTCACTGTGGGGTCCCTGGCTCCTAGAACAGTATCAACCACAGAGTGGGCACATGATGAAAACTTGTTGAATGAAGGCATGAAGCACGAAAAGCCTAAGTGCTTAATGGCTTTGGGAAAGGCTTTTAAACACTATCCATCATCTTCCCCCCACCCCAGCCCATACCACTGAGTGGTTGTAATAATTGTTATTACTGAGTGCTTTCTGTATACCAGACAATGCACTACCTTACATGCACCCACATACATGGGCACACGCACATGGACACAGAAATACAAATATGTTATTTCCTGTTAACTCCTAATGATCCTGTTAAATAATTGTTATTATCTATTATTATCCTCCTGTCATAATTGGGGAAACTGAGACTTAGGCCAGATGACACAACCAATTAAAAGTAGAATTGGCATCAAATTTCACATCTTCCAGTTCCAAGGCTACATGATGAAATCACCATATGATGCTAATAATCTGTCTCTAGCTTTAGTTTCCTTAAACATTTCCGCAAGCATTGTCCCTTCATAGAGGTTACCTCTCAGAAGTTGTGTTATTCCTGCATTTGTTCACTTGCCTGCCTCTATTAGCATCTAAGTTCCACGGGAGAAGGGTGTTGGTTTTCTTGTTCACCACATTAGCACCTAGAGAATGGTTAAATGCTTGTTGGCTGCATGAATAAATGAACCCACTCTCATCCATGGGCCTTGTTTGATTGATAAACCCCACCATCCAGTTGCTCAAGCAACAGCTGGGCATTACCGTTGATTGGTCAGCTTGTGTTTACTTCTCAAATGTTACTCAAATCTGTGTTTTTCCTTCCATTCCCCATGCTACTGCATTAATTCCGGTACCTATTACTTCCTCTTTTGTGGTAGCATTCTAATCTCTTTCCCTGACTTGAGTTACCCACTGATTCATAAAATTTCTAGTGTAGTCATTCTTAACTGGGAGAATTTTGCCCCCCAGGTGAAATTTGGCAATGTCTGGTGACATATCTGGTTATCACAACTGGGGCTTGTTACTGGCATCTAGTTGGGAGAGGCTAGGGATGTTGCGAAACATCCTACAATGCACAAGACCACCCCCCAAAATGAGGAATTATGTGGCCAAAGTTTCAAACTCATTCTAATTTATGTGTAGTCAAACCCTTTCAATGACTGTCCTTTGCCAATAGGGTAAAATAGAAAGTTCATAGCATGATTCGCTTCCTCCTTATTACTTTGGCTACATCTCATTCTTCTACCAAATGTGTGTGAAATTCCAGTTACTTTAAGCAATTTTAGTGTTCTTGAAAGCTTTCTGGTATTTCCTTTTGTTGACTTGTTATAACTCTCAGGCTTCTGAGATGCCCTCTTACTCTATCCTAGATAGTCATTCAGTAAATCCTAAGTGCTCAGTGTGTGGGCACTGTTAGGCATTGAGGATACAGAAGTGAATAAAATAAACAAGTTTCCTCCCTTTTGGAGCTTCCCATCTTTACTGTAGTGAGCTGAGAGCTATATAGCACTTAGAGCTATCACTTCATCATTATTAGACCACTAAATGCAATTCAGTGTTCCTTCAAATAAAATGAGCAATACTTAAGTCATTCTCAGTTCATAGCAAATTCACATTTATTTATCTAAAAAAATGTGTGTTTTACGCAGTTGGTTTCTTCAAATCAGGTTCCAAATGAGATCCATTCATTGTATTTGGTTATGTCCTTTGTCTGTGTTAAGTCTTTTGGGTTCTTTTAATCTAAAAATCAACCTCTTCCCACCCCCCTTTTCTCTCCTTCCTTCCATCCTTCTTTCCTTCGATCCTTCTTCATTCCTCTTTTCTTCTCTTCACCCCTTCTTCTCTTTCTCCCATTCTGTTGTTTTGTGGAAGCAGTCAGTCAATTGTCCTGTAGAAAGTCCCACATTTTGGGGTTTAGGTTTCTGACTGCTCCTTTGTCCAGGTATTTTTCTCTATTCTTCATATTCCCTTATAGACTGGAAATTAGATAGAAAGGTTTACTTTTTTTTGCAATAATAATTCATAAGTAAGCAGTGCTGTGTATTTCACATTTCATCATATAGGTGGTAAACAATGTGTGGTTGTTTCACTTTTAAAGATGCTTAGATTGGGTTCAGAGGGTGACAGGTGACAACCCTATATCTTCCTTATAAACTTGCCTATCAACTTTGCACCTAATAGTTTTAGCATTCATTGAGGAGTATTGCATGAATCAGTTAATTAGATATTTAAAAATGGTGACAGTCTAATTACTCCATTCTGTTTGCATTTAGTAGGTAGAATTCCTCCACGTAGAACTTGCATCATGGTTACCGTGAAATACAATTTAAACAAGAACAGCAGCATAAATTTTAATTTTCCTCTTTAATCATTAATTTTCAGAGAAATAATTTGGTACCTTAACATTCTCTGGTGGTATCCAATTAACTTTAATTTGTTTTTCTCTTTATCCTTCTTCTTTATTTTCTTCTGTAAGTATTATTTTGAACTAATAGTCCCTTTATGCCTTTACCTCTTTTTAAATGCATGAGGCTCTAATATTTAATACAAACCTTTGTGCATAAGCAGTGGATATTTGTGTTTTTTTTTTTTTCTGAAAATTAAAGAAATAATCTTTGTTTTAGAATTTGGGAAAAATTTGGGCGCCTGGGTGGCTCAGTGGTTAAGCGTCTGCCTTCAGCTCAGGTGATGATCCCAGGGTCCTGGGATCGAGCCCCGCATCGGGCTCCCTGTTCCACGGGAAGCCTGCTTCTCCCTCTCCCAGTCCCCCTGCTTGTGTTCCCTCTCTCGCTGTGTCTCTCTCTGTCAAATAAATGAATAAAATCTTAAAAAAAATAGAATTTGGGAAAAATTTTATTAGAGAATGAAATGAAATAGGTGTGGTTACTTAAGACAGTAGATATTGTGCCTGATTTGTTGCCTCAGTAGACATGGTCTGATACCTACTAGACAGCAGGCTAGGTGGTGTTTTTGTTGCAGATTTACTTTTGGTCAAAATATCTATGAATTATTTACAATCATACACCATTGGAATATGCAACTTGCTAGATAATTTAGAGATGTCTCGGAAATTATACTCTTGGTAGAACCCTGGGATGATTATGGGTCACTGTGGAATCTCTCTAACATTATATAATTCCCTTGTGTGAACAAGCATTAGAGGACCTTGGTCAGTGACATTTTCTAGATGAGCTGACTAGAAAGGACTTAGCCAAGTTAAAACAGGACCATGAGTTCAGAGCAGTTTGAATTTTTTGTTTTGCACTTGATTTCCTAGACATTCTTGATCAAATCATTTGATCTCCATTTTCCCCAATTGCTTCCCATTTAACAAATAGTGTTTATGTCGGTCTACTTTTCTTCAGAGATATGGTATAGTTTAATCAGTGTTATAAAAAAATGCATGAGTAATAATTGAATTTTCATTATCCTATTCCTGTATATATTGTGCTGCTAAATAATTTTACCTGGCTGGTATGCACTTGGAGTCTTTCTGTGCTGTTAGTGGACTGCTACATAGTTGATTACAGCTTAAATTACCTTTCATTATTGGCAATCGGAAAACAAAGAATGATGTAGCTTTTTTTTGTCACATCTCAATTTAAAAAATTACAATGAATATAGTTATGTGGACTGGCAGTAATGATGGACTCACTGAATGGTGCTTGTCTTTGTCTGATTCCTTACATCAGTGATGTTTTCATTTGTACCAATTATTTTCTCTTGATTAAAATTGACTATATCTTTGGATTATCTGCTTTAAAATATTTTTAAGACATACAATTATTTAAATAAAAATAACTTTGGTTTAATTGATTGCTTACTATGTCCTTGGTCCTAGGATATTATACCTAATTTAAAAAATATACTTTATAATGTTTTAATTTTTACAAACAGCCTAATGGGTTTCTAGAAGAAAGTTGAGTCTTATAGAGGTTGAATAATTTTCCTAGTGTACCATATATAATCAGAAGTAAAGTTGAGATTATCTAAAGTCTGCTTGACTCTAAAGTTTATGCTCTTAACTATAAGCTACTGTCATCTTTGAAAAAGACAAATTCTTTTTCCATAGAAAGCTATTGTATCATCTTTTCCAACCATAATAAATGGTTGCTTACATAAGTGAGCATATATTTGTAAGTATGCCCATATTATATAGCCCTTAATAACACTTAACTCATTACTTAGTATCAGAACAGCATGGCATGAAACAAAGTGTGTAGCCCAAAATAATTAAAAATATATTCTACTTTTTACTTGCTTTGATCTTCAACAGACATTAAAAGAACCTGAAACCATAGCTCACAATCAGCATTTGTTCAACTTCCCTTTTCTTTTACAGCTCATTTCTCCAAATTCCCCAAATTCCTTTTCACAACCCGCCTTTTAAAAATATCCCCCTTTCTGTTTCAATTCTTTCAGTTTGGGAAAGAATTCCTTCTTTTAAGGGAAGAGGTAAGGGAAAATCAAACTTGTGATTTCAGCAGTGGATTTCAAACTTTCTTGACCACATGTAATAAGTGGAAAGTGTCAGAAAATAATGCAGTGACCTTTAACACTTCTATTAGTCCATTCCATTCTACTCTGCTCTACCCCTTCCCTTTCTGCCCCTCTTTTCCTCTACTTAAGAATTTCAGTTATGACCCATCCAGTTGATTTTATGATTCATCATTGGGTCATGAGCAGCAGTAAGAAACCGAGTCACACAATTACCTTCTATTGGAAAGAGAGAGGTCTATGAACATGGCTACCTTACTAATTTTGCTCCTATCATCCATATAAATGCATGTCACATTAATTGCTTTGCTAAGAATTACTTCAGTGGGAATTTATATTTTGAAAAGTCATATTAAAGTAATTATTAATGAAAGAAAAAAGGGTAATAGGTCAGAGGGGAATGAAGTAAAACACTTAGAAAATAATAGGATTAAGATGGATTATGGATTTAGTGTATTTTGTTTCATTTAAAATTTGTTTTGTAGAGTTGTTTGATAATACAGGAGACTCCATGGAAAGGAGGGTAAAACACAGAAACAATTTTAATAGGGAGTAAAAAGACCAAGAGAAATTTAAGTATTAATATGCATGTTTTGTTACAGACAATGAGAAGTGTTGGTGAGAATGTAGAGAAATTGGAAACCTCATATATTCCTGGAGGGAATGTAAAATAGTGCAGCCAGTTTGGAAAACAGCTTAGCACTTCTTCAAAATGTTTAACTTTGGTGCAGCAAATCCACTCCCAGGTATACAACTGAGAGCAATGAAAATATGTGTCCACACATGCATGTTCATAGCAGCATTATTCCTGATAGCCACAAGTTGGAAATAACCCAGATGTCTGTCAAATGATAAATAAAATGTGGTATATTCACTCAGTGGAGTTATTATTCAGCCTTAAAAGAAAGGAAGTGCTGATACACGTATACTACAAGATGGATGAATCTTGAAAGGATTATGTCAGCTAAAAGAAGTCCGTCACAAAGGACCACATGTCGTATGATTTCCTTCTCATGGAATGCCCAGAATAGGCAGATTTATACAGATAGAAAGTGGATCAGTGGTTGCCAGGCTGAGGGTAGGGTGGGGCGTGAGCAGTGGCTGCTAAGGGGTATGGGGTTTCTGTTATGGATGACAGAAATATTCTAAAATTAGATCATGGTGATGGTTGCAACTCTAGTAATAGACCCAAACCCACTAAATTGTACATTTTAAATGGGTGAGTTTTATAGTATATGAATTATATCTCAATAAGGTTGTTGAAAGAAAATACATATTTTAGAATTGAGTGGAAATATTAAATAAATGCTATTATTTGATGAATCAAGTGATAGTCTTTATGTTTTGGATATTGTTTACATGTTTTTCATATTAGAGTTCTTGCTCAAGGTGTCTTCACATTCTAAAGAGCACAACTAGCATAGCAATTTGGCTCAAGTTTGTATAAAATCTGCATCCATAAGAATAGAGTCAATTAATAAAGTAATATTTTTGGAAAGACATTTAAAACTAAGACCAATAAAATGGCAAAAATAGCTCAAGAACAGAGGGGAAGAAACTATAAACCGAATAGTTTTTACAGTGTAGACAGTAGATTTCATGTTGCTAATTTTGATTCAAGATTTTTATAACTACACTTCAAAATTAACCTTTTATTTTGTTCTCATAATTTAACTGGGGACTGATTGCTTCTGTTTTGGCCATAGTTTAATTGTAATCTGAGGTAATTCAGAAAAAGACATCAGGGTTTTCAGATAATTTAAAAAATAAGTTTAATTTTAAATAAACTTTTTTTGGAGTAATTTTATATTTATAGGAAAGTTGTGAAGAGAGTAGACCATTTCCTTAAACCCTTACTGATCTCCCTTAAGGTTAGCCATGGTATAAATACTGGTCAAAACTAGAAATTAGTATTAGCACATTGATATTAACTAAACTCCTGAATTTATTTGGAATTCACAGTTTTTTCCACTGATGTCCTTTTTTCTGTCCATTGATCCAGTCCAGGCTACCACATTACATGTAATCATCATGACTTCTTAGTCTCTGATTTGTGACAATTTTTTGATATTTCCTTGTCTTTTGCATGACCTTGACATTTTTCAGGAGTCCTGGTCAGTTATGTTTTAGAATATTCCTTAATTTATAAAAACAGAGAGAGTGGCAAACCATAAGAGACTCCTAACTAGGGAACTGAGGGTTGCTGGAGGGGAGGAGGGTGGGAGGGGGATGGGGTAATTGGGTGATGGGCATTAGGGAGGGCACTTGATGTCATCAGCTCTGCATGTTGTATGCAACTATGAATCACTAAATTCTGCCCCGAAACTAATAATACTGGAATACTAATAATACTGGAATACTAATAACTGGAATTAAAAAAAAATAATATTCCTTAATTTAGTTTTTTCTGATTCATTTTTTTAATCATTATTAGATCTGAGTGGCAAGGGTGGGGACGAATATCACAGAGGCGAAGGTCCCTCCTGCTTACCTCATGTCTGGAGATGCATGGCATCAAAGTGACTTATTCCTGTTGATATTAATCTTGATCACTTGTATAAGGTAGTGTTTGCTGGGGTTTCTTCACTAAAAAGTTCCTATTTTCCCTCTCTTTATCCTATTCTTTGGAAGTGAGTAACCTAGTTTTATATGAAAAAAGGAGTGCTTCATTTTTATTTCTCTGTTTTTTATTTAGGACCAAATACATCTTTTGAATCTGTGCAGTAGGGAGGTTCTTTTTTTATCTTTAATTAAAATACCTTATCCTTCCTATGACAAATTATAATGCTTCTTAATCAAGCAAATTTTGATTTTCATAACAGACTGAAGATTCCACTATAAGATAGTTTTTTACTAGTGACAGTGAAGATGTTAACATAAGATGAAAATTCTCATACCAAAGGGAATGTATTTTTAGTGTAATCCAATAAGAAAAGCTTTTCCATGAGTGTTGTTTCATACAAACAATAAGGGAAAAATACTATACCATAAATGGCATTTTGCATTGTGTCTGGAAAGATATGTAGCTTTACTTTTCATATACATTTTTCATTCCATGTATGGAATGTTTTTCACAATATGAGTATTTTAGTTTTATTTACTCCATGTACTCTATACTATAAAGTCCTACTTCAAAAATCGTATTCTTTTTCCCCAGAGACATTATGCTTTAATAACCTCTAAGACTTCTCCTATAGAAAGCTAATTCCTCTTCGTCCACTTCCTTCCTTCCTTCTCCAAGAATGGATTCCTTCAATCAATTCCTCTTTTTATTTAGTTTTCAACCCCTCCTGCATTTTGGGCCTCTTCACTGAGGCTAGAAACAAGCTGTCTGGCTCAGCTTTAAAATGAGCATGTGTGCAGGGGCGCCCGTATGTGTGTGCACGTGGACGCACACACATGCGTGCATGCACACACGTTTTTGCACTCTCAGGCAAACGCACATGCTTTCTCTGTCTCTGATCGTATGTGTAGGTTTTTCAGTTCTTCTCCTAAATCTCTTAAGAGGTTACATTTATACTTAGCGTCACTTAATTGTACATATAAAAATTAGTTAAAATGGTCAATTTGGTTGTATTGTATCACATTAAAAATGAAAACAAGCAGTAGGTTACATTTATCTCTTTTGTGTCCCTATTTGCTGTCTTTAACCCAATCTCGCTCCGAATTTTCCTGTACTCTCTCTGCTGAAACGGTTTTGTCTGTGCCATCCGTCATCCCTAATTTTCAAATCAGATGGACTTTGTCCTTCTGGAGTTGGCCAGTCACTGACACACAGTGTGAATTTAATAAATATCAGTTGATCGAATGTTGAAGGAACTTTTAATTCTCCATTAAAATGTTGGTATGTGTAGGAATACCTCTCACAAGTACGCTTTCCAAATCTGCTTGATTTATAATGACTAGTGACTCCTCCCTTCCTGTTTCTGTGTGGTACCTACTCATGCATTTGAATGAAGCAGGAATATCTGGTATAGTCAGGCCGTGTTATTAGAGCTTTTGCAATGTATATTGGATTACTGTGTATTTTTAGTTCGTGCTCCACTGATAGTTTTAGTAACTGGTTTGGGGCCTGTTTGGTCAGTCCCCAATAACAATATCACTTTCTGCTTAACCCCTTTGGGTCCTAAACGGCAAATCTGTGCTTTTTGTGGGCAATAGAAAATTGGACCAGGAGGAGTATACCTCTCACAGAAGAGGCTCCTTGTTCTCTTTCCTGAGAAAGATCAGCTGGTCATCTGAACTAAGACACAAATACTTAAAAATGAGGCGATAGTTGTATCCTAGGTCATATAGTGGAGATAAAGTAAGGTAGGTCACAGAGGCAGAATGAATGACTAGCCATAGTAGAGTAGGGTTTTTAAGCAATGTTAGAGAGTCTTTTCTCTGGTCAACCCTTAACTTGAGAAAAATTTTCCCAGCCCCAAATAAGGACCCTCAAAAGAACTTCTACATCTTTAATGTAAAACTAAGCTGCTTTTCACAGTGGAGTTGTATCTACGTTTGTGGTGTCCTAGTGGGTCTGCTCAGTGGTTACCAACCTTTATTCTCTCATACTTATATCCCCCTTTAAACTTCTTTTATTTCAAGAGACATTGTAAAGACAGATGGAATTATATATTCCTGTTCGAGGGAGATGTTTAGCTTAGTATTATCTAAGCTTAGTATTATCAGCATTTGGCTGGGCCAAGAATAATACTAATATGTATCAATGATAATGGCAGCATTAACATCCATATATTGAGTCCAGACTGTTCTTATGAAGTCATCCAGGCATTTTGCAAATACTCTGAAGTCAGGGACCATGTCCATTGTATCCCCACCTTTGGTAGAGTCACTGGGACATAGAAGGCAAGAATATTTCTTATCTTCAGAACAATCCTGAACGAATCTATTCTAATTTCTCTTCTACAGATGGAGAAACTGAAGCTTACAAATAAATAACACTACATCAAAAACTAATGATGTAATGAATGGTGACTAGCATAACATAATAAAATAAAATAAAAAAAACCAAAAAACCACAAATAAATAACTTGTACAAGGCTATTCACTTAGTAATTATAGTGGCACATTTGAGCTCAAGTTCAATTCAAGGCCAGACATATTTGCGTTGTACCATGGTAGCAAGTAGGTAGATGGGTAAAATAATAAAAGAGTGAGTGAATGAATGCATTGCTGTAGCCCTATTTATTTGTATTTATTACTCAGCCATCTCTAGGTTACCTTTGGTTAGGATAAGAGAATTGTGCTTGCCACGGTAGAAGATGGGTTTGATTTCTCCTTCCCTGTTCTTAAGATCCAAAGCATCTGTGGAGGTCCAAAAACAAAACAAAATAAAACAAAACAGAAGAAAACAAACAGTGGCACAATTGGACTCTAGGGATGTGCTCACGCTATGGAGGCCAGTCTGCTTAGATAGCTGCAGGTCTCCAACACTTCCCTATGAGACAGGAGAGCATGTTTCAGAGGTGCTCAGCAATATTTTGTCACCAAGGAACCGGTAGAGGGGTGTGAATGAATGGTCATTCTGCCGGGTGCCCATATCACTCTTTGTGTCTTATGAGTTCAGGTTCCAAATATGTTGTATTTAAGTAATTCTGCTCTTTGCTTTGTCTGGCCCAGAATTCCGTTAACTGTCCAAATCTGGGGAGCTCACAAATCAAAACAATCAATTTCCAAGAAGAATGGCCTATTTAAATTCAATTCCAGGAAGGTACTGGAATCAGGGGTATATAATAGGGCAGGTCAGAACAAAAGACAGATTGGCAAGGACAGGAGAAGGGCATTTCAGGCAGGGAATAATGTGTTTATTATTACACTTGAGTAACTTTAAATTTTGATCCTTTTATTTCCCCTTTCTACTTTTTCTCTAGAAATTGCTAAGGAAATTGGACAGAAAGTAGAAGAAGAGAAAAGGCCATGAATCTTCTACGAGTTTAATAATTCTGATACAAGTCATTAAAGTTTAATTGAGATAGTTAGATATTTATATGGAATCAAATACAGAAGCAAAACTAAAGTAGCCAACACTCCAAGAGAGCTTTGGAATGACTTGTTGAACAGCAGAGAGGCTTTTGTGTCTTTCGGAATTTTTTGCAAATTTGCAGCCAGAAGAGGCTTTTGTGTCTTTCGGAATCTTTTGCAAATTTGCAGCCAAAGATAAATCTGGTGTGAACAAGGTTTGTCTAATATTACTTCCCATTTGTTGGAGAGTTGTAGTTAGTTAGCTGGAAATACAGTATTTCAGTTGCTAGGTGAAATATATCTGTTATAAGCAGTAATGCTTTTACATAAATTTATCTGAGATTTTGGCAGAAATTAAATTCAGCCTGTCCTCATTTACATCTCTAATGCGTGCCTTTTGAATGTGTTGATTCTAAAACATTGGTTATGACTCTATGTTATATTGTTAATATATATGGTAGTTCACAGTTTATAGACCACTGGCTTCTGGGATTTAAGGCAGTTTGAAGGAGAGCATACTGCTACTCTTTCTATAAACCTCTTTTTTTTGTTTTTTTGATACATAAATTAGTTAATTTAATTTTTTTTTTTTTAACAAATGAAAGTTTTTATTTTCCCACTGAAATTTCCTTACAATGATGGTGAATATCAGCAGTTATAGAGAACAGGTAGTATCTGTATTTTCAACTTCCCAAGAATCTTCTGCCCAGTATTACAGAGGTATTCTATAACATCTTGTTTAAAACAATTTCAATATTTGAGATTGCTGAAGTAGGATTTTTTGAAGATCATTGAATGTCCTTTATTTTATATTAAATCATTGGCACTTTGTGTCTTTCTTTATATGTAATAGCAAACACTTTGGGAAAAATGTTTTCTCCAAAATTTTCTTTGGTATCAATTTTGTGTCTACTCAACTTAATAATTTTATAAAAATGAGGTAAAGAGAGAGAGTGCAACTTGGAGGAGGGGCAGAAGGAGAGGGAGACAAGCAGACTCCCCAGTGACCCTAAGCAACAGTGGGGCTCAATCCCAAGATGCTGAGATCATGACCTGAGCCGAAATCAAATGTCGGATGCTACCGACTGAGCCACCCAGGCGCTCCTAAAGCTATTTCTTTTATGGGCATAAAGTCCTCATTAATAGTGTTTTGGAAGTGGTTAAAAGTACATTCTGAAGATGGACTTCCAGGATTCTCATACTACTTTCATCATTTACTAGCTGTGTGACTTTTAAACAACTTAAATACCTCTCTGTGCCTTAGGTTTTTCAACTTTAACTGGAGATTATAATAGTACCTACTTGCCATTCTTGTTCTGAGGATTAAATGAGATCCTTTTGATAACATGCTTACTTAGAACAATATCTGGCACATAGTAAACACTATTTCTATAACAGCATGTCTTTGAAGTTTTATAATTTCTGTTAATTTTGATTGGTAATTATATTTCTAGGAATCAGAGTATTTGAATTAGACTTTCTAATTCTTGATCAAGCAGGTTTTCATTTACTGTAGTAACTTTAGATCTTATTTCAACAATTTATAAAGAATATTTTTTGAGAGAACCCAAAGATATTGTGCATGAGAACCAAATATAAATATACATACATATATATGAAATCATTTTGTTGTATTGCATTAATTTGAAATAGACTATTTCAGCCTATTTCATTTGTTTGCAAGGTTTTCAGGTTAAAGTGCTTCCCTATTTTGGAAATTCTTATGAAAATTGTGTGCTATATGCTATTTTCTTATTTTCCTTGTAAATCTTAGCCATGTCCTTAATAGATGGGCATTTTACAATTATAAAATCACTGAACTAGAATCATTAGTCTTTTCATTTTGGTAATTTATGTTTTCATATTTGTGCCCCTTCTTTAGAGGAATATTGGGAAAGCAAGTTGTATGTTTGAAATTTATAGTCTATTTTTATTTTATTTTAATAAGTTATAGGATGAAAAGCTCTGAGATATTGTAATACCTTGATTTTCTGACATGTTGTGAGGAAATGATATATTCTGGATAAATGCATTTTTAAAGGTGATCACCCCATAATGTATTATTTTTTTCCTTGTCTCCTGAAGCAGTGCATAGTAAATATAATATACAATCTTCTTCATAATACCGGGTCATCATTAAGAATTTTTATTATACTGCCCAGTGACACAACACTGTCCTGAGGATATATTAAAATAGGCGGCCCTCCTTGACGGTGTACTAAATGAGTCCAGACAGCTGTCTTTTTGTGAATTCTGATGTCTACTGTTATTCCTTACCATTGGCAATGTGCCAGCTTCTAGAAAAACAATCCCCTTTATTTAAGTTGATTCTGACTAAAATCCATGCTCCCTAGAATTGTGTCTGAAATAACACTAGAATAGAGCTTGAGTAAGGACTTGACGTTTTCTCCTCAAGTGCAATTCATGGGATAAAGTGTTAGTGTATTGAGATGAGATATTTACTCCCTTAGAGAGCTCTGCTGGAGGAACTAGTTTTGATGTCTGGTACACTATTCCAATATACAATCAAAGGGCCTGTTTATATTTTAAATAGATGGCTAAGTGAAGAACTTGAGTATAAATGTGAATGCTATACAGATATTATTGAGTAGATTTGCTACATCTGTAAACAGGAGAGAGAGAATTCTGAATTTTTAAATTAGACATCTTAAATATAATGCTGGTAAAAATAGGAACAGGATATAATACAGGTCATGAGGAGTCCGCATCCCTGGATGTATTTCACAGTATAACTCGAGAATAGCTGTCAACTATTTTTAGTCAATGCTTCGGTAGCAGAGCCAGGGGACCAGTTGAAAACTTTCCAGCTCTACCTTTGTTTTCTACTTCAGATATGAGCACTGATGGATTGATTCATTCAATGATTATTTATGAATTTATCTACTCCATTAAAAGTACTGTGGGAGGTACTGGAGAGGTAACTAAAATATATGGCCCTTGCCCTCCTGAAAAGAGGAGTAAAATAATCATGCAAAAGAATCCATATTTATCAATTGTAATAAATCTTATAAAAGTATTGGGTGCTGTGAGTTTACATATTAGCAAGAAGAGGCAATTTAGTTTGGGAATTTAGAGATGAGTTGATGATCAAGTTGAGATCTGACAGGTGATGAGAAACTAGAAAAAACAACGCTCCTAACAGAGGAAGCAGTGTGGGAAAATTCTTAGAGATGGGAAAGAAATTGGCACATTGTGAGAACTGAAAGAAGGCCCAGGAAACTGGAATGCAGTGAGCAAGGAAGAGTATCCTTTATGAGATAGATATGGACACATGTGTGACAGGTCATGAAGGACCTTGGAGGCCATTGCAAGGGTTTTGGACATTTTTCCAAGTGTAAAGACATTGAAGAGTTTTAAGTAGGGGGGATGGCATCATCAGAGTTTAAAAAATATATATTTTCTTCTCTGCTATTCACTGATTAACAGAAATTGGAGAAGGTATGAGCAAGTGTAGAGACTGGCAGAGAGGCTACCAAAGTTAACAGAAGGGTGGTGAAAGTGATGAAGGGCAGAAGTAGACAGAGCCAAGATACACAGACTAAGCCCTCAGTACCATTGTTTATAAAATGGGGACAGTTGCTGTGTTTGGTACAGGGTTCCAGGTTCAGTAAATATTAGCTATTATCATTTGTGTTATCCAGTGGAATTTGTATAGTTGATTAGTTAATTGAAAAAGCTGGTTAAAGAAGGGAAATAGTAAATAATATATAAGCATGTTCTATGTCTTAACCTAAAACATATAAACACTCATTGCCAATCTTCTGATGCAGTGTTGGGATCATTTGTTGAATATAAATCTGTGAATTGTAGTTCTCAATTGATTTTGTTGGGTTTGGTTTTGTATGACCCATACCCATAGATGTATCCTCTGATTTATAGTTGTGGTTCTTTTAAAGTCCAGCAGGAAATTAAAGACATCTTTAGATGCCTTTATAAGACAAGGGTGAGGATGAGAACAGAGAATTTTTATATTTCTTTGCAATTTTTCCCAGTCTGTGATTATAAACAATTCATAAGACAATTTTTCTTGGGGGGCACCTGGGTGGCATAGTCGGTTAAGCATCCGACTCTTGGTTTTGGCTCAGGTCGTGATCTCATGGTCCTGAGATGAGCCCTGCATCGGGCTCTGCACTCAGTGCAGTCTGCTTGAGGTTCTCTCCCTCTCCTTCTGCCCCTCTGTCTCATGCTCTTTCTCTCATTCTCTAAAATAAATACATAGGGCGCCTGGGTGGCTCAGTCGTTAAGCGTCTGCCTTCGGTTCAGGTCATGATCCCAGGGTCCTGGGATCAAGCCCCGCATCGGGCTCCCTGCTCCTCGGGAAGCCTGCTTCTCCCTCTCTCACTCCCCCGCTTGTGTTCCCTCTCTTGCTGTGTCTCTTTCTGTCAAATAAATAAATAAAATCTTTAAAAAAAAAAAATAAATAAATAAAATAAAATAAAATAAATACATAAATCTTGGAAGTTTTAAAAAATAGTTTACATAGTTTGTAGAACTAAACTTTTTAAGATTTAAATTTTGCCAGTTTATGTAATAGTTAATTAAAATACATAATTTCAGTAATAAGTACATACTGATATAAACAGGTTTGGAAAAAAATACCGCTGAGTTTTGGCATGGATATCATTTGACTGGAAGGAGTTAATCATGTAGGGTGATACTAGAAATTAACTTTGTACTGGTATAAACATTCAGTGTGCAGTGGCCATAAGTTGCTATCTTTTTATAGAAGTAATGGAGAATATCAGTAATCCTCACAGGTAACTGGAGAAGAGTTAAGAGGGCTTTTACTGGGTTTTGGAAGCAGAATTGACAAGACAGGCCTTGATGGGGGTGAGGGAAAGGAGAGTTCCAAGCATGTCTCCCATATTTCTGGTGTAAGCAACCATTTGGAAGAAGGAATTATTTATCAAGATGGGTGGGAAGTTGGGGGATAGGCTCCAAATGTAGTTTTCAGCTTAAGATGCCTGGAAGACATTCAAGTAGCATATTAAATAGGCCTTTGGCAATTCAGCTCTAGAGTTTAGAGAGCTCTTGGCTGGCTTTGCTTGAGGAGCTGATGGGGAAGTGTGAGGAAGGCTTGAACCAAGACAGAGTGGCCCATGTGCCAGGCTGGATTATACAGAATGTGGAATCATGGTGGCTGGAGGCCAAGTGGTGAGAGGGAGGGTCTGGATCGTCCTTGCGTGAGGAGGCAGAGTGATGTAGCTGCAGGAATGGAGCTGATTGCCAGATACGAGGGTCAAAGTGGACCACCAGATGCAGAAACTAATCAGAAAATCACAGGTCTACAGAATTAGGAGATAAGGAAGTACGGCAAGAAACAAATTAAGGTGAATGCTTCAGCAGTAAGATGGAAGACTGCTAGTGTTAGAATACCATTTTTGTGTTGTGGTTATTGAACAGTGTGCCGGCCAACATAAGAGCTCCTCACACACAGTCACCTGCCATAAACGTTAATTTGATTTCCTAGAAGTGTCAATGGACTTTTCATAGTGCAGCCTTGATGCAAGAGTGCTCTTATAATCAGTGGTATGCATTTATGAACATATTAGCCTCTGGGAGGGGCGCTTGACTACAGAAAGCGATTTTAAATTCCCTAAAAAGGGACTAAGCTCTTGACCTTGGCCTTATTAACATTATTCTGTAACAAAATAAACAAATGGATCCTACCAATTTATTATCTGCATGCACAGCAATATAGACATTTGTTCTCACCAGTGCCCTAGATTCATATTGACGTGTGAATCATTCCATTGTGTTGGAATTCATATGGAAAACACAACATATTTTAGAAACTGGTGGAAATTATAATTAGATCTGCAAGTATTCTGTCAATCAAAATGAATATTGTGTTGTTTTACCCAGCTGAGTTAAGTAGCAAATTGTGGTAAGGAAGGAAGTGTTTATTTTTAGTCAATGAGTATAGCTAATCTGGCCTCTCAGTATAGAGGTGTTGTGCTGTGATAGGAGAGATAATTTAGCTGACTGGCCACTGATGGTTTGTTAAATAATTTGAGACACATCAGATTGAAGATTCTCATTGATTTCCCATTTCCTGAAAGACTAGAGAGCTGAATCTAGGTATCTTTTCTTTTTGAAAAGGTAGTCTCTTAAAAGATATTTTTTCCTTCTGATGTGAATATTTATATATTGAATATTAAAACTGGAAATAGGTTCTGTTGATTTCTTTTTTTTGCAGGACTTGACACCTCACCCACATAGTGAATTTCTTAAATGTTTTAATCTTCACAAATATTTGATGTTTATTAAATTTTTTTTCTTTAAGGGTCTATTTTTAAAAAATCCCTGAAGAACTGTTCTTACATATGAGAAATCTGTCAATATCTCATGTTTATAATATAGTTTTTTTCATTTTAGATTTAGAAAGAGCCACACATCTCATACGACTTACCATATTCTCTCACCAGCTGTTCTTGATTCTCTTTCTTAGGGTCTGGTGTCATCATTCAGTCCCTTGTCCAAGATGGAAAACTGGGCTCCATGCTTGACTCCAACTTTTCTCTTTCTTCTGTGTCTAACTCATTCTAGAGTCTGATCAGTACTCTGTCTTCATAGCCCCTACTTAATTCAGTCCTCTCTCTCTGCCCTACAGCAGTGGCTTTCTGCATTCTCTCTGCCACTACTTTTCAACCATTCTTTCTCCTTCAGTCAACATGATGTATAATCATGCCATCTCCCTGCTTAAAACATCAGTGGTACTGCCCTTAGGATAAGACACAAATGACTTAGCATGTTGTATAAAGTGTTCTGAGGTCTGACCTCCTCCTATTTCTTCAGCTTCAGACTCCCTTCTTCTTCCCTCACATTCTAAGCTCCAGGCATACAGAAGCTTACTTTCTGTTCTCAAATGTCACATGGCTATCTGGCAACTCCACTCTTCACACATGATCTTCCTTTGGTTTACTGTTTTTCCTACCTTCCAGTCTTCAATGTAGATGTCACTGCGCAGAGGAGATTTTCCTTGAGCAGCAAAGATGAGGCTAGGTGTTCATGTTACACATACACAATGCAACCATTTTATCCGTGGTTATTCATCATTGCTGCTGCTTACTTACTTGTTTGTACCTCCCAATAGACTGTGAGAGATGAGACCATATCTATTCTTCTGGTTATGTATTGCCACCTGTTTTAGTTTTGTTATGTTGGCACCCCACTTCCAGGAACCCAAATCTGTTCCGGTTACTTACTAAAACAAGCAAACCCTCAAAACTTAGTGGTATGAAACAGCCATCATTTTGTATGTTCATGGCTTACATGGGTCAGAAATTGGGACAAGGCACAGTCCAAATATGGGAATGACTTGTCTCTGCTCCACAATGTCTGAGGCATTAACTAGAAAGACTAGAAGGGCAGGGGATATAGGATGGAATCATCTGAAGGCTTTGTTACTTACGTGTCTTGCACCTAGACTGAGAAGTCTTGAAGACCTGATTCAGCTGGGGTTGTGCACAGAGTGGCTACCTGTGGCCTGTGTTCTTGGTGTCTTCAGAGTATGGTAGATTGGGAATGCCAGACTTCTTAACATGGCATCTCAGGGCTCCAGGAGCAAGTCAGAAGAAAGCAGAAGCTGCACACCAATCTCAAAGTTAGCTGATTGTCAACCTTAATTCCAACAACAACTTAAATTCCCTCTTGCCATAGAACATAACATATTTACAGGTTTTGGCAATTAGAATGTTCACATCTTTGGGGACTATTGCAGTCAGTCCCACTCAGATTCAAGGTGACTCTTGGCAACAGGGATGAGGTTTTAAGACTTGGCACTGGCAGAAAGTCCTTAAAGCATGGCCCTGAAGTCCGTGCTCACACAGAGATTGAATCATCACCATGAAGAGACCAGGGCCCCAGGCTGTATCCCCACTGGATAAGGCAAGAGGATATAGACTCACTACATCCAAAAAATAAATAAATTAATTAATTAATTTAAAAAAAAGAAGAAGCGTCAGGTAATTTGTACCATATGTTTAAGTCACCATATATGTCTCGCCCATCACCAGTCTGCTTCATTGTTTGACAAATAATAGGCACTTAATGAATTCAAGGCACTTAATGTTTCTATCATGATTGAATTGGATAATGTCAACTCTTACGGAGTAGCAACAGAAAAAAATGAGCTATGAAGACTAGTAACAAGTTTGTGCATCTAAGGAAATACAGATTTTTAGTCATTAGCTCTTTACATAGCAGATATGCTCAGTGATTACTAATGAGAAGCAACGATGTGTCAGGGTTACTATTGTGAACACCGCAGGAAGGCACGCTCATTTATGTGTTGTGATGTCTCTGGTCTATAAAAAGCTGAAGAACGTAAATGTAGAGGGACTGTATGATAAATATATAACAAGTATAAGTTTATGGAAAAGATGAAAAGAGAGCAGAACCAGAATGAACATAAACCCTTTGGAAGTTTTAAAATGGTGGGGTACCTGGAAGCCTCAGTCGGTTAAGCGGCCGAATCTTGATTTCATCTCAGGTCATGATCTTGGGGCCCTGGGATCAAGCCCTGAGCTCAGCAGGGAGCCTGCTTGAGGATTCCCTCTCCCCTTCTCCACCCCAACTTCCCCCACTCATGCTCGCTTGCTTCCTCTCTCAAATTAAGTCTTTATTTTTTTTATTTTTATTTTTTTAAGATTTTATTTATTTATTTGACAGAGAGACAGTGAAAGAGGGAACACAAGCAGGGGGAGTGGGAGAGGCAGAAGCAGGCTTCCCGCTGAGCAGGGAGCCCAATGCGCGGCTCGATCCCAAGACCCTGGGATCATGACCTGAGCTGAAGGCAGACGCTTAACTACTGAGCCACCCAGGTGCCCCATCAAATTAAGTCTTTAAAAAAAAATAAAACTGTGTTATAGATTGAATTGTCTTCACCACCCCCCATTCATATGTTGAAGCACTAGACCCCAGTGTGACTGTATTTGGAGATAGGGCATTTGAGAGAGTAATTAAGGTTAAGTAAGGTGTGAGGGATGACCCTAATGGGATAGAACTGGTGTGATTGTTTCTTTTTCTTTGGCAGAAATATGGCCCCAGGAAGTAAGGAATTTGCATCATGAATTCCATTGAGATTCTTAATCTTATGGCAGGAGGTCATTTCATCAGTTTAATGTGGTAATTACCACATAGTGAGCCTCCATCCATCATATTTGGGCAGGAAAAAAAATTCATCACATTTCTTTTCTTCAAATTGAAGACACATGCCAATATTCATTTTCCCCCCTGGTTTTGGTATCCTCCACTAAATTAATATTCCCTTGAAAAGTGCTAGGAAATCAGCTTGGCTGACTTCAGTCAAAACTATCTAACGGATGTGTACATGTACAGAGTTCTCTGCAAGTTAATGGGATGGTATTTCCCAGATAAAGAGACAAATTATGATATTAATGATGTTAGAAACCACGGGCTTAAACAAGCTCAAATTAAGCGACTGTGTAATTTATGTTGACCCAGCTATTAGACTCTGTAAGAAAAATTATCAGTTTTCATTCATGGAGAAATCATACTAGAAAACAAGATTGAAATCTCTGGTGACACCTTTGGAATGGACTATATAAATTAGAGTTCTTTTTTTTTTTCCCCCCAAGCAGTGCATTACTATGGTTAGTTTAAGTAAATAAATGCATTTATTTGAAGCTTAGGGTATAGTTCCCAGTATTGAAAGTGATATACAAACCAGGCTTCAGATGGAACCCAGCATACTCACATGGCTCTTGGGAATAGGAACGTTTGAACTATCTTTCTCTGGCATCTTCCTGGGATATGTGAACTTAAAATATTCACTCTGCCCTTGCATTCCCTTACTTGGATTTCTAAGAGCCAGAATTTGAGGTTGCCCCACACCTTACCTGTATATGGATGGTTAGAGGAAAGAATCAATGATGAGAACTTCAGGCACTCTTGGGGGTCTGTAGTGGAAGAGTGGATTACCTTGATTTACTGTCCCACCAAGATATTGCATAGGGAGGGAAAGTTGTTTCCTAAAATGAAACTGTATGCATTAGCAAAGCAGATGCCCATCAGGCAGCTTCAAGGCAAGAGCTATCCACTATACTAGGTTTTTTTTTTTTTTTTTTTAAATCTTTTTCCTTTTATTTAAGGGCTTAAAAGCAGTCTGGCCTTGCATAAGTAGTCCTGCTTTTGCTCATAGATACTCTTTAAAAGAGTGAACAACCATAGTAGAGCTTATAACTAAATGAATAAATGTGTTTCGGAACTTCCTAGTGTTGTTGTAAAGAGTCAATATATTATGCTAAGGATGTTACATAGCAAATAAAGATTAGATTTTAAAACAAGCATTGCCTTTGAAATGAAAATTGCTTGGGGATTACTACCAGTTTAAACAGAGGGCTTGGGGATAGAACCACAAGAAAATCTTATAAAAAGGAGCTATAATTGTAAAAATATTTAATAAAATAATTAGAAAATTCAGTTACATTGTCAACAGCTATACATTTGCCTCTGAGAAGACACAGAGTGTTTAATAAGGGTGTCAAGATAATTCAGTGAGGAAAGAAGAGTCTTTTCAACAAATGGTATTGGGACAACTGGATATCTACATGTAAAAGAATGAATTTGGACCTTCTATACCATATACAAATATCAACTCAAAATGGATCAGTAGGTGTACATGTAAAAGTGAAAACTATAAAACTATTAAAAGAGAGTGTAGGAGTAAACTTCCATGATCTTGGGTTGGGCAATGATTTCTTAGGTATTACACCAAAAGTATAAGTAATAAAAAGAAAAATAGATAAATTTGATTTTATCAAAATTAAAAATTATGCTTTAAAGGACACCATCAAGAAAGTGAATCAATAACCTACAGTGGATTTTGTCAACTGTGTTTTCTCCAACAGAATGGGAGAAAAACTTGCAATTCATGTATTTGATAAGAGACTTGTATCTATGCTATGTAAAGAATTATTCCAATTCAACAATAAGATAACCCAACTGAAAATAGGCAAAATATTTGAATAGATATTTTTCTAAAGACATGCACATGTCCAGTAAACACCTGTATGTTATTTCTCATCAGAGAAATGCAGATCAAAACAACAGATACTACTTCGTACTCATTAGGATGGCTAAAATCAGAAAGATAGACAATAACAAGTGTTTTGAGGAGGTAGAGATATTAGAACCTTCATACATTGCTGGTGGGATTGTAAAATGGTGCAGTCACTTGGAAAAACAGGTTAGCAGTTCCTCAAAATGTGAAGCATAGAGTTACCGAGTGACCTAGCAATTCCGCTCCTAGGTATATACCCAAGAGGACTATTTTCCATACAAAAACATATACATGAGTGTTCATGGCAGCATTATTCACAGTAGCCAAGAAGTGGGAACAACCCAAATATCCATCAGTTGATGAATGGATGAACAAAATATGATGTAAACCACACAATGGAAGTTTATCTGGCATTAAGAAGGAATGAATTAGTGATATGTACTACAATACAAATTAACCTTGAAAACATGCTAAGTGAAAGAAGACAGTTATAAAAGGTCACATATTGTTTGATTACTTATACAAAATGTTCACTTTAGGCGAATGCCCAGAAACAAAAAGTAGATTAGTAGTTGCCAGAGACTGGAGGGATGAGGAAATGGGGAATGACTGCCTATGGGTACAAGGTTTTGTTTTTTTTTTTAAAGTAATGAAAATGTTCTGAATTATGTAGTGGTGATGGTTGTACAATTCCGTGAATCTTCTAAAAACCACTGACTTGTATCTTTAAAAGAGTGAATTTTGGTTGAGCTGCTGGCTCTTGGTTTTAGCTCAAGCCATGATCTCAGGGTTCTGAGATCCAGCCTTGCAATGCTCATGCTCAGTTGGGTGTCTGCTTGAGGATTCTTTCTCTTTCCCTCCTCTCCCTCCGCCCCTTTCCCCCCACTCATGCATGTGCGCGCGCTCTCTCTCTCTCAAATAAATCTCTAAAAAAAGTGAATTTTGTGGCATGTGAATTACATGCTAATGAAAGGTGTTGTTGGGAAAAAAAAAAAAAAAAGACAAGATTGTCATCAGGATCTGGACTTGTATAGCTACTTGATTATGAGAGGAGGGCACGTATGGCCTTGATTTTCAAGAGTGAGTGTGGTTTCCTGGTATGTAGAGTGATTTTGGCTTTGTGCTGGCTCTAGGTATAGTGCATGAATATGTGGGCCTTCCTTATCCTTCTAGAGCTGTGACCAAAAGAAGGAAGTACAGAATATCATTTGGTAAACATTTGCATGTGGTTCAAGTCAACAAGCATTTACTGAGCACCTCGTGTATAAGTCAACAAGCATATACTGAGCACCTCATATATGACAGCCTATGTGTTTGACAAAAGATGCAAAGGTAACTGTGATTTATTTTCATTATTTCAGAAACTCACATGCTTAGAGCCTCAGTTCACACCTCTGCTGACAAAATTGCTAGAGGTCAGAGGAGGGGAGGGAGCATCTCTATTCTGAACTGAAATTTGATGTCATTTCAACAGAGATACTAAAGTGCATAAAAAACAGCCATTAATTTTCATATTAAGAATAACTTTATTCACTTCATTTGAATATTTAATGCTATAATTGGCTTATTTGCTATTAAGAGTAATGCAAGAATAGCAAAGAATTTTTTTTTGCCTACTGTATTTTGTACATTATACTCTTTAATAGAATCTTTCTAGGTATTTAAATAATACTGAAAGTTATATGTTTTAATCTGTATGTTTAGTATCCCTCAAAGATAATTCTACATTTTGAATAAAATTTTAACATTCTGTTATATTTTACTTGGGAGTAATTAACATCATCGTATGTTGTAATTTAATTTAGCGAAAAGCAGAAAATCTATGTTCTTCATGTAGATGTTTGCTTCCTATTCTCATTGCCTGTTTTCGGGAAAAACATGTACACTATTGTCAATATACAAAGATATAAAGAATGAGATATGAGTAGGTTATTTTGACACATGTGTTCAGTAAAAGAAATAGAGTTGTCAGGAAAGGGATTTAAAGCAAGCAGTGTAAATGAGTTCAATGACAATGTAGGAAGAATGAGTTTAGATAAATGTCAAAGAATAGGTTTGGGCATTTTTTGAGGCATATTTTCATGTCCTCAGTTGCTTTCAGTCATTCTTTCTGCTAATGGAATTTGATAGTTTTCAATTTATGATCTGTGCTATTCAATAACTTTTTGGTAAAGGCAAAACATTAAGTATATTCTTTAATGTGTATTCATGAAAGTCACTGTATGTATGTATATAGTTATTAAATATAATGGCTTATATGTATTTTATTAGAAAATATATAAAACCCCAGAGTAATTTTATTCCTTAGTATAATCACTTGTCTGATTCTTCAGAAAAAAAAAAAAAAGTTGATGGATTTTTGCAAATCTGTTCTTCAAGGTGAATAGGCTTTATTTTATTTATCCTACTAATTTGGTTGGCCAAAAATATAAACATGCCCAAAGATGCAAAATTGACTTCTTTTCTATAAATATACTAATTACCTGGTTTATACTAGTATAGAAAAATTGTCATATTTTCATCTTTCTAATGAGGCATAAGATTCCTCAGAGATTATCTGGTGAGACTGTTAGAAAAAAAGACCTCAGTATTATTTTCCTATTCATGCTTTGATATTTCGTTATGTATGTTGAGTGTCCACAACTCCATGATTTACAGCAAATGTTATGAAATGCATACATAACAGATTATCCGTTCTAGATAATTTGACAGTTGCCACATGTTTATTAGATAGGCAAAAACATTCTTAAGGATTTTTTAAAAATTCTGGTTTTGGGGCACCTGGGTGGCTCAGTTTGTTAAATGTCTGGCTCTTGATTTCAGCTTGGGTCATAATCTCAGGGTTGTGAGATGGAGACTGGTGTCGAGCTCCGTGCTCAGCATGGAGTCTGCTTGAGATCTCTCTCCTTCTTCTTCTGCTTCGCCGTCCCCCGTGTGCCCCCCTACTTGCATGTGTGCTTTCTCTCTTTCTCTCTTTCTCTCTCTCAAAGAAATAAATAAAGAAAACATTTAAAAAAAATTCTGTTTTTAACATTGTGGCATTTTCTTGGTGCACTTGTGAAGGATATTATATGAAAAGTGAGTTTAGCCAATAAAAAGGCTCTGTGCTTGATATTCTTTTCAAAGAGAGTTTGAATGCAGACATATTTGAATATTTTGAGAAGGATGTAAATGTCATTCTAGTATTTTTAATTCATGTGTTGTATAATTTTTTGGATTCAGATCATAGCAATGAAGTATCACAGAATGTTGTAGTGTAACATTGTGTGTCAACTGTACTTGAATTTAAAAATGTTATAGTGAGTAGTTAGGATCAAAAGTATACTTATTATTTTTCAACATCAGCGTACATGCATGTGGGTGAAAAGATGGGGAAGCAGAGATAGAAGGTGAAGGAGAAAGACCGATTTTGCTAATAAATATACATTTAAGTTTAATATATGCCTACATGAGGGTATAAGAAACTTATTTATTTATTTATTTTTAAAGATTTTATTTATTTGACAGAGAGAGACACAGCGAGAGAGGGATCACAAGCAGGGGGAGTGGGAGAGGGAGAAGCAGGCTCCCCGCGGAGCAGGGAGCCCGATGCGGGGCTCGATCCCAGGACCCTGGGATCATGACCTGAGCCGAAGGCAGACGCTTAACGACTGAGCCACCCAGGCGCCCGAGGCTATAAGAAACTTATTATAATTTTTGATACAATGTTTAAGCCAAAAAATTTAGTCCAACCATGTTCAGGAATATTAATGTTCAATGACACTCAATATAAAAATGAAAGTGGAGGAGGTTATAGTCCTGTTTTTGTATTTGCTTTATCTAGAAATTGGAAGATTATTGGTAGGAAAAAGAAGGCACTGTGACCCTATCTAACTGCAAGATATAAAGAAAAATGATTACTTCATGTCTCTGCCACAATTTGCATGCTATTTTCAGTTAAAAACATGGTGATTAACATAACAATAAAAATGGTTATTGTATAATCTCTGGTTATTGAACAATATATTGCTAAATTGCCATTTATATACTCAAGATTTACTGTATATACAAAAGAATTGAAAACAGGATTTTGAAGAGATATTGGTGCACCCATCTTCATTGCAGCATTGTTTACAGTGTCCAAGAGGTGTCCATCAGTGGGTGAATGGATAAAGAAAATGTGGTATATACATACAATGGAATATTGGAAGGAAGCTTTTTTTATATGCTGAAATATGAATGAACCTGGAGGACTAAGTGGAATAAGTCATGGAAGGACAAACACTGCATGATTCCACTTATATGAGATCTCTAAAGTAGTCAAACTCAATGAAATAGAAAGTAGAATGTGGTTACCAGGGACAGGGAGAAGCAGAAATTGGGTGTTGTTCAATGGGCATAGTTTGTTTTGCGAGATGAATAAGTTCTAAAAATCTCTTGCACAACAATATGCATATAGTTAACATTAGTGTATTGTACACTTAAAAAAATGGTTAAGGTGGTAAATTTTATGTTTCTTTACCACAAAAGAATTCCTAAAAAATATACATATGGAGCACACCGAAAAGGTATGACATTGTATTTAGACTCTTTTCCCCAGCAGTGGATGGTAGGGATATTTTCTCCAGAAACTTGGATAAAATGTGATATTGTACAGGTAAACAAAAATGATACATGAGTCAAACCTTCATTATGAAAATTTAGAACTGCAGGAGCACTTGGGTGGCTCAGTCAGTTGGTCAGCTGCCTTCAGCTCAGGTCATGATCTTAGGGTCCTGGGATTTGGCCCTGCTCAGCAGGGAGTCTGCTTCTCCCTCTCCCTCTGCCTCCCCCCCCCCACCCCCCGCTCATGCTCGCTCATGCTCTCCCTCTCAAATGGATGGATAAGGTCTTAAAAAAAAAATTAGAACTGCAAATTTTGAGCTGGAAAAATTTTACTTTATAGAAAAACGACCAAAAAGTAGAAGTTGCTATGCTTATTCCTTCAGGAAAATTTTCTATTAGGAGAATCTGATCAATAAATAATATCTTTATTTTAAAAAAACATTGGATATGGATGCACAGGCAGAATTCCAGACTGACCGTGTCTTGGGTAACACACCATCTAGCGTGGGAAACAGATGCGTAAATAAATAATAGTGATGACAGCCGGTGCACGGAGAGCTCAGACAGCGATGTGGTGCCCAAGCAAGAGGATGCCGAGGGCACAGGTGAAGGAGCCTTTATGGTAGAGTGGGGATTGAAAGGATGAGCAGTCACTTCCATGGGAGAGAAGAATAAATGCCATTAGGTGAAGAAAGAGCACAAGTAAAGCCCTGGAGCTGTGGAAGTAGATGATGCCTTGAGGATGATGAGAGGCGCAGCATGCTTACAGTGTGAGTGGCGTAAATGAGAAGGTTGGGAGCCAGGTGATAGTGCCCTGGCACTATCCTGTGCACTTTATAATGGCACATCCTGTGCACTTTATAATCCATTTAAATTTTTTTTAATTTTATAAAATTTTTTATTTTTTTTAAAGATTTTATTTATTTATTTGACAGAGGGTGAGCGAGAGAGTAAGAAAGCATAAGCAGGGGGAGCAGAGGGAGAGAGAGAAGCAGGCTCTCTCTTGAGCAGGGAGCCTGATGCGGGGTTTGATCGCAGGACCCTGGGATCATGACCCGAGCTGAAGGCAGATGCTCAAAAGACTGAGCCACCCAGATGCCCCACTTTATAATTCATTGTTAAGGTGTTGAGAAACTGTGCTATCAGTGCCATTTACTGAGGGCTAACCATGGGCAACAATTACGTTATTTGCACGTATTATCTTATTCCCATTTGGTAGACAAGGAAACTAAGGTTAAGTAGCTTAACCAAGGTCACATAACAGATAATCGGCAGAGCTGGGTTTGGAGCCAGCTAGAGTCAAATTCCAAAGATTCTGCTCCTAAATAATATAGTACTTTACAACCTGTGATGCCAGTATTTAAGGAGGGGAAATAGAGGCCAAGGTGAGATGTGTCTTAGGAAGATATTGCAGTAATAATGTGGAGGAAGCCCCTAGAAGAAAGGTAGTGCAGGTGGAAAACCATGAGTCGGAATAAAAAGCATTGGTGGGAAGTTGTTGAGTCTAAAATTGTACAGATCTGAGATGTCACTCTACTTAGAAGCTAAGAGGCTTGCCTGTGAGGTAATGTGTGCATATAGATGCTAACAGAAATATGAGACTCTGGATTAGAGAACAGACCATTTATTCACAGAGCATTTTAGCAGCACTAATTCCTCATGCTGCAGTTCCCCATGGGGCCGTGCAATGCAGACTAGATGTATCTGTGCATGCGGGGACTGTGCCCAAGGAGAGGAACCCCCAAATTAGGAAGCTCGGAGCTTAGGGTAGGGCAGCAAACATAGTCCTTACTCCCCCACAGATAAGTCCTGTCTGGGAGGAGAAAGAAAGGTGCCTAGATTTTTATTACCCTTAAAATGTACACAAGTAGCACTGAGGGAGATAAGCCCTGAAATCTCACTAGAAAAATTTATCTCTCACTTCCAATGTGTGGTTACCATTCAATCATCCTTTAACCCAGGTTGCCAGTAATTTTTACTAAAAAAGTCCTGAATGTGCAGAAACGTGAAAATATTCATGGAACGTAGTTTCTCAACAGTGGTATGAACAACCTATTGAAAGTAGATAGAATTTTTATACCTTTAATAAGATGCCCCCACAAGCTTTAAAAACATCATCTTGATTATCCAAATGATAGTCCTTGTATGTATATTCTTACTTGGAGTGCCAATAAATTATGTTCAAAAAGAATCCTATTCTGTACTTGGAAAGTTGCTGAAGCAATATTGATTAGTGGTCAACAGAAGGACCAAGGAACCCTGCTTTTATTCAGAAACCCAGGCAGTTATCACAATTTCAGGAACACAGCAACATACCTCAAGAAAAAAATTACATATAATAGAAGATTACAGTGGATGTGAAATTTTCAAAAGTTTCCCTATTTCAGCTGATAATGTATATCATAAACTCTTCTAGAACACACAGTGGCACTCAGTTTTGTTTTCCTTAAAAAGATTTAAAGATGAGTTCTTGTTTCATAGAGATTGGGCAGGTATCAAAAAGAAGTAATTCAATAACAGCACTAAATCAAGAGCACATTGAACCAAGCTGAGTCTGACATTTTGAGAGTTAAGAAAAAATTGTTATCAGTTTCTAGTATAATACAATGACCTCTCATTTCCGACTTTTTTATTTTGTGTGTGTGTGTGTGGGCGAGGGAGGTTGGTCAAGGAATAGATAGTAGGGAGGAAATAAGGATGGAAATGGGGAATAAGCAGGAAATAAAGATGAGACTTCCAGGGATTTTCCAGTGCTGGTTTGACAGCAAGTAACTTTTCCAACCTATTACATACAGAATGAAACTATTAGGTTTTTTGTTTGTTTTCATGTTCCTCCCGCCTTCTTTCATTGCCAGAGATGATATTAGCCTTGATCCTATCACCTACATGCTAGAGAGGAGACAATGTTAGTACCCCAAAGTACACCAAGAAGTGCACCTTGGTTGAAGACCAGCCTTCAATGTGTAGATATTTTTATTTTTTATACTTTTTATACTTTTTACTTTTTATACTTTTTACTTTTTATACTTTTTAAGTGGAATGATGATAAAATAACAATATGTTTTTTAAAATAAAAAGTTGCACTGTTATGCCACCATCAGTTTGCTTTTCTGTATTACCTTGTATTTTAGATACATACATACACACCCCCACATGCACAGCAAAGTTTTGGTAGATAGTAAGTACTTAATACATCTTTCCTATTGGCATTATATTTGTTTATTCAGGGAAGTACAAAAAGCTCAAAATTGAATACTAAAAATACAATGCAGGTGTAGTGAGTCTTTTTAAGTCTGCCAGAGTAATCCTAGGCTGTTACTCCTCCTAGTGACAGGGTAAAGTAGCAATAGTCAGCCAAGAATAATCAATGAGATAGGGGGAGTTTGTGAACTACTGAAAACAATTTATCCTAAGAGTCAGAGGTCCAATACTTGGTTGCAGCCATTTCCTCCCATTGTTTTAACTACACCACTCTTTATATTGGATGTTACTAAGTGCAGCTGGTGTTCTTCTTCTGAAATAGTACATTAAAATCCTTGAAAGACCACAAAAAAAAAAAAATGTAGCAACAGGCAAAAAATGATCTTTTGTCACCACTGTTAGGCAAGATGAAAGTGCCAATTCCACATTTTTAGGTGCTAACCTCATAATAGTAATTTCATAAGACCCATTTGTAAGCTTGACTTTTGCTTCATCAGAATAATTTATAATTCCTTTAAAGTATCAATTATTTTTGCATATGTATTCATATATTCATACTAATTGGAAGAGAAATGATTTTGATATATAAGTCAAAAGCACCTAGAACTGTTAAAAGCACTCCTATCTCTCATGTATCAAGGCAAGTCTCAAATTTTATTGTAAAGCTAGGAATGCTGTTTTAAAATGGAGGTTCTTATCCATCTCAGAAGAATCTGGTTTAGTAGGTCTAATGTGGGGCCTACTAAATTTGTCTTTTTAAAATGTGCCCCACTGGTTTTGATGCATGGGGTTGTTGGACCACATGGAGAAAATATCAGCTTAGAGTTTACTTTTTCAAGCACTTACTTAATAGATGAGTCAACTGTGGACCAGGGAGAGAGAATGACTATCAGGCAGGCTGTAGGTAGCAAAACACGCTTCCACTGGGTTAAACAGTAAGAAATTTTACTGTCCCATGAAAGGGAAATTCAGAGGTAAAGTGAGCTTCAGGTGTAGTTCAATTAGGGCCCCAGACCTGAATCTTTTGGGTCACTGAGATTCTTCCTTCTTGGTGACATGTCACCATGCTTGCTTCTCATGGAGCAAGATGGTGCAGTGGCCATTGGAACTGCATGTGTCCTTATTCATATTCAGCACTCACTTCCTTTGATACTTCTAACCCTCTCTGAAGCCTCCCATCTCATTGGCCAGAACTGGGTCACAGGTCTATCTCTCAATTATTGATGGAGGAAGACAGAAATACCAGGATTGATCCGCACTACGTCTTTCTTAGACTTGGAGTTGAAGTCAGATCCATAATCTGCCTTGCCTACTACTCAATGGGCAAGGGTGAAATAAATAGGGTGAAATTTTAAGGCTATGATGCCTTGTTTAAGAAAAGGAAGAATTCTCTTGAATTTAATTTTTGACTGAAATTTTGCAAATAGTCATCTCCATTCTCCAAACCTTTTCTGTTACCATTTTTTCTTTTTCCTAACATTATGCTTTGTGACTTTATTCTAGGATAACACTGTAAACTTTAAAGTATTCAATATGTAAGAAAGTAACAGAGTTTTAATTGTATTTAATGAAGTTTCTATTAGGAAATTCAATTAATATGTCACATCGGCTTGCTATTTCCAGTGAGTTTCATTATTGACTGTACTGCTATGGCAGTAGCCATATCAGTGCTAAGACTGTGGTGTTGAACCCTGATGGACAAATCCTTGTGCCTATGGTGTGTGCTTCTCAGCTGTGGATTCACACATGTATATGGGTGATTACAATGTCATTTCAGTTCAGGCTGCTATAACAACACAGACTTGGTGCTCTAAATAGCGTGTATTTCCGTTCTAGAGTCTGGAAATCTGTGATCAGGTTGCCATGGTCAGGTTCTTGGTGAAAGTCCTTATCCTGGTTATATCCTCACAAGGTCTTTCCTTGGTGCATGTAGTGAAAGAGAAATCTTGTCTTTTAATATTTTTATAAGGGCATGAATCCCACCATGGAGGTTCTGTGTTCATGTCTTCATCTAAACCTAATTACTTCCCAAAGGCCCCACCTCTAAAAACCATTACGTTGGGGGTTGGGACTTCATATGAATTTGAGGGATGGAGACACAAACAATCAGTTCATATCAAATACTGTGTAGTAAGTGCTATGATAGGAGGAAGCATCAGGTGCTGTGGAGGTTGGGTTAGGAGGAACACCTAACCAAGAGTGAGAGGTCAATGTTAAAAACCCAGAGGGAGTAACATTTGAGCCAAGGTCTGAACTTTGAGCAGAATTTAGATAAAAAGGGATAGAAAAGGGAGTTTCCAGAAAAAAAAAAGATAAAGATGAACATGGTTTGGTTAAGGGAGCCTGGTGTTCAACATTTCAGTGTGTTTGGAGCAGAGATGGGATAGGTGGGGTGCAGAATGACCAGTGGTATGGGTGGAGAGACCCTCAGTGCCAGATTCTTAAGGACCTTTGTAAGTTACACTGCAGAGTTGGGACTTCATCTTGGAGCAAATAGGAAGCCAATGAATGCCATTTAAGGAGGCAAGTGCCATTATGGAATCTGTACTTTCAAAGGATGACTCTTTGAGCCCAGATGTCCATTGACAGATGGGTGGATAAAGAAGATGTGGTGTGTGTGTGTGCACATACACATATACACACACAATGGAACATTACACAGCAGTCAAAAAATGAAATCTTGCCATTTGTAATGACATGGATGGAACTAGAGGGTATTATGCTAAGCGAAGTAAGTCAATCTGAGAAAGACAATTATATGATCTCACTGATATGTGGAATTTAAGAAACAAAACAAGATCATAGGAGAAGAGAGGAAAAAATAAAACAAGATGAAACCAGAGAGGGAGATAAACCAAAAGAGACTCTTAGTCATGGGAGGAAACTGAGGGTTGCTGGAGGGGAGGGGGGTGAGAAGATGGGGTAACTGGGTGATAGACATTAAGGAGGGCACATGATATGATGAGTACTGAGAATTATGTAAGACTGAGGAATCACAGACCTGTACCTCTGAAACCAATAATACATTATATGTTAATCGAAATTAAATAAAAAAATAATAAAATACTTTGGCATAAAAAAAAAAGGATGACTCTTTGGGTGAATAGTGGATTTCAGAAGGGTAAGGTAAACCTTTCAGAAGGATAGTTCTTAGTGATCCCCATAAGGAATGAAGGAGGCTTAAGGTCAATCTGAGGCAGCAGAGGTATAAAGAAGTTAGGTTGAAGAGGAATTTAAGAGATTGAATCAGGAAGCCTTTGTGATTAAGTGAATATAGTAATGTAGGAAGGAGACTTGCAGGATAAGTGCACAGGTGTCTGATTGGGAAAACTGTCTAGTTGGTGGTACCAGCCACTGTGATAGCCAGAAATTGAGTGATGCCCATGGACCTTTTTCAGCCCAATAGTATCTTAAAAAAAAAAAAAAGATTTTATATGAGAGAGAGAAAGAGAGAGAGAGAGAGAGAGAACAAGCAGGGGGAGGGCAAAGGGAGAGGGAGAAGTAGACTCCCCGCTGAGCAGGGACACTGAGATCATGACCTGAGCCAAGCCAGACCCCCAAATGACTGAGCTACCCAGGTGCCCCAACCCAATAGTATCTTTAGGGCTTGAAGATAAACATGGTTGAGTGGGAAAAGTGATACATTTTGCATTTTCAACTCTTTTGTTCTTAAGTTTCTGGTTTTATGTCAATACTGCTAATATACATATAAACATTTTAAAAATTGTACATATTTTTTCAACTCTTCCTTGAAGCCCTTCTGATTTCTATCATTGAAATAACAATTATTGGGGCGCCTGGGTGGCTCAGTCATTGAGCGTCTGCCTTCGGCTCGGGTCATGATCCCGGGGTCCTGGGATCGAGCCCCGCGTCGGGCTCCCTGCTCCGCGGGAAGCCTGCTTCTCCCTCTCCCACTCCACCTGCTTGTGTTCCCTCTCTCGCTGTGTCTCTCTCTGTCAAATAAATAAAATCTTAAAAAAAAAAAAAAAAAAAGAAATAACAATTATTAACTTTCTCCTTGGCACTTATGCATGTATTACCACGCAGCTACATCAGTTTTGAATTGTGTTGGGGTTTTGCTTATATTTTCTTGTGTCTTTATTTTTGATTTGTCCTCATTAGCTTCATTATTAAGCTCTTGGGAGTACCCTACCTTCAGTTCCTCTGTATCTTATTAAGATACCTGATTGTGTTGATTTAATAAAGGTCTTGACCGATTGGGATGTCCATAACATAGAATGTAAATGTGGATTCTGGCAAGGTTAAACATTACGTAAAGTTAAAACAAACTTACACTCCAGGCCTGGGAGGTTAGATATGCTGGAAATTATTTCTATTCTCATTAATGTATAAAGCTATCAGAAAAGTATTGCATATGTATTTTTTGTTATATACTGACTCTATGCAGAGGACCAGTAAATGGATGAAGTATTTGATGATAAAAGCTTCTGCACAGTAATTATTTTCTCATTACTGCAACAGATAGAACTTTCTGAAATAAAATATAATCAAGTCTTTATCAATAAATCCAAACCAATCAGACTCCTCTCACTTGTTTCTTATCACTGACAGCAATCTTGAAATTCCTTGAAAGCTGCAAAAAATTTTACTGTAGCATCAAAGAAAACTATATGAAGAAAATGAAATGTATGATAATTTTTTTCAATTTTCTAGGTTGAGCGTAAATGTTGCCAGAGCTGACAGTCGTACATACCCAAGCACTTACATGCGAAGCATATCTGATTTAGTATTCAAACACTCAGACTCTTTTTATGCTCTCAAGTTTTGCAATCATTTTTCCTTAAAGGATCTCTTTTTTTGTTCATGTTTTTATAGGGTACCTGGGATGCCACTGTAGTTTATGGTCTTTAAAATTTTTGGCAAAAAATAAATAAAAAGAAAGCAACTAAACTCTTGCTTTCCTATAAATCCTATGAATATTTTCATTTTTAGAAAAACTTGCATTATGAATACTGTTTGGCTGAGTGTTTAAAATTCTGAGCCACAAGGCCATATTTGGTATCCTTCTTATTTCTTGTCTTTTGAATGTATTATCTCAGAGCAAATGTCTATGGCTTGATTTTTTTTTTTTCTTTGCATGTATCTATTGGAACGATTCTTTAATCCAATTCAGCCCCATTATTCTATCTTTTATTATTGACTCGTATGTGCAGAATCATTTCAACTGATCCTGCAGGTCTTTATTTAGCTCTATTTTAAAATATGTTGGGTTATTATATTTGTTCTATTTGTCTTAGTTTCTTCATCAAGAAAATAATGGATCTGTCATCCATATGTTAAAAATCAATTACCTTTAATTTTATCGTTAACTTTATTGTAGTCAACTTTTGTATTTTTCCTTTACACTTTTGGGAAGCCTGTCAAATTTGACCGATAATTCTTGATTTGAATTTTACATTGTTTATTGCTTACCGTCTCTAATGTTCTTTTGAATTCCACTGTGGCTTTATAAATGACCTATCATTCTCCTATACAGCTTCATTAGTACATTGTTTTGCCATGTTCGCATTTATACTAATTAGGATAGACTAGCCTATGCAGCAGGAATAAATAACTAAACCTGAAATCTCTGTAGCTCAATGAAAAAAAGTGCATTTTTTTTCATGCTGCGTATTCATCTGAAGGTGATGGTGTGCTCTGTTTCACACAGCCACTCGGCGACCCAAGCTGAGGGAGCCCCACCGTTATTTACCAGCACCATCTGGGCTATGTTACATTTTCAGTCACAGCACTGTGATTTAGTTTTTCTGTCTCATTGGCTGGAAGCAGTCACTGAGCCCAGCAAACTGTATGGACCTGGAAGGAGAGGAGACTCAGATATGAGTAGCACTAGACATCTCTATCAGAGCATTTATGAAATCAGTGGTTATTTTTAAAAATTGTTTTGAGTGTATAAAGCAGATACTGTTTAAACTTTACCTGTGTTTTTTTTTTTTTTCACCGTATCATTATTTTTAATGTCCAGCATTTACAATACGAGGGCCAGAGCTTTCTCCCCAACTCAAGTTTATAAATTCTCAATTGGCTTGTGAGGCCAATAGGGATACTTCTTCTTGTCTAATTTGGTTTCTGGGAAGACTTCATTCAGGTCCTCAGCGGTCATCTGATCAAATGGAATTATATTCCTCATCTTCTCCAGCTCTTTTTCATATTCCTCAATCCTGGCCTTTGAGAGAGACAAAAACTCGGCACAACTTTTCACATCTTCTTTTTCTTCAGCATCCACCTGAACAGTATATTTATCCTCTGGCACAGGAAACTTCAGGGCATTAAACTTCTTCTCAAAGTCATCTACCAAACCAGCCTTTGCCACATTGGCTTTGTAGTAAGCCCAGTCGATAGCAGGTGGTTTCTCAGGGAGAGTATAGCCGATCTGGATGGTAAGTGTCTCATTCCAGGATTTCAAGGAGTTAGCAATGGCCTTCTGGTTTCTGGGTATGATCTCCCCAAAAGCTACCCAGTCAATGGTTTTTAGAGCAAGTTTTCGCGCAGCCATCTTGAGATCCTTCACCGACTCCGACGGCCCAGAGTCCACAGCAGCAAGGAACGGAACTGGGTCCTTTACCTGTGTTTTTGATGATAAAACCTTTTTAGAGGTATGACTGTCCTCTCCTTTGCTTTGGCAGAATCTAGAATACAAAGTATGAGAATATCGTGTTTTAATTAATGTATTTTAATATACTAAAATGATATTTATATTATATAAGATATTTACAGGCATCTTAAATTGTTTTCCCAGATTGAGTACTGGGAAAGTGGTTTGCCTCTGTGCCACTTACTGGGTTATTTCTTCTCATCACTGATTTGAATTGAATGATCATCTTTGTATACAAAATGCTCATGTTTTTTTTAAGCACCTGGTAGGGAAAAACATTACCTTTTTTTTTCCATGAAATTTTCTTACTATTTGTATACATTTAACCTTCAAGTGAATTTTAGAATCATTTTCTCAGCCTAAAATTTCTGAAAAGATGCATGAAGTGGTTGTACCTCATCAGTATTATGCATGATTAGTAGACAGCCTTGAAACTATTTTTCGTGGAGTCAGATTCCTGGGTTCTAATCTCAGCTTTGCCACATATAGCCATTTGACCTTGGGAAAATACTAGACTCTGTATCTCAGTCTCCTGATCTCTGACATATCGATGATAATATCATCTACCTTAAAGGGATATTATAAAGGTGAAGGGTTAGTATTTGTAAAGCTCTTAGTACAATGTTTGATATTTTGTGTTAGTGGTTTTTTAAATGTAAATGAAGTAAATGAAAAATGTAATGCTGGACTACAGTAGAAATATGTGAGGTTTTTGAGAGTACTATGTAAGAAGAAATATATTTGTTCACATAGGAGGAAAAAGACATCATGTGTAAATATAGGCAGCATTGTTCTTCCTAGTGTTGGTTTTCAGGGCAGATGAACCATCATTGTACCTGATGTGATGTGTGAGGTCATCTGAGATTAGAACACTTGATATTCCTGAAGAAACATTAAAATTCCTATCAGGAGACCCATACATTCTGGGAGAAAGCCTACCCCACTCCCACCCTCAAAGCATTGTTCTTCATAGTAGAGCTTGCTTCTAGAGGTCTGTAAGTACCCATCTTCAGAAGAAATAAAGTTGTAGGTTGTGAATTTTTTAAATCAAAGATAGCAGTTCCTTAAAAAAATTGTGTGCAGGCAATCATATATATTATTCTGAATGTTTTACTTTTATGTCTCTTTGTTGGGGTATGCTAGAAGTTTTTTGTGATTGTAATGTTGTTTAAATATAGGGTTTTTAAAAATCAGACTTTATATTTGAAGAATAATGAGATCTGCAAAGGCATAGCAAGATCTGACTAATGTCCATTATAAATTAATATTAAAATATGGAGGTGTATGAACTGAAATATGGATAAACTATTTACATTGCCAACTGAAACATCACATGAATCATCTCATTTTAAAATGTTAGAAATCCTTTGCCTCCCACTGCAATAGCAAGAACTATAGGAGATGAACTATTTATTGCTGTGCTAGCGCAGAGCAATATACGTTTTTTATTACAGAATCAGGGAACAGTCCTCTGAGATTCTTACTGAAGTAGAATGGAGTGAATTTTTATTGATTTGTTATTTCATTAAAGGCATCATTTTACCCTCTTGCTCTCTTGTAGTATGAGTGTTCAATAAATAATACATTCTCTCATACATGTTGCCATCGAAGAATTTGTTTGGCTCAGAATAAGCCAGGTGTTTCTGTTTCAGCCACTGTTCTGGCTTCTCTGTTGTTTCGCATACCTGGACTGGTACTTCTTAATTGTTTTGTGTGATAGGAGTTCAGGTTGTGAGATGGAAGGTAGTCTGGGTCAGCAGCTGGATGCCCTGTGCTCGGTGGCCAGGTCACGGACACGTGCTGCTCGCACTGTCCCTGGCTGAGGTGTGCTGATGGCGGACCCCTGCCTGTTGTGCCTCCCTCGTAACTGATCGATGGAATCCACCTCAGAATGATGATCGGTAGCCGGGCCTGACAGCAACCAGATGTAAAAGCAGCTTTGCCAGTGAGAAACTCATTTCGTGGTCTGATTCAGCAGGGAGCGTGGCTGTGACGCGAGCTATATTTTCATAATCCAGAAAACAAGTGACAAGACAGGTCTTTCCAGAGAGGATTATTTATATATTTCAGCCATGGTTCCTTTTGGTTTTAATTAGAAATACTAGCAACGTCACTTTTAGATTGTTCTGGTAGGCCTGAAAAGGAAGGCAAGAGGAGACAGTTTTAAAATGATACATAGTAGGATATCAGTGAGTTTTTCGCTGAAGTCAGGATTAAATTAGAAAGCATCTTTGGTTATTTCCTGAAGTCCAGTCCTCTGTGAAACTACTGAGCTCTATACTGGAACTGCCTGATGAAAATGCATCTAAACGGGAGGGACTATACTTCTCCCCTGTCAGGTCTGACGTTGCCCCAGTTCAAGCCTTTCTTCAGGTAAGGAGTATGGATTACGGAGAGGGGTACGTGATTTGTACTATGGGGACTGCATTAAACTAGGGGTCAGATTTTTATTGTCAGATAAGAAATTTTTGGACAGGATATGTTCATTTTTATTCGTAGTATCCCATTTAGTCCTTCCCTCTCACTCTCATTAGAACCTTAGTTTACTGTTTTCTGTACTTGACCCCTAACACAGCTTGGCCCACACTAGAAGAATATGACTGACTACAGTGAGTGTACTTCTCTTCAAAGATGTGTTTGTAATGATGGGCCACTCTGGGACCCTACTTAGTACAAATCACCTTTCATTTTCCAAAAGGTGGTCAATGTTGGATTTAGGTAGTAGTTTTAAATGAAAGGTCATTTTACTTTCTACTTTAGCTTTCAAATTTAACATGATTCTTAAAAGGGCCATGGCATTATACCCTTTATAAAATAATGCATATTTCAATTACCAAAAAGCACTTTTGAACAAAATGTATATTTTGAAGCTACACTGTGAATTGTGCATGATTTTCATTAGGCTTTAAATACATAAATACCTTAGGTCATGACTCCTTCAACATTTGAATTCTTTTTGGATTGCACAAAGGACGTGCAAGTGATGCTAACACATGCATGGTGACACAGAACTGAGAAAACGGAGAAGGCAGAGGAATATCTGCAGCCAGGTATTGAGAACGAAATCAGTATTTTGATCCTTATTTCATGTGTTTGTGCTGTTTACTGTCAGTTTAAAGGCCTGCACATTCTCCCAAACTAAAAGCAATAAGAGGTGAAAAGATATTTGAAATAAGAAATGTTAGTAAGAGGTCTCTAATGCCAAGTCAATAAACATTATAATCATGAGCTGTATTCCTTATTAATATTGGTTTACAATTTCCATTTACTTGTTAATGGTCTCTTGGTACTGCCTTGGATTCCATATTTTTAATTTGATAGCATTTACTGTTTTTTTAATATAAAAGTAATAAATCATCATGTTAAAAACTTCAGAAAATATGTTCAGTAAAAATTTAATGAAAAGCATTTGTAGGAAGATGATACATGATGAGATTTGCTTCAAAATAATTTTAAATGAGAAAAGAAGTGGGATCTAGCTGAAACTGTATTGGCCATGATAACTTTGGGTACACAAATTCATTATGCTGTTTGCTTCACTTCCTTATCCTTTGAAAATTTCTCTAAGTAAAAGTAAAAACACCTCTCCTTCCACTTCTCAGAGATAACTGTTTCTTCTATGCACATATACATATTCATGAAAACACACTTACGCATACACTTTTCAATTTAAACAAAATTGGCACCCCCGCAGGTGATGGATCCAATACAGACTCCAGTAGAGACTCTGAGTCTGGTAGAGACCAGGTTGCTCTTCTTAAATGTCCTTGGCAGGGTCATGTGCAAAGCATCCATTTCAAGTTTGTTGACTTGTCATTGGGTGGTCAGGTTTGGTGAGGAAGTGACTTGTGTACTCAATTATGAGGGTTCAGCCCCCAAATACAATGAACTGCTATGTACATTGACACTAAACTATGGGTAAAACAGAATTTGCTTGTGGTTAGACAGCTTGCATATCTTTCCATAGGATATGTGGAAAAAAGAAAAAGCAGGGAGGCTACCTCATTTTCATCCCCTCTTCCTTTGTACTGTTTACTTCCTCTTCCTCTGAAAGAAATGGAGGGAAAACTGAGTAGAACCTCAGAATGTTTAACTCTGAGAGTGAGGACTGAAAGAACTGGACTGCCACCTGCCCCCCCGTCCCCAGCCCCTCCAGTGTCCTCCACCCCAAGTCCTAGCATGTGTCAGTTTCATATGTGCAAGTTCTTTTCCATCATGCAGGCAATAAAAAGGTATTTTCTGAAACAAAATTTCCAGAACAGATCCTTAGGTAACATGACTTGAGGGATCCTCTAGGTGCTAAGTGTTCCAGAATGATAATCCCTATAAAGACATTTAATTATAAATCTCTTATTTGCTTCAAGAGTATCTAAACTATTTTTTACCTTGGTCCTTAGAAGAAATTCATAGGCTTTCAACTTTGCACGAATGGCTTTATCTTCTGGAGGTATGTGAGAAGCATTCTTGGTACAGTTGGCCCTCATCTACACTAATTTTCAGAACACTGGAAATAGGTATAGGTCCAGGTGTGGAGAAGAATCACATCGATTAGGGGAAATTCATTTCCATTCATGAAGAAAATAGTTGCATAATTTTAAAATCCTTTTCTCAGTACAACTCATGTTCTTAGGACTAGCCTTCCTTTGCATGGGTAGTTGTTTTTGAATATTTTTTTTCAGTACATTAGGCAAATATAGAGTTCTCACCATGCTGAGTATACCATTCCAGATACCATGAATTCTGTTCACGCCTATTTATCTTAAACATTTATCTTTATTAACATTTGTGTGTTATTGTATTCTTTCTACACTGTGATAATAAAATTTGATGTAACACTTGTGAAGCGGTTCTGGGCACTGAGCTCTCATGGCAAGACACAAGAGAAAAGGGAAGTATGATGCTAAGAGAACGGTTTACACTGCAAAAGCATCAGTGAGTTGCATTGTAGAATTTTGGAGCAAACAAGATTTGTGTGTATCTTTGACAGAGTCAGTGACCCATGTTTGTTCATGCTATAGGACAGGAACTTAGAATATTTTAAAGTCTAACCTGGGCTTTTAAAGCCCTATACTTTTAGATTAGGATTTATTATGAATTCTACTCTCAGGTTAGTTGCCAGCTTGGTTTGTGGCTGGGACATGACATCACTGCACAAACAAAATTTATGATTAGTGATGTTTTTCATTAATGCCTACTTTAAAAATCTGTGCTTGGTTGACTACAATTAAAAATTGAGTGATATTTAGTTTTAGTATTGTTATATCCTATCGTATTTTATATTGACTTCTGCTGTAATTCCATAGGTGTTCTTCTAATATCAGAAGATATGGCAACATTTAGTAAAAATCTTAATATTTCCTCTAAATATCATTTCATTTTGTAATTGTTTTGTCTACTTGTATTTCAATTTCCCAACTTAGACCCTGTAAGAAATTATTAAAATTATCATGTACTTTAAATTTTCAGTTGTTATATGATAACATTTCTTTTTTTTTAAAGATTTTATTTATTTATTTGACAGAGAGACACAGTGAGAGAGGGAACACAAGCAGGGGGAGTGGGAGAGGGAGAAGCAGGCTTCCTGCCGAGCAGTGAGTCCGATGCGGGGCTCGATCCCAGGATGCTGGGATCGTGACCTGAGCTGAAGGCAGATGCTTAACGACTGAGCCACCCAGGCGCCCCTATATGATAACATTTCTGTTGAAAAGTTTCACTGATTCCCGGACCCAGGTGAAAAATAGCAAAATATTTTTGAAACATATTGCCAAACCAAAGTGAGACACTCTTTTGGCCAGCTCCTGCAAGGTCAACAGACCTAGACTATTCCCCACATTAAGTTGGTAGCTTGCTAAACTTAAGTGTTTGAATTACTCCTTGGAAATAAAGAATTTCCATTATTTCAAAAGGATTGATTTTTTTTTCTTCAAGTTTTTATTTAAATTCCAGTTAGTTAACATACAGTATAACGTTAGTTTCAGGTGTAGAATTTAATGATTCATCACTTAGATACAACACCTTGTGCTCATCACAACAAGTGCACTCCTTAATGCCCATCACCCATTTAACCCATCCCCCGCCCACCTCCCTCCATCAACCCTCAGTTTGTTCTTTATATTTAAGAGTCTGTTTCATGGTTTGCCAGTCTCTTCCCCCCGTTTTCCTCTGTTCTGTTAAATTCCACATATGCATGAAATCATACAGTATTTGTCTCTCTCTGACTGACTTGCTTAGCATAATACTCTCCAGCTCCATCCACGTTGTTACAAATGGTAAGATTTCATTCTTTTTTATGATTAATATTCCTGTGTGTGTGTGTGTATGTGTGTGTGTGTATGTGTGTGTGTGTATGTGTACCACATCTTCTTATCCATTCATCAGCTGATGGACATTTGGGCTCTTTTCCATAGTTTGGCTATTGTTGATAATGCTGCTATAAACATCAGGGTGTATGTATCCCTTCGAATCAGTATTTTTGTATCCTTTGGGTAAATACCTATGAGTGCGGTTGCTGGATTGTAGTGTAGCTCTATTTTTAACTTTTCTGAGGAACCTCCATACTGTTTTTCAGAGTGGCTACACCAGGCTGCATTCTCACCAACAGTGTAGGAGTGTTCCCCTTTCTCCGCATCTTCACCAACATCTGTTGTTTCCTGTGTTGTTAATTTTAGCCATTCTGACAGGTGCAAGGTGGTATCTCATTGTGGTTTTGATTTGTATTTCCCTGATGATGAGTGATGTTGGGTATCTTTTCTTGTGTTTGTTGGCCATCTGTATGTATTCTTTGGAAAAATGACTGTTCATGTCTTCTGTCCATTTTTTAACTGGATTATTTGTTTTTTGGGTGTTCAGTTCTCTAAGTTCTTTATATATTTTGGATACTCACCCTTTATTAGCTATGTCATTTGCAAATATATTCTCCCATTCACTTGGTTGCCTTTTAGTTTTGTTGATTGTTTTCTTTGCTATGCGGAAGCTTTTTATTTTGATGAAGTCCCAATAGTTTATTTTTGCTTTTGTTTCCCTTGCCTCAGGAGATGTATCTAGAAAAAAGTTGCTGTGGCCAGTGTCAGAGAGATTACTACTTGTATTCTCCTTTAGGATTTTGATGGTGTCCTGTCTCACTTTTAGATCTTTTATCCATTTTGAGTGTTTTTTTTTTTTTTGTATGATGTAAGAAAGTGGTCCAGTTTCATTTTTCTGCATATTGCTGTCCAGTTTTCCTAACACCATTTGTTGAAGAGACTATCTTTTTCCCATTGGATATTTTTGTCCTGCTTTGTCGAAGATTAGTTGACCATATAGTTGTGGGTCCAAATTTAGGTTTTCTGTTCTGTTCCATTGATCAGTGTGTCTGTTTTTGTGCCAGTACCATACTGTCTTGATCAATACAGCTTTGTAATATAACTTGAAGTCTGGAATTGTGATGCTTCTAGCTTTTCTTTTCTTTTTCAAGATCACTTTGGCTATTGGGCGTCTTTTGTAGTTACATACAAATTTTAGGATTGTTTGTTCCAGCTCTGTGAAAAATGCTGTTGGTAATTTGATAGGGATTGCATTAAATGTGTAGATTGCTTTGGGTAGTACTGATGATTTAACAATATTTGTTCTTCCAATCCATAAGCATGGACTGTTTTTCCACTTCTTTGTGTCATCTTCAATTTCTTTCATCTGTCTTTTGTAGTTTTCAGAATATAGATCTTTTACCTCTTGGGCTAGGTTTATTCCTAGGTATCTTATTATTTTTGGTGAAATTGTAAATGAGATTGATCCATTGATTTCTTTTTCTGCTGCTTCATTATTGGTGTATAGAAATGCAACAGATTTCTGTATCCTGTAACTTTACTGAATTCGAGTATCAGTTCTAGCAATTTTTTGGAGAATCTTTTGAGTTTTCTATATATAATATCATGTCATCTACAAATAGTGAAAGTTTGATTTCTTCCTTGCTGATTTGTATGCCTTTTATTTCTTTTTGTTGTCTGATTACTGAGGTTAGGACTTCTAGCACTATGTTAAATAACAGTGGTGAGAGTGGACATCCCTGTCTTGTTCCTGACCATAGAGGAAAAGCTCTCAGTTTTTCTCCATTGACGATGATACTAGCTTTGGGTTTTTTGTATATGGCCTTTATGATGTTGAGATAGATTACCTCTATCCTCAACTTTGGTGAGGGTTTTTATCATGAATGGGTGTTGTACTTCGTCAGAAGCTTTTTCTGATCTACTGAGAGGATCACATGGTTTTTATCCTTTCTTTTATTAATGTGGTATATCACAGTGATTGATTTGCAAATATTGAACCACCTTGCAGCCCAGGGACAAATCCCACTTGATCGTGGTAAATGATTCTTTGAATGTATTGTTGGATTTGATTTGCTAGTATTTTGTTGAGAATTTTTGCACCCACCTTCATCAGGGGTACTGGCCTGTAGTTGTCTCTTTTAGTGGAGTCTGTCTGTTTTTGGAATCAGAGTGCTGGCTTCATAAAATGTTTGGAAGTTTTCCTTCCTTTTCTATTTTTTGGAATAATTTCAGAAGAATAGGTATTAACTCTTCTTTAAATGTTTGGTAGAATTTCCCTAGGAAGCCATCTGGCCCTGGACTTTTGTTTGCTGGGAGATTTTTGATTACTGATTCAATTTCTTTGCTGTTTTTCAGTCTTTTCCAGTTTTCTATTTCTTCCTGTTTCAGTTTGGTAGTTTATGTTTCCAGGAATTTATCCATTTCTTCCAGATTGTCCAATTTGTTAACATATAATTCTTCATAATATTCTCTAATTTGCATTTCTTTGGTGTCGTTTGTTACTTCTCCTCTCTCATTTGTGATTTTATTTTTTGGGGTCCTTTCTCTTTTTGATAAGTCTGGCTAGGGGTTTATCAATTTTATTAATTTTTTCAAAGAAGCAGCTCCTGGTTTCATTGATCTGTTCTACTGTTTTTTTTTTTTTTTTTTTTAGTTTCTGTATCATTTATTTCTGCTCTAATCTTTATTATTTCCCTTCTCCTGCTGTCTTTAGGCTTTGTTTTTTGTTCTTTTTCTAGCTTCTTTAGGTGTAAGGTTAAGTTGTTTATTTGAGATTTTTCTTCTTGTAGTAGGCCTGTATTGTTATATACTTACCTCTTATGACCTCTTTTCCTGTATCCCAAAGGTTTTAGACCATCAAGTTTTCATTTATTTCCATGTATTTTTAAAATATATTCTTTAATTTCCTGGTTGACCTATTCATTCTTTAGTAGCATGTTGTTTGACCTCCATGTATTTGTGGTCTTCCCAGATTTTTTTCTTGTGGTTGACTTCAAGTTTCATAGTATGGTCAGAAAATATGCATGGTATGATCTCAATCTTTTTTTACTTGTGGAGTCCTGATTTGTGATCTAGTGTGTGATCTATTCTGGAGAATGTCCCATATGCACTTGAAAAGAATGTGTATTCTGCTGCTTTGGGATGAAACACTGCAGTGGGCAGTGTTTGGACCGTGGCCAGTGTGTGGCAAGCTTTAACTAGGTGTGCTCTTGTCTGCTTGTTAAATGAGACCTGATGCCACTTCCACTAGAACCGAAGTCTTGCAGAACTTTATGGTCCATAGACATGGTTCATGTAGGGGGTTTGTGCTGGTCTTCTGGGGAAGGGGCCCTCTGCACTGACCCTTAGGCACACTTGTTAAGAAAAGCAGTACCAGTAGAGTGCACAGGGGCAGGATTAGTGTAAACAGGTTAGGCAGCCATTGTTAGGCAGCTGTGCTGTTTACTGAAGTTAGTTTATGCTGAGTGCCTGGCTGAAATGGCACCAGCCAGCTCCTTTGTCCCCCGGAAAGGGGACTCAGTGCTTGCTGCTCTCAGAGAAGCACTCCCAGAAGATTGAATAATTTCCCGTTGTGCATCCCAGGCATTTTTCAGATCACGGTTTTCATGCTCTCCGTCTCCAGGTTGCTTGCCTGCTTGGAGCAGTGCAGTGCACTTTGGGCTCTATCCCAGCCAGACTTGCTGACTTTTAAAACTCCATACTTTAGGGGCCTGGTGTGGTGGGGACCTGTGCTGGACTTCTGGGGGAGGGTCTCACTGCACTGGGTTGGATTCAGGTTTGGCTGAGAACTGGCAGTTGGCAGTCATGCCAGAGCACAGGGGCATGGGATTTGGAGCAGCAGGCTAAATAGCCAGTGTTCTGGTTAGCTGCCTTCAGCAGTTGTTTCTGCTCCTGTGCCTGTGCTGAGGGGTGGGGGAGGGTAATGGCACCCACAGGTTCCTTTATCCCCAGAGAGCCGTCTCTCTGAATGCTGCCTCTCACAGATGCAGGGAGAGTCTTTCTCTGTGCCCCTTAGGCGATCCTCAGATGGTGCTGTCTGCCGAGGGGTTGTTTGTCTGACTTCTCTCCAGGAGTAGGGCAGTGTCCTGAGGGCTTTATACCAGACAAGCCTGCTGACCTCTAACACTCAAGTCTTTGAGCTCTGCTGGTTGCAAAAACTCAGGAAAATCAGTCCCTCTCATTTTCCCAGCCAACAGCTTTGGGGGAAATGCTCCCCTTGTACATAATCCTGTGTGCTCCATTCGCTCTCACCTTTCTCCAAGACCAGGGCTCCCTCCCCTCTGCTGCACCTGCAATCTGTTTCTCCTCCAAAGCACATTTCCCCATGTCCTACCTTCCTCCATGTGGCATCTTCTCTCCTAGTTGCGCAGTTTGTTCTGTCAGTCCTCAGGTTACATTACATATACTCCACATAATGGGAAGAAGAAAGGTCAGGTGAGCATATAACCATTTCTTCTAAGAGCAGTGGCACATAACAGTTCTTCTAGGTTCCATTAGCCAGAGATGTGTCATAAGGTCACACCTAGATGCAAGGGAGGCCGGGAAGTGTCTCTAGCTATACAGTTGTTTACCTATTTAATTTGCAACTTTTAATTTGAGATTTCTGCTATTTAAGGAAGAAAGGGATGATGCATATTCATGAAAAACCAGTGGTCTCTTCCAGAGATACTGTGTGCAGTATTCAGTCAATGCTTTGGATGAATCCAAGCTACTGGTTATGATACTCACTGGGCCTGAGGAATATCATTTTATCATCTATTATAATTGGTAGATGCAGAAAGATTGCATTCAAGAAAGTGACTGGGTATCATCTTAAATGTTGACATGGGCTACGTGGGGGATAACAGCAAGGACTGTTACACCACTAAGTTGTGAGTTTCTTGAGAGTGGATGCTGTTGCTTGTTATTCATTTTTATATTCCCAAATTTAACATGGTTCCTAGCTTATATTTTATGACTAATAAATACTAAATGAATACATGAAAATATATCCATTAAGAGGATAAGAAAGAAGGATACCATATAAGGAAGAGATGAGAAGTGTTTAAATTATTTAATTCATTGTTTTTTTTAGAAAGTTTTATGTTTTTGTTTTCTCATTTTTGTATTTGACTTTCTCTTAATATTCAAAATTGGCGGTCCAAGACACATACTTTCTCTCTGAACCTTGTGTGAGACTAAAATATAAAATATAATGAGTCATGGAAAGTACACCATTTTTCTATCCAAACATAAATATAACTTAAACTATACATCCGAATGTAACTTAAATATTTTCAACTCTGACATTGATAAATTTGAAACCATTCCTCAAATAATAGAGGCACTCTGTATTTTTATTTTAATACCATATGTGATGATAAAGTTGACTGTTGTACATTGAAAACAAATTTCGGGATTTGTCAAGCTTTCACAGTACAAGGATATAATTCTTATTGCATGAATTCATTTTTGTTTTCAATCACATCTTCTAGTAGTACTTCAGTAAACAGTATTATGTTAAAAATTGTAGTCTACATAATTAATTGCCCTTTGTGATACCCAGGTGTCTTTCTGTCCTCAAACATACGTTAAAACATGTGTATATACACACACACACTTTATGTGTATGTGTGTGTATTTATATACATGTATGCACTGTGATGTTATAATAGGAAACGTTTCCTGTTAGGGAAGTATAAGCCAAATTGCTGTACTGGGAAATAGATCTTTTAAACCTTAAAATACAAAGGACTTATTTAGTTTATTTTGTTCTGGCATGCAAATAAACTAGATAACTCCACTAAGCAACACATAAATGGGTAAGATAATTTGTAGAAAAAGTTTAAACATACTCAATTTGCCTTAATTATAGTCAGAGCAGGAAAATATCCCATACTGTATTTCATACAAGTTTTGTAATTAATGGTATACCTTTTATAATCTCTCCCTTCTCTGATATGAATAGCAATTGTTGTCTGTAGCTAATTCATTTAAATAATATATTTTGAACTTCTTGCATACCCCTGACAATATGAGGGTAGGTACTTACATACACATCATACTGTTTATCACTCTTGATATGAAGGGTGTTGTTATTTTTTCTCATTTTATAGATGAAGATACTGAGTTCTTAGGGGAGGGTGGGATACAAACCTAGTTCTGATCACAAGTCTCCTGTTTATTGCAGTTCGCTCCCTTTATCCTTTTTTTTTTTTTTTGACTCTTTTCAATTATTACCTTGTACTTGTCTATATTTTAACTATTTACTAGACTGTGAGCTCCTTATAGACAAGAACTGAACTATAAAAAAAAAACAAAAACTGTTTCTCACATGCCAGCTATAAAGATATATAGTCAATTCAAATTTGTAAGAGAAGATATAAAAATGTTCTGTAGGCATAGGAAAAAAGGTCCAAATTCGCTGATTTTTAAACACCAATAAAATAATACTGAGATACTATTTCTCAACCATCAGGTGAATGAAAATGAGGAAGTATGATGACACATGCCATTGGTGAGACTGTGAGGAAATAGGTGCTCTCAAGCATTGCTTGTGGGGATACAAAATGGTACAATCCTTCTGAATGAGAATTTGAAAATACTTTGCAAAATTACATATGCTATTACCTTTTGACCAGCAACTGCACTTTTAGAACTCTCCCCTGTAACTACATCTATAGCAGCATGGAAATACCTATAAAAGGTTACTCACTGCAAGTTAAATTAGAATTGCACAATACTGGAAATGACCCAGATGTTCACATATGCAAGAATGGTTGAGGAAGCAGTGGAATGGTTCCACACAGTGGAATACTATACAACAGCAAAAAGCAAAAAACAAAAACAAACCAAACAAAACAAAGCAAAAAACCACAAAGTGCAAAGGATTGTATTATGCTATTTTTTGTATCAGAAATAGGAGTGTAAGAAAATATAGTGTGTCTGTTTATTTGTCCAAAATAAGTATGGAAAGGATAAACCAGAAACTGAACATTCATGCAAAAATCTTAAAAAAACCCAAAATAACCCCCAAACTCTCCAAACACTAGCAAACAGGATTCAGTGTATTAAAGATTATAGAGCATAACTAGTGGGATTTATTCCTGGAATGGAAGAATGCTTCAACATGAAAATTGGTAAATGTAATATGCCACATCAGCAGAAGGAAGGATAAAATCTAGATGATCATCTCAACTGATGCAAAAAACATTTGTAAAAACTCAATAAACTAGGAATAGAAGGAAACTAGCTCAAATAATAAAAGTCATCTATGAAAAACCCACAGCTGACATCATACACGATGATGAAAGACTAAAGATTTGCTCTAAGGTCCGGAACAAAGTAATGATGCCACTTTTATCACTTTAAATATGCTACTGGAAAATCTAGCCAGAGCAAATAAGCAACAAAAATAAAAAGCATTGAAATTGGAAAGGAAGAAGTAAAATTATCTGTTTATAGATGATATGATCTTATACATAGAAAACCCTAAAGATTCCACACACACACACACACACACACACACACACACACACACACACAGTTAGAACAAATAAGTGATTTCAGCAAAGTAGCAGGATACGAAACACACAAAAATCAGTTGTACTTACATTCATGAACAATCTGAAAAGGAAATCACAAAATTCCATTTATAATGGTATCAAAAAGAATAAAGTACTTATTCTTTTGGTTAACTTAAATTGGTGAAAGACTTGTACAAAGAAAACTGCAAATCATTGTTGAAAGAAATTAAAGAGGATATAAATGAAACATCCCATGTTCATGGTTCGGGTAACTTAATTTTTTTTTAAAAAAGATTTATTTATTTGAAGTGAGGTGGGGGAGAGGGGTATGGGGGAGAGAATCTTAAGCAGATTCTGCACTGAGCATGGAGCCTGACGTGGGGTTCAATCTCGGGACGCAGATCATGACCTGAGCCAAAACAAAGAGTCAGATGCTCAACCAACTGCACCACCCAGGTCCCCCTGGACAACTTAATATTGTTAAAGTGTTAATACTACCAAAAGCAGTCTACAGATCTAGTGCAATCCCTATCAAAATCCCAAGGACTTTTTTTCCCCCCAGAAAATCCATCCTAAAATTCATACAGAATCTCAAGGAACTCTAAATAGCCAAAATAATCTTTAAAAAGAACAAAACTGAAGGATTTCTACTTCCTGATTTCAATACTTTTCAAAGATACAGTAATCAAAACTGTGATATTGACAGAGACAGATATATAGCCCAATGGAATAGAATAGAGAGCCCAGAAATAAATTCTCACATATATGTTCAAATGATTTGTGAAAAAGTACCAAGATCGTTCAACAGGGAAAGGACACTCTTTATAACAGATGGTGCTGGGAAGTGGATATCCACATGCAAAATTATGATATTGGACTTTTATTTAACATCATACACAAAAATTAATTCAAAATGGATCAAGGGTCTAAATGTAAGAGCTAAAATGAGAAAATCTTAGAAGAAAACACAGGACAAATGCTTTCTAACATTGGATTTGATAGTGATTTTTGGATATGACATTGGATTTGATAGTGATTTTTGGATATGACACCCAAAACATGGGTTACTAAAGAAAAAATAGACAAATTGGACTTCATGAAAAATGTGTAAAGTCAAATGACAAACAGTAAAAAGGCAATTCACAGCATAGGTTAAAATATTTGTAAATCAGGTATCTGTTAAGGGATTAATATCTAGAATATGTAGACAATTTCTAAATGTCAACAACAAAATAACCAGATGAAAAGATGAGCAAAGGACTTGATTAGACATTTCTCCAAAGAAGATACAGGAGTGGCCAACAAGCACATGAAAAGATGCTCAACATCATTAATCATTTAGGGAAATGCAAATCAAAAGCACAATGAGTACCACTTTTACACCCATTAGCATGACTGTTATTAAAAACAAACAGAAGACAGATGTTGGTGAGGATGTGGAAAAATTGGAACTTTCGCGTGCTCTTGATGGGAATGTAAAATGGCATAGCTGCCGCAGAAATCAGCATGGAAGTTCCTCAGAAAATGAAAAACAGAGTTATCATATGATCTTGCAATTCCACTTCTGGGTATACACCCAAAATAATTGAAAGCAGGATCTCAAAGAGGTATCTGTACGGTTATGTTCATAGCATCATTCACAATAGCTAAAACAGAAGCAACCCAAGTGATCATTCACAGATGAACGGATAAAGAAAATGTGTCATATACATACAATGGAGTATTATTTAGCCTTTAAAAGGAAACAAATTCTGCAGTACTCTATTACCTGGGTAAACCCTAAGTGAAATAAATCAGTAACAAAAAGGCAATTACTGTATGATTCTAAACTTATATGACGTACTTAGAGTAATTAAAATCATAAAGACAGAGAACATAAAGGGCATTACCAGGGCCTGGGGGCAAACGGAAAATAGTGAATTATTTAATAGGTACAGCGTTTCAGTTTTACAGGTGAGAGTCATGGGGATGGATGATTCTAATGGTTGCACAACAAAACAGCTTGATTACAAAATGGGCAACGGACTTGAATAGACAATTTTTCTTATCACAATGAAAACAGAAGTGATGGAGAATCTTAAAAGGACACAGGTGCCAACTTGAAGGAGCTTCTAGGTCAAACCAGGAACAACTTCAACAAGACAATAATGAGTGTTGGAGTATAACTCATAGAATAAAACCAATATCCATACTGATATAAATAAATGAATAAGTAGCTCATGGAGAAGAGACAGATTTTCTTTATGAATTAATTCCACTAAGCCTTTTCTTAATCCCTTTAAGACCATTTTTAGGGAGGTCTGTGTATTTTTAGTGACATAGTTAAAACATTTGTCTAAAAGTAGGGCAACTTGTTCAACAGGAGTCCTATATTCCAACTTTATCTGATTAAACTGCCATTAAGAAATGAAATATTAGGAAGTGTTAGCATGGGAAATTGAATGTTTAAGAGTAACAGGTAAGTCTCTCATAAATAAGATGGAAAAAAAGGATAGAGAACAAAAGTTCATTAGTTGGAGTGGAGCATCTCAGAACTTTATAGGAAGCAAGTCTTGAGGGAAGATGTGTGACTAAGAGATTTATATGGGAAAGATTTGGGTTTGCAATTAACATGCCCTAAGTAGCTATGAGCAAATTATTTTGAGGTAGAGAATCACAGAAATTTAGTTGTCCTTTAGGGTTCTTATTTTACAGAGGAAGAACCTGAAAATGTGATGGAAACAATGGACTTAAATTATAACTATTTGCTATTATATTGTTAATCATTGTGCTGTAATTTGTTGTTTGAAGAGGGTTTTCTAGTGAGATAAGGGGTGGGAAAATACTTTGGAAATTAGAATGTAATATATGAAAGTGGTTAATAAATTTCAAAAATTACTTGTTCTGTGCATGGGAGTTCCTTTCCCTTCCTGTCCTCACTAACACTTGTTAATTCTTGTGGTTTTGATTTTAGCCATTCTGACAGGTGTAAGGTGATACCTTATTGTGATTTTGATTTGCATTTCCCTGGTGATGAGTGATGTTGAGCATCTTTTCATGTGTCTATTGGCCATCTGTGTGTCTTCTTTGGAAAAATGTCTATTCGGGTCCTCTGCCCATTTTTAAATCACATTTGTTTTTTTTGGTGTTGAGATGTGTAAGTTCTTTATATATTTTGGATATTAACCCCTTATCAGATATGTCAGTTGAAAATATCCTCTCCAATTCAGTAGATTGCCTTTTTTTAAAAAAAGATTTTATGTATCTGAGAGAGAGAGAGAGATAATGAGAGAGAACACAAGAAGGGTGAGGGGCAGAGGGAGAAGTGGACTCCCTGCTGAGCAGGGAGCCCAATGTGGGGCTCGATCCCAGGATCCTGGGATCATGACCTGAGCTGAAGGCAGACGCTTAACGACTGAGCCCCCCAGGCACCCTGAAGCAGAGTTTCAATCGGATAGAATACATGTTTCATCCTTTGACCTTAGTATGTGTTTTTAGGTTCTGGAAGAACTAACTGGTCCTTACAAGTAAATCAAGGAATTATCTTTATTGACAGGCTAAAGAGTTTTTCTGTACTATTGCTAAACAAATTGAGTGAGAAATTGCCTTTATGAAAGGCCAGCAAAAGAAAACATATGTAGCACTTTAATATAGCCATTTTTTTGTTAATCAAAAATGGTACTCTACCATGTGAACTAATGTTGCTAAAATCATTTATGTAAATGATTATTTGAATATATATTTTCATATGTGTGTGTATATATTTTTTTAAAGTAAGCTTTATGCCCAAAGAGGGACTTGAACTCATGACCCTGAGATCAAGAGTCACATGCTCTACTGACTGAGCCAGTCCGGCACCCCTCATATTTATATTTTAATGCTGAACTAGGCAGATATTTCTGCAGGGTTTCCTGTTTGCAATTTAATTGAATAAGATATGCTATCCATTGGAACCGGTATTTTCCTCCAGAGTATAGCATCAAGGTCACCTGTTTTTGGTTGTTCATTTTAAATTTTGTTTTGTTTTAAAATTGTATCATGCTACCTGCTTTCTGTAATTTGACTGTCAAGGTTAAAGCTCTGCCATTTAATAAGGACAGTGATGGCTTTATTCCTTATGAGTGGTAGTGTTATGGAACCTGGACTGGGTCTCCCAATGGAAGAACCGAGTGGCACTCGGAGATCTTGGAGGATAGGAAATTTATTTAACGTTGGTGGGCTCAGAGGAGAGTGATCTCCAAAGGTCTGAGCCCTGAGCACAAACAAAGGGGGTAATTTATACGCTTCTGCTTCCGCATACTGGGCACTCTTGGCACGTGTGTGAAATGGGGCAGGGAGAGGAACCCGGATTGGCCCTCACAGGAAGCAGAGCAGAGAGAAGAACCCGCAAGAGCCCCGGGGCAAGGTCTGGGACTTTCTCACTGGCTTGGTTGGCCATCTTAGGACACAGATTTTTCTTTATCAGTAGATCTAAGTTTTCTTTTTTTTTTTTTTAAGGTTAATATATTAGCTTAGAGTGAGGGGTTACACGCATGTGCAACCAGGGAGAGGGGCAAAGGGAGAGGGAGAGAATCCCAAGCAGTACTAGTCTGAGCTAGTTATACATACTGGGTAATGAGCACGGGTAGAAAAGGTGAGGAATGCTCCCTTCCCTTAGGTGGAACTATGTAGATAACTACCTACCACAGCAAGAAAACTAGAAAACATTTGAAAACTTTTGTTTTTTAACTCACCAATTCTCAATATATTTAATTTTATGATTATCTAGAAAAAATGATTATCTATTTGCTGTTATAACAAGAAACAGCCATATGTTTCATATCTCCCTTATAGGAGCCTGTATTCTGTAAATAACCAAGTCCATGTACAGACTAAATGTAAGAACCTGATCAAATAAAAAGCAAGATTAAAATTACATAATAAGGCACTGAATTTTTGTAAGCATGCATCATAAGTTTATGCACATAATGTGTGCCTTATCATCTGGGTTGTGACCTGAATTATTTGAATTATTGTGTATATATGTATATAAGCCCTTCTCTTCAGGGCTTAGGAACTCCTAAGTTACTGAAGATCAAATTGATGTCAGCCAGGAAACTGTAATTTCTGGTCACTTGGCCTTGAATTACTACGTTGAGTTTTCAGACAATAAACGAATTTCGCTAAAAGACTCAAGTTTTTTTTTTTTTTTTCTACTTATCATTAGTATGTAAGAATATGAATGTTTTATACTGTTCCATCTCCATTACACATACATTTATTGGCTCAGAATGATATTCATCCCTCCTTGCCTACTTTTATCTTGAACTAATCAAGTCCAAACTTCCTGCTGAAAACCCCTGGATGTTCTTTTAAATGTGGGCTGCAGAAGCAATTTATCTGATAAAGCAAATAACCTACCATTTCCAGTACAGCAATGAAGCCGAGCAGTCATGTTGCAAGGAACATAATGTTTTCCCCTGCTGTTTTTATTTGTTCTGCATATCTCAAGTGAGAAAGACGGAATTTTACAAGAACTTAGGTTGTGAAGTACGATGCAAGGCAGTTGATTTTTCTTTAAGTACTTTCCCTGAATATTTGGTATACAAGAGAGAAGCTTGTTTTGTCTTACATAATTGGGTTGCAGTTTTCTGCAAACTAACCCACAAAATTTGTGTTCTATCAGCCTTGACTTTCTGGTTGCCAGTTTCACTATGATGTCACAAAAAGGGATTAATTTATTTGTGGCGGCTTTTATGGGGCAACCCATAGCACCACGTCTCTGTTTAATTGTGTGTAGCTGAATCAAGTAAAGCAGAAAGATTTCCTGAGGTTAACTTGATGGAGCGCTTGGCTGAAGGGATGAAATGGGAACTTAGTTTAGGGGTTGGGGCCAGGGTAGAACCCTATACATCTTTTAGCTTTCTGATCTCTGACACATAGGAAGCTCTGGGAAAAGAAAAAAAAAAAAATGGTATTAAGGGAAGGATACCAAAGAAGAGTCCATTTTTTCATGATAAGGGACTTAGCTAACATGGTGGTCAAGTCAGGCAGGTTCAAGGCTGTGTGATATGGTGACTGTAACTGTCAGCAGGAGATCTAGGGACAATTTTTCCTTGACCTGGACACTACCAATGCATTGAAATTAGTAATCATTCTACGCCTTCGTCCCAATAAATGCCAGCAGTGTTCTTGGAACAACCAAAAAGAGTCCCCTGCCCCCCTGGCACATTACCAAATGCCACTTATGAGGGGTTGCAGCCCTGCAGAAACCCAATGGCTAGAGTCCCGTAGTTAGTTGTTGGGTTGGTTGATTTATCTATTATAAATATTTTTACACTCTTTTTTTTTTTAAGATTTTGTTTATATATTTGACAGAGATACAGCGAGAGAGGGAACACAAGCAGGGGAGTGGGAGAGGGAGAAGCAGGCTCCCTGCTGAGCAGGGAGCCCCATGCGGGGCTCGAACCCAGGACCCTGGCATCATGACCTGAGCTGAAGGCAGACACTTAATGCCTGAGCCACCCAGGTGCCCCATATTTTTACATTCTAGAACTTCTTCTTTTTAAACATTTCTTATTTTTATTGTGAGCTCTCCTCAGTGTTGGGAAAAGCAGAATGAATAATAATGATTAACTTCTGGGTACTCAACATCCAACTTTACCACATGTTAACATTTTGCTTTAGACATTTTTTAAAGATACGGAATACTGCATCATTATTAAAGCTTCCTTTGTAGTTCTCTCCGATCTTATTTCCACGTCCTCACCTCAGAAAAAACCCTGCTATCCTGATTTTGGATTCATTACTTCTTACATGTTTTTATGCTTTTACCATACTCTCATGTGTTTCTAAATTTAGTACTTCTTAATTTTAAACTACTTACAAATGATATCACACTCTGTTCTTGCATAAGTTCCTTATTTGATAAATAATTATGCTATCAAGATTTGTCTATGTGGATATGTAGGGCTTTAGTTCAGTCATTTTAAATGTTACAACCATGTCCTTATACAAATATATGCCACAATTATCCAATTTCTCTGGTGCTGGATATTTGGATTATTTAAATTTTTTATCAGTGCCAAGGATGCTATAATGAACATTGTTAGACACATCTTTTAGTGTATGGATTTCTGCTTAGGAATTCAATTGATGTGTAGATAGTCTGCTGACATTTAACTTTACTAGATTTTGCCAGATTCCAGAAGAGTGGTGCATACCCACCAGCAATTCATGAAGGTTTTAGAATTATCACATCTTTCCCAACAGTTGCTATCAGTAACATTTAAAATTTTTTAATAATCTATTAGGTTGGACATAGTGTCTTTTTAAAAAAATTGTATTTTCTTAATTCCTACTTATATTTTTATTAGCCATTCGTATTTTCTCTTGTAGGAATTGCCTATTCATATACTTTGCTCCCTTTTCTACTGGGTCATTTGTCTTTGTTTTTTGCTTTTTAGTAAGAATTTTGGTTTTAGTGTGTGTGTGTGTGTGTGTGTGTGTGTGTAAATATATTTTCCCAGTACCTGGCTTTTCTTTTCTATGTTATATGCCCACTTTTTGTCATATAGATGGCTTTAGTCAATTTTATCAATCTCTTTGAGTTTGTATGTTTTATATGTTATGTAAGAAATCTTTTTATGCTAGCTTTATTTTTTCTCAGGTGGATAAACAATAGTTCAAAGTCATTTTTGAAATTGTTAATTCTTTTTTAATGAATTGCATATTAATATTTCTATGTGAGTGTATCTATTTCTGAGCTATATATTTTATCCCAATAATCTGTCTTTTTCTTTGTCCATTACCTCTCTGTCTTAAATCTCATTGCTTTTTATAAATCTTAGTATCTTTGAAAGCAGCCATTTTAAAAAATTGTCTTGGCTAGTCTTATCCCTTTGTTCTTACATACGAATTTAACAATCAGCTTTTTAAGTTACATAATAAAATTATATATTGAAATTCTGATTGGGAACTGAATTAAACTTATGGAATAATTAGAAGACAGCTGATATCTTTATGCTCTTGAATCTTCCTTCCCGTGGACATGTTTTATCTTTCCATTTGTATAGATATTTTCCATGTCTTTAAAAAAAAATATTTTTTATGTAAAGATCTTAATGTATTTTTTCAGTTTTTTTCCCTGGACATTATATCCTACGTTTCTCTTACTAATGGAATCTGTTTTAAATTTATATTTTGTTTCACTGTTTTTATTGTTGCTAATAGAAAGGTATATTTTTTGCTGGCGTATTTTAAATGATAGTCTTGTTTAGTCTAAATAATTATAATTATTTCTTGACTGCTCTATATAGTCAATATTTTATGCAAACATTTTTTCTTCCTTTCCTATCCTTATATTTCTTATTGAATTTTTTGCCTTATCGTGGTGATAAGTGCCTGTAATATAGTGGTTTATTGGAACGATGGTAGCAGGCATTTTTATCTTATTTTTTACTTTGAGAGATTTATCATTTCATATATGAGATTATACTTTTACTATATTTATCTGTATTTATAAATACTTAATATTTTTAAACTTCATATAAATGGTATCTCTATATTCTTCTTACAGTTCACCATTAAGTATGATATTCTCTGCTTCCTTCTCTTTCTATTATTTTATTTTCTTTTTATATTTACATGGAATGGGTATTGATGTTTATAAAAAAATAACATTTTTCGAGTCATATTATTACAATACTTTTCTAATATTTTTACAGTAGTAGAGTCCTGGAGTCTTTGGTCTGGGACACGGTAGTGGAAAGGCAAGTAGAACTTCTGACCCCAAGACCCATTTCTACTGGAACAACTCCTTAACCCCTTCCATTGTGCCTGGATCCTTTCCTTTGTGCTTTAGAAATACTGATTTAGCCATGTAAAGAATACTTAACAATTCAATATCAGAATTTAAAGAGTTAGACAATGACTATTCACCTCTAATACTTAAAATTCCAAAAGCAATTTCCAGTAATTTTTAATGGTTTCTGGATGCATGATTTGTTACTTTGTCAGTAGTCTTACCGCAGGGACTGTTGATTATTTTGCATTCTCTTGGACTTGAATAGGGGTCACAGAGCCTGGGAAAACTAGGTGAAATAAAGCGAACCTTCTTACTTTTTTATTTGTAAAATTGAAGAGCCCAGAAAGCCCAAATTAGGATATTGAGTTCAAGATAATTAAAAATCCCACTGTTGAATTGGACTTTATTTTGGTCAGTTACATGAATTGGGACCAGTAAGCACAACCATCCCCTCCATAGAGCAAAAGAATGAACTACTGCTACTTATAATTACACAGATGAATCCTCCAGATTTAATGTCGAAAAAAAGAAGAAACAAATGGATACATGATTTATGATTCCACTTAATATGATATTTTAAGGACTGATAAATCTACAGTGATAAAGCAGACTGGTGGTTACCTATTAAGGGAGGGAGGAATGAAGGGATCTTCTGGAGTTCTAATGTTCTCTATCTTCATATGGGTGGTGTTTAACTTAGTGTATCATATGTTGTACACTTAAGATTTTTGTACCTTATTGTATGCATGTGATGATTACCAGCCTCTAGGTGTTGTGTTATAACTTGGGGAATCTAAGAAAGTATATCAGGGCTGACAGTCTAGTGGGCGACAAATAATTATGTGTGAAAGCACGGGGGATATTTAATGCCTCCCAGAACATTGGGGAAGAAGGGCCTGGCTTGTCTACAGTGGAGTTGGGGGCATAAGGTGAAACCTTCAAAAGACATAGCTTTGAGGAGAGTTTTTAAGGATAAGTAGGACTTTGACAAGTGGATTATGTAGCACTTATAGATATATTAGTGCTAAAGGTGTGAAATGACATTTTGTCCTCAGGAACTCTAAGGTTTTTTTGTATAACTACAAAAAATATAGAACCGGGGAAGTGTTAATATATGAAATTAGAAAGTTAAAAAGAATCATGATGAGAAGAGTGTTGAATGACATGCTAAGGAATTTTGATTTTTATTTTCTCTTTAGCTTTAGGTGTTAGGGAACCATTGATTTTAATAAAGTGGCGTGATCAGGTTTGCATTTTGGAGATAATTTTGGCAGTATTGTCAAGACAATTTGGATATTTTCCCCTGGAGTTCTTCCCTTGGTGCTTTTCTTACTCTGAGTAACTTCTGTGTATGATCTCCTTTGCAGACTGGTGATTCCTAAATCTAAATCTGTTCCAAAACTTCTCTCCTGTTTATTCAAACTTGTTAGTAGAATTAATTGTTTCTCTGTCCCTGGCTGCAAATTTGGGTTGTTTCTTGTCACTTTAGGTGAGAAAAAATTTCAATTTACAATTTAGAATATTTATTCCAATATATTTATAAATACATATTTATTCAAAAGCTTCTTCCTCTTCACCCAAACCAAAACTGGCTGCTAGTGCCCCTTACTACTACATTCCTGCTATTTGGACAGAACCTTTTTTCACCTCCTCCCCCACTCAGTGGGGTCTCTGTAGGGAAGATGGGGAAGAGGGGAGAGGTACAGAGGTAGAAATTTTCTTATTGGCTGATACTATGGTAAGATGGCTTCATTCTCTAGGCCTGGGGGCTATTTAAACTGACACTCTCATTGTTATTTTGCCTGAGATATTTGAAGATTTCACTGTGGGGTCCCTTTGATCTTACCTTCCTTGACTTGAGTAATGATTTTTCCTTGAGCTGAACATTTCAGATCTCTCCTCAGCTCCTTTTCCCAATGGTACCTACAGCTTCTTCCTGCAGGAATCTCCTTACCTTGGCAAATTACTTTTTCAAGCAGAGTCCCTTTTATAAATGAATTCAGCCAAACGTTCCTACCACAAATTCCATATCTTGTCCCTAAGGTTACACATTTTTGATCTGCAGTCAGAGAAGACTGTAATTTACCTTGCAGATGATCACTTTAGCCTGATGCCACAGGTCCCCTTACCTTGCTCAGGTACTGGGCTTCATGAATACATTTTCTGACATTTGACCATGTACTGATTAAAGGTTGACATTGTTCTCAGGCAAAATTCTATGCCATAATTTAACAGCTGGTCCATCACCTTAAAAAGAATGATGCCCACGAATAACAGATCCCATCAGTCTAACTTAGATACTTATTTGTTGCTTATTGGAGAGACCATTAACGGGAATACTAAAGACAAGATGTATCTGAATTCTTTCTCAGCTTATTTTTTATCACAAGACATATTAGACAGCAAGAAAACTGCACAGAATGTAAATTTATAGCTCACTGAATTGTTACAAAGCTAGCATCCAAGTCATGCCCACCCAAGTCACAAAATGGAATATTGACAGCATTGCAGTTAAATTCCATTCAAAACATTTTCTGTCCCAGGGCACCTGGCTGGCACAGTCAGTTGCGAGTCTTACTCTTGGTTTCAGCTCAGGTTGTGATCTCCGGGTGGTGGGATCAGGTGGTGGGATCGAGCCCTGAGCTCTGTGTTGACTCCGCGCTGAGCTTGGAATCTGCTTGGATTTCTTTCTTCCTCTCCTTCTGCCCCTCCCCACCATGCTTGCACGCGCCTGCGTGCGTGTGCGCTCTCTCTAAAATAAACAAATAAATCTCAAAAAAACAAAACAAACCCTTTCTGTTCCCTCACCAAAGGTAACCACTATCCTGACTTACAACACCATGGTTCTACACATTTTTTGAACTTGCATAAATGGAATCATACAGTATAAATTCTTTTAGTTTGAAATTCAAATTCTTTTTTTTTTTTTAAAGATTTTATTTATTTATTTGACAGAGAGATAGACAGAAGAGCACAAGCAGAGGGAGTGGCAGAGGGAGAGGGAGAAGCAGGCTCTGCACTGAGCAGGGAACCCGATGCGGGACTCGATCCCAGGACCCTGAGATCATGACCTGAGCCGAAGGCAGACGCTTAACCATCTGAGCCACCCAGGCGCCCCTGAACTTCAAATTCTTAATATTTTTGATATTTATTTATAATTGATATGTGTCTGTAGTTTGCTTATTTTAATGTATGTTTATCTCTTGTATAAATATACTACAATTTATTTACCTATTGTAATGGTGGACTTTTGTGTTGTTTCCGTATTTTTGGCCATGCTAAAGGAACCGTCTTGCACATTTTTCTTGATGCGCATATACATATATTTTTGAAGAGTACAAGCCTAGGAGTATTACTGCTGGGTCATACAGTATGTGTATCTTCAAACTTAGTAGGTTTGCAGTTACCAATTTTTGATAAAAAAAAAAAAAAGGTAACTTTTTTTGCAAAATTGTTGTACCAGTTTGTACTTTGGCCAGCATGTTCTTGTTTTTCCATGACTTTGCCAACAGTTGGTATTGTCATTTAAAAAAATTTACTCAGTTTTTAATTTTAATTTTAGTACAGTTAACATACAGTGTTATAATAGTTTCAGGTGTACAGAATAGTGTTTCAACAGTTCTATACATTCCTCAGGGCTCATCATGATAAGTGTGCTCTTAATCCCCATCTTTATTTCACATCTCCCGCTACTACCCCTCTGGTAACCATCAGTTTGTTCTCTACAGTTAAGAGTCTGTTTCTTGGTTTGTCCCTCTCTCCCTTTTTTTTTTCCTTTGTTCATTTGTTTTGTTTCTTAAATTCCACCATATGAATGAAATAATATGGTCTTTCTCTGATTTATTTCACTTAGTATTCTACTCTCTAGTTGCATCAGTGTTGTTGCAAATGGCAAGATTTCATTCTTTTTTACGGCTGTGTGTGTGTGTGTGTGTGTGTACCATCTCTTTACCCATTCATCTATTGATGGACACTTGGGTTGCTTCCATATTTTGGCTATTGTAAATAATGCTGCAATAAACATAGGGGTACATACACCTTTTTGAATTAGTGTTTTTGAATTCCTTGGGTAAATACCCAGTGGTGAGATAACATCATATGGTAATTCTATTTTAATTTCTTGAGGAACCTCATTACTATTTTCTGGAGTGTCTGCACCAGTTTGCATTCCCACCAACAGTGCACAAGAGTTCCTTTTTCTCTACATCCTTGCCAATGCTTGTTTTTTGTGCTTTTGGTTTTAGCTATTCTGACAAGTGTGAGGTGATACCTCATTGTAATTTTGATCTGCATTTCCCTGATGATAAGTGATGTTGAACATATTTTCAGGTGTCGTTGGCATCTGTATGTCTTCTTTGGAGAAATGTCTGTTCACGTCTTCAGCCCATTTTTAATCAGATTTTTTTTTTTTTTAGTGTTGCCTTGTGTAAATTCTTTATATATTTTGGATACTAGCCCTTCATTGGATATGTCATTTGCAAATATCTTCTCCCATTCAGTTGGTTGCCTTTTAGTTTTGTTGATTGTTTCCTTCGCTGTGCAGAATCTTTATATTTTGATTTGGTACCAATAGTTTATTTTTGCTTTTATTTCCCTTGCTGCAGGAGACAGATCTAGAAAAATGCTGCTATGGCCCATGTCAGATAAGGTACTGCCTGTGCTCTCTTGTAGGATTTTTATCGTTTCAGGTCTCACATTTAGGTCTTTAATCCATTTTGAGTGTATTTTTGTGTATGGTGTAAGAAAGTGATCCAGTTTTATTCTTTTGCATGTTGCTGTCCAGTTTTCCCAACATTGTTTGTTGAAGAGACTTCTTCCTATTGTGTATTCTTGCCTGTTTTAGTTTTTGTTTCTGTTTTTTTTTTTTTTTAATATTTTACTTATTTATTCATTTAGAGAGAGATAACAAGCTGGGGGAGGGGCAGAGGGAGAGAGAGAATCTCAAGCAGACTCCATGCTGAACACGGAGCCCCACACGGGGACTCGATCTCATGACACTGAGAACATGACCTGAGCCGAAACCAAGAGTGGGACGCTTAACTGACTGAGCCACCCACGTGCCTCCCTCATCTTTTGTTGAAGATTAATCAACCGTATTATCATGGGTTTGTTTCTGGATTCTCTATTCTGTTCTGTTGATCTATGTGTCTGTTTTTGTGCCAGTATCATACTGTTTTGATTACTACAGCTTTGTAGTAGATCTTGAAATCTGGAATTGTGATACTTCCAGCTTTGTTTTTTTCTTTTCTTTTCTTTTTTTTTAAGATTTATTTATTTATTTATTTGACAGAGAGAGTGGGAACGCAAGCATGAAGAGTGGGAAAGGGAGAAGGAGACTTCCCGCCTAGCAGGGAGCCCGATGGGGGGCTTGATCCCAGGATGCTGGGAGCATGATCTGAGCTGAAGGCAGACGCTCAACAACTGAGCCACTCAGGCGCCCCCAGCTTCGTTTTTCTTTTTCAAGATTGTTTTGGCTATTCAGGATCTTTTGTTGTTCCAAACAAATTTTAGTATTACTTGTTCTAGTTATGTGAAAAATGCTGTTGATACTTTGATAGGGATTGTATTAAATGTGTAGATTGCTTTGGGTAGTATGGACATTTTAACAATATTTATTCTTTCAATCCATGAGCATGGAATATCTTTCCAGTTGTTTGTGTCAATCTTCAAGTTCTTTGATCACTGTTTCATAGTTTTCAGAGTACAGGTCTTTTACCTCCTTGGTTAAGTTTATTCCTAGGTATTTAATATTTTTGGTGCCATTGTAAATGGGATTGTTTTCTTAATTTCTCTTTCTGTTGCTTCATTATTAGTGTATAGAAATGCAGTGAATTGCTGTATATTGGTTTTGTTTTTCTGACCTTACCGAATTCATTTATCAGTTCTGGTAGTTTTTTGGTTGAGTCTTTAGGGTTTTCTATATATAGTATCATGTCAATTGCGAATAGTGAAAGTCTCATTTCTTTGTTCTCAATTCAGATGCCTTTTATTCCTTTTTGTTGTCTGATTGCTGTGGTTAGGACTTCCAGTATGATGTTGATTAAAAGTGGTGAGAGTGGACATCTTCTTCCTGATCTTAGGAGGAAAGCTTTAAGTTTTTCACCATTGAGTATGATGTGGGCTTTTCATATATGGCCTTTATTATGTTGTGGTATGTTCCCTTAAGACTACTTTGTTAGGGTATTGTCATCTTTTAAAATACCTTTGGGTAGATGAGAAATTATAAACCTTGGTTTACATTAGCATTTTCCTAATATTAATGAGGGTGTTTACTTTTTTATGTTTGTTGGCCATTTGTACATCCTCTTTTTTTCTCACTTTTTATTTTGAAATAATGTCAGATTCACAAAAAGTGGTGGGAGAAAAAGGATAGGGAGGTTTTATGTACCTAGTTTCTCCGAGTGGTAACATTGTGTATTACTATAATATAGTATCAAAGCCAGGAAATTGACATTGTTACAATTAGGAGAATTCACTCATATTTTGCCAGCTTTATATACATTCATTTATGTGTGTGTATAATAATCTTATTGCATGTATAGATTCATGTAACCACCTCCAGAATCAAGATAGGATTATTCTATTACTACAAGGCTTCCTTACACTAACTCTTTTAGACATACCTTTTCTCCCCATCTTTAACCCACAGCAACCACTAATCTATTTTCTATGTCTGTTATTTTTTCTTTTTTTGGAATACCTATTCAAATATTTTTGTCTGTTTTCTGTCTTTTCTTTGTTTTTTGGATGTAGTTATAGGCATAACAAGTATCTTTTCCTACTCTGTTGCATTTATATTTTCTTACTGGTGTAATCTGATGAATAAAAGTTCCTCATTTTAATATTATTTTAGTTATCATCTTTTTCTTTTTGTTTAGTGCTTTTGACCTCTTGTTTCTCTTCCTTCAGATTATAAAAGTATTCTCCTTGTCTTGTCACAGGTAGATTCACAGTCCACTTGGAATTGATTACTGATATGAAGTAGAGGTCAATTTTTTTTTTTTTTTTTTTACCTACATGGCTATCTAATTGAGCCAGAACTCTATTGAAAAACGTTTTTCCCGTGACTTTGTAAACCCAACATTGTAATGAATCAAGTGACCCATATGTGTTAAGAGTTTGTTTCTGGGCTTTTTGTGTCCATGGTTAACTTGTCTATCCCTTTCACCAGTTATATACCATTGTATTTATTGTTGGTTTATGTTTCTTAACATCTGACAGAGAAAATAGTTACAATTTGTTTTTCATAAATGTATTGGATTTTAATGGTATTTTGCTTTACCATATATATTTTAGAAGCATCTTCTGAAGTTATAAAAAAAAAAAACTGGGAAGTTTGATTGATAATACACTGAGTCTATAAATTTTTTAGGCAAGAATTGGCATTTTTGCAGTATTAAATCTTACAGTTTGTGAATATAGCATAATTATTTAGATTTTTATTTTTTGATGTTTTATTGCTTTATCATAAAGTTCTTACCATCTTTTATGAGATCTCTTCCTAGATATTCGATACTTTTAATGCCACTGTAAATAGTATATTTTTAAAGTTTCATCTTTTTGAATGTTTGCTCCTGTTATAAAGGAATATAAAGGGATGTTATATATTGATTTTGTGTCCAGGAAACTTGCTAACTCAATTATTAATTCTAGTAATTTATCTCTTGATTCTTTAATATTCTGTATACATCATCATAGCATTTATAAATAAAAGTTATATTTCTTCTCTTCCAGTGCTTATACTGCTTGCCTGCATCCCCCTCCCTCCCTTCATCTCTCTCTCTCTCATATTTTCTTATATTGCTGCATGGTAGGACTTTAAGTACAATATTGAATAGAATTTATATTAGCAGGTATTTATGTGCTGTTCCTGAGCAAATGGAAAGTCTTTAATTTTTTACCAATAAGTATGATGTTTGCTATGGATATTTTGTGGATATACTTTATCAGATAAAGGAAGATTATGAAAGTCCTTTTCTAGTCTTCCTTTTCCAAGAGTTTGTGCATGCATGTGCATGTGTGTGTGTGTGATGAATCAATGTTTAATTTGTCAAATTATATTTCTGCACCAATAGAGATGAACGTATCATTTTTCTTCCTTATTTTGTTAATGTGGTGAATTATACTGATTGATTTTCAAATCTTAAACCAATCTTTATTCCTGGCATAGCACCAATTTGGAATTCATGTATGATTCATTTTATATACTGCTGGATTCAGTTTGTTAATGTTCCTTTAGGATTTTTGCTTCTATGTCCATCAGTGAGATTGGCTTGTAATTTTCTGGATTTTAGCAAGCATCTTTAGTTTTCTTTACAAATTCTTTTATCTTCTCCTGTCCAAAATGCTTCTCTTGTGGTATTTGCTGTTTTAGCTAACATAATCCTCCCTGTGCTCATGCACCCTTGCATCACACACCCACACTCATGTCCAATCAATTAACAATTCCATCAACTACACCTCTTAAATACCACATTACTTAGTTTTGTCATTCTTTCCCTCCCATCAACCCCTACGCTAGTTCAGGATACTATTGTCTCTCTTTGATTATTTAAGCAATCCCCATAAGGTTTTTCTGTCACAAGTTTTGTTCCTTCCCATTTATCTTCCATATTGCAATTAAGATGAACTTTTAAAACCACAAATTCTATTATGCTTCATTTCTTCTTACACATTTTCTGTGACTCCTCATTGAATTTCTGTGAGCTCCTCATATTAGCCCTGTGTTCCTTCATGCGCAAGCCTTGGCCCATGCTGTTTTCTTTGCTGATAACGTTCCCATTAATACACAAATTAAATATACCTCTGCAGCGTATCAGAGGACTTCAAGAAAGAGCATAGCTTGGCAAAATAATGGCTAGACAGGAGACAGTGTATGGAAAGGCAAAAAGGCAGTTCAGGAGCTGATTTTCAAACACTATCTACTTTATCATGTGTTTTATGCTTGACTTGGCTTGTTTTGTGGAACCTGGCGATGGTTTCTTAAAGGGAATACATCATGCTGAATCTTTGTGCTCAGCTCTGGATAGTACAGTTTATGAGTCATGTAAAAATTGAAACCTCTTAAGTAAATAACCAGAGTAATGAGGAATTGTTGTGGGTGCTAGGAATGCTTAACGTGGCCAAGGTGATACTTGAAGAATTATCAGATAAAAGAGGAAATTGAAAGTATTTTGTGTATATTGATGACTACAAGGATTTAAATAATTACAAATGTACAGAAGTATTTAGGAAGGCAGAATTTATGTCCAAATGAGGAAGAAATATCTAAAGACCAGAACTACTTTGGTATGGAAGGAACTGCCTCCCAAGATACTGTTTCCTCTTGTTTAATGTATTCAAGCGGTGGTTGGTCAATTATGTTTAGGGATTTTATATATTAGGGCAGTGCTTCCAAGACTCAGGTCATATCCAGACTAATTAAATCAGAGTCTCTTGGGATGGGACACAAGAATCAATAGTTTTTAAAGCTTCCCTGTGATTCCAAAATGCAGACAAGTTTGGGAAGCCCTACAGTAGAGGGAGGTTTCAACTTCTCAGTGGTTTTCCTGCATCAGGAGTGTCTTGAAGAAATGAAAAAAAAAAAATGCACATTTCCAAGCACAACCCTTTAGCTTCTACATTAGCTGTGTTGGGTGGACCCAAGGAGTCTCTATGATTAAGAGTATTCCCAGATTATTCCATTTTCTAGCAGGGTTTGGAAACCACTAGATTATATGACTTTTTTTTTTTTTTTAAGAGAATGACTTATGCATTCATAATTCAACAAGGCAGCTGACAGACTCATTTATGAGATCCTTGTGGACAAAATATGCAATATGAATTGAGGCAACTATGTGGAGGACAAAGAATGGGATTTGGATTCAAAGGTGTCTGAATTCTAATTCTAGTCCTGTTACTTACTACTTATTTATTAAACTTAAAATATGCAGTTACCATCTCAAACTCATCTTAAAATAGACTAACAACCATTTTATAAATTCATTTTAAAATTTAAATAAAGTTATTTACGAAAACTGTCAGTCTAACATCATGTCTATGTATATTGGACTCTTTTCTAAATTCTGTAGTTCTGTGAATACAGAAATTAATGACTGGATCTATGGAGCATATGCACATGTTTGATGAGTATATGTGTGTATTCTCTGTTGATTTTTAGCTCTGATATGCTGTGAATCCCTGGTTTTAATATTCTGCTTTAATACAGTTATTATATTTGGTATTTTAAAGGCCATAGGAGTAAAGAATAATGCCTTTCACTTGCTATTGCTTTTATGTGAAATATAATCCATGCCTAATTTTTTTTCTAAATTGCACATTTCAGATAAGAAGTTTTCATTAATTGTGCTATAAATGATGGGGGAGAATTAACTGTGTGCTTTTTTTTTTAAATCACAGGTTTATGGGAACTGTATAATTATTTATTAAAATGGAAAACTGTGAAGAAAGAAAAAGATAGCAGTTGGCGTTAAAATTCCTGGATGAATGTTTTGTTTTTGAGACATCGGCATTTAAAAACGATATGCCGATTTGGAAAGCCCCAGGAGTAAATTGCAAAATTCATCTTTTCCATTCAATCAATGGACTTTTTAATCATTCCATGGAGTTGATGAAGTTCGGAGATGGTGTGTGATTGGAAATGTGGCATGCCAGTGTTTTCCTAGTGATTGCATCTTGGATTAGTTTGCTGCTTTTTTGAAGAGATTCCATTTTGAAAAGCAAGAACCTAATGTGATGGATTTATCTTCAGAGATGAACAGACATGGGAAGAATCCAGTGAGTCACAAGCTAGAAGATCAGAAGAAGGTAATACAAATAAATTTCCTTTTGCTTGGTCTTTTTTGTTTATGCTTAGAGAGAATTTTGTAAATTGAAAATGAATGTGCTTTAGGAGATAAAATAACATACTATTTCATGGAAATAAATCCTGCCATATAGCCAAGGGTAGCTATGGGTCTGGATTTCATTACCAGTTGGTGGTTTTGTTTCTAAAGTCTTCTGAATTCATCCATCCAATGGGTTGGCAAAGGATTCTGTGGTGTTCTCTCACTCTTGACTTAGAAATTCTAGTGACTTGCTGGCCTGACCTCATGGAACAGGTTTCTGAGATCCAGGGTGAGGTATGAGTCATGGGGCATTGCTGGAGTAATGGAGCAAGTTGGAGCTCTCCTAAAGGAGAACACCTGCCTTGCTGCCAGTAGAAGGTGTAGTTGGCATTTGAAATTCTCCAATTTCATGTCCTTGGGGTACATCAACGTAAGCCTTCTCGTTTTTACAGCTGGCCTGGAAAGAGAGTAATGAGGAAACTGTGAGGTTTGGTTTGACTCTTCATGTGTGATGTCGAAGGAACTAATAGAAAATATCAAAATAGGGCTGTGCTAGTATTTTTTTTAATGGGGTTAGAGAGGTTCTGAGTGAGAAGCTGGGAATTGAGTACTGAAGTTTACACTTAAACCTCATTTTTCTACCTTCTTAGACATTCTTACCTGCTAAACTGCTGTACGATAGTGAGAACCATCCAGAGAGTACTTATCAGAAGCGTCAAAGATGGTGCCCAGGAGAGGAATCCCACTCATAATGAAATATATTATCTTTTGTAGTGCTTTCATTGACTCCATTAGTACAGGAGAGGTGTGTGGGGACCCAGTAGCTGAGGCACAAAAGCAAGGAATAATGAGACAATAGAAAGGATATTTTTAGTTAGACCTGGATCTAAGGGGCATGATTAAAGTTTGTTTTTACATCTGTCATAAAAATTTGCTTACTAGTTATCTTGTACTCCCATGAGACAACTAGCTCTTTTGCAGTTTTGGAGGTAAGATGTTTAGAAGAGGTCATATAGACAATAGCTTGTTAATTTGCTCTGACATTTGGACCAGTGCTACTAGGAAAGGTGCTACAGTGATCCCTTTGCATGAATCCAGGCAAAAATGGGTGGGTTATTTATGTCCAGTTTGGTCCATTCACTGGGTTTAACTGCCGTATAAGTAAATCTTGGAAATACTAAGTATTGTAAAATCCAAGATGCCTGGAATCAATTTTGACTTCAATGTGGATATAAATTTCTGCACAAATAAATGTGTTACCAAGAATGCTGTTGGTGTTTCAAGTGGGTCAGCATTTTTTTTCTTCTGCTGATACTAAGGTGTTGATCCAAAAGAGATGGCGAGATCAGTTTCCATCCAAAGCATGCTCTGCAGTTTCTTAACTACTGAGGAGCTATTTAATCATTTTTCTCTATCTACATTTTAAAAATATCCTTAACTCTGATGGCTAATTCGCTTACTGTATTGGATTGGAGAAAAGGAGAGTGGGTAATAGGTAAGCAATTAATATTACAGAATTCTGATTTTTGAAGGAAGTCCTTCTTTTCTGGCAGGGAAGAAAAGTCCCTCTGCAGGTGCTATCATTTTCTTTCCTGAATAAAAGATATTTTCTGCAAACACATAAGGGATTGCAAGCTAGAGAATGGAATGAAATCATTCTGAAAATTCCTTGCATGGAACTTTAAACAATGATCCATAATGATGCTTAGTTTCCCAGGCCAGTTCACAAAGGACTGTTCAGCTCATACAGAATAGTAATAGAGTTTAGACAAATTATGGAGAGCCATGATTCTGTGGGAAAATTAAAAAGACCAGTGTGGTGGTGTTGGATGAGAGGATCCCCATTTCACTGTAGCCTCGCCTTCTAGTTGGTAGGGAGGTGGGGGAGGAAAGAGCATTTTCGATGAGCCATTATTAAGGGGAAAATGGTATCCTAATGATTTCCTGGCTACCCAATTGGTGTGAGCATTCACACTGAGTAAGCCAGAACCTAAGATATTGATCGATCAATTGATTGGTACTTAAGATTCACATTTGCTAAGTGTCAGCAGGAATACCTAGTCTCAATGACAGTTTTGTGAGTTTGTAGTAAGGAGAAAGAGGAAATGTTAACATCATAAATCTTCGTTGACTAAGCTCTGGGCACAGCCCTGCCACCACACAATTACCAGTAGAGATTATAAGAGCATTCATGTAATTACTTCAAGTGTTTGTAGTCCTTCATGATGAATTAATTTAACAGGCACAAGCGTTCCACATCAGTAAAATAAAATGCATTTATTCCAACTCATGACTTAATCCAGAAGTGAAGCATCATTTTGGTGTTACTGAAAAATGTGTTCTTCTCACAGTGTTTGGCATATGGTAGCTATTTAAAGTAAGGTGAACTGAACTGATTTCAATACATGCTTCTGTTTTGAACAATGTACCACTGATTTTTGTTCAGTGTACGAATAGCTCACTAGCTTTTGTTCTTGACTTAAATTATATGAATTTGTACTTCATATGCTCTACTGTTAGGATACTGAGCATATGAGTTTGTGAGTTTGTGTTCTACTGCAGTGAGTCGGTGAATATCAGGGAAGAGATAATTTATGGAGTGCTTACTATACAAGACACATGCTTGCTTGGTCCTTTCCAATTTATGAAGAAAGTGTATTTCTACAAAGATAAAAGGTGCTTTTTTACCTTTTCTATATCTCCTTAAGAGATTTGGTCCTGTAAAAATAATGATCAGTTTCTCAAAAATATATATACAATAAGAAGAATATATATACCATTATTCAAAACTAAAGAGTTCAAAAGTATGTGTGACTTCTTGGGCTTCTTCAAAATAATGCCCCATCACCGGACTAAGTCTGGAAAACATACTTGGAAGTTAAAAGGTATCACATCCACAAGTCCTATCTGAAGTACTCTTCATTATGGATAAACCAGAGATGTGGATCTTACAGGGCTTGAGAATACTTCTAAGAATCTCAAATCGACTTGGAATAGTGTAGGGCTAGGTGGAATTCAACTCATTTTTTGATTCCTGTGATTTTTATCAGTAGGATTTTTCAGTTAGGATTGGCCCATAATCCCTGCTTTTGGCATTCCATTTCTGGAATGTCCCAGATGGGAAAATTATCATGGCATCTAAATAGAGCTCTTGCATGCCCATAATGAGGTGTTTTATTTTTGAAAACTTGACCTTTTGACCCATGTTTGCTCATTGATGCCAGTGAGTTTGGTATATTGCTTTCCACTAATTTCATTGCTTTGTGGGATTCTTTCTGCAAAAGCCCCTGGAACAGTGAAAGCCCAATAGGTACAAATGTCACTTCGGTTTAATTAATTGTGACCTTGAACTGAAAAGCAGAGCTCAGTAGATTTTACTGTCAGTCTAATTGCAGCAGTTTACAGCTCAGACAGCCCTGGGACACTGCTTTATTGCTCCATGAACATTTTGTGTATTAAACCAAAGCATTTGTCATAGTCAGCAGTTTACTAGGTACTGCTCAAAAGGGTAGCAGGACACACTTTGAAATTATGACAACGAAATGCAGTACGTATTTACTGACCTATTGGAATGCTTTTGTTACTCTATTCTCTAAAGCAGAAAGGGATGACAATATTATCGCATATATGCAAAGATTTACATTCTTAGAAATGTCTAAGATTGATGTCATCATAGGTTTTCATTGCCTAAAATCATGTCTTTTACATGCTAGTTAGGCAGCATTATTTTCACACTGCCTTGCAAAAACCTCCAGATGAAGTCTAACACCTCATGTCTTCCTACGTGATGGCAATTATTTCAGAAGTAACACAGTCTGGGTGTAGTGAGCGAGAGAGTTTGAGATGTTGAAAACCATGTAAAATGAGAGAAGCGCTTGTGTTAATTAATAGAAAAGGGGGTGCTGATATGAAGAAAGCCTGCTGTTTTAAGGGCAGCCCCAGTGATATTGTGGACTTAACATCAAGGTTAGGTAGGGGGTTAGAAAAAGCATCATGTGCCAGTGACAATGAGGGCTTCCACAGTATCTCTCCACATAGACTAGTGTGGTTTGTTTGTTCTTCGGTTGACTTCATACGGAAGCGTGGTCCAGCTGCATGGCTGCATACAACTATGTTAGGCTACTCCAGGAACTTTACTACAAACCTTACTTGTGATTCCCAGTGCTTTAGAGAGTAAAAATAATTTATTAGTTTAAATCTAGCCTAATTCTTCTTTTAGTATTTTTCTTTTCAGTGTGCTGATACTTTTGGACTACGTTTGTTGCATATTCCTACAGTGATGGTAAAATAGCATCATGTAAAACTTCAAAAAGTGTATTGGGATTATTGTCACTGGTGTTGAGAACTACTTGAAATTGTTTATGTTGGAAACTGATTAAAAATCTGTTTTCTTAAGAGAAAATATGAAGATAAATCACTCAAGGAGAGAAGGCTTAGGATAGATCCAGGGTTTCATTCTTTGATCTTCTTGAAGGATGGACTCATTAAATGGTGCTTTATTTTTTATGAATCTGCCTGACTTCTTTTTTGTTAGTGAGAGTTAGTGACTTCTTTTTTGTTTATGAGATATGTTAAAAGCACCTTAAGGGAGGATGAAGTTTCTGTAGCAAAGCCACATCATTTATTAATCACCTGATTGTGAAGCATGAGTGCTAATATGAGTGGATTATCTGGGGGTCTCAACAAAATTGATTAGTCATCTGGTTACTGATTATCCAAACTTTTAATTTTTGAAATACATTGAGCAGCCATTCTGCAATGTTATATTGTATAAATCTGGAATCCATGTATAGACACAAATATGAATGTCATGTTCACAAAGAAACTAGTACTGGAATTGTGGCATACTGTGATACCACTTAAGATTGTCCCTAATTTCTCCCTCTGCCTCGTTGCCTCTTAAAAAAAGGGTACTGCAAACAGCTGTTGGCCAGCCACTTTACCTGGAGTTCTCTAAGGATGAATTAGATAACGTGGCCTCTTTTTTTGCTGAGCAATGATTCTAGAAACTTCTCTCTCACAGATCTGAACTTGGATAGAACTTCTTTTAAAGCTTCTTCTCGCATGTCATAGGTGGTCCTCAAATAGACCTCTTCTGAAAGTTTATATGGCAACTTGCCTTTTTGGTCCTGGCAGCATACATTTTCAATGTCAACAGACTTGGGCTAATGAGAAGAACTGGAAATAGATAAAAGTGAATGCTCTATACCATGCTTAATGGTTCTACTCCTTTGTTCTAAACTAGACCATGTTCCATTTCCTGATTGGTGGATTTTAGATATCAACAGATGTAATGACTGCATAATCTTCATAGAGATAGATACAACAGGCAAGCCCAAGGTAGATGATACTTGAGTTGTGTGATACATGTTTTATGCATTTTGAAGGCAGAATTATATGTAAATTGTTATTATGGTTATTAGTTGTCATTAATTATGATCTCAATGATAACAATGACTACGAAGCTATAAGAGTCAATAAGTTTTAATTCCCATTTCTTCTTAAATTCTTTTTTCTGTCTTGGTATTAACATGTGAATTCTGACTCCATAAAGGAATGACTGAGACTAATTTTTTCTACTAAAATATATTAGAAAAATGTGACCATATGCAATGCAAAAAACTTGGAATACATTAATACAATTAGCTCTCACCTTTCTATGCATACATCATTTGATTTTTATATATTTATGTATAAATACTTATAATATTTATACACACACACACACAACTTTTTAAAGCAGATATTATAATACCATGTGGCCTGTTTAGAATGACCAATCATGTCATTGTCAGTTTCTCCTTAAGATTGTCTTCCTAAGAAGGCTGGGGCTTTTCTCCATTTTACCATATAAATATATACTTTTGAATATAACACAGTCATTTTAAATCAATAGTTTAACCATGTCTGGTTACCTCCTTTGAGGTTCCAGGTAAGTATAAAAGGGTGAACTGAGATTCCACAAACCTTACCCTGAGGTAGCTAAGTGGGCAAAACCCTGCGAATGCATGTAAAAATACCATTAAAAAGTGCTGAATGTCAAAATTGGGGGGAGGGGGAGAAAGACTTTTGCTCATTTCCAAAGGCCAAAGACTTGAGATTAATCACAAAATCAGAGTATACCTTGGTACCAGAACGGAGTGGGAAGCAAGAACCAGATGTGTAAGCAGAGAAGAGGAGTTGTGATGAGCCGGGAGTGGGCTGACATGCCTAAGGTGTTTCTAGGTACACCAGTCTGATTTAATGGCACTGGGACAGGGTGGACAGAATTTTTTGTGTTTTCCTTACACAGGGACTGACCAAATTTCTCCCAGACATGATATTCAGTGAATATGCCATGCCTGGGATGAGTTACATGAAACAAAGCAGATTTAATGATATGTTATAAAAGCAGTGGACATAAGAAATTGTGTAAATTTTATATGGAAATTTGGGGAAATTTTATGGTAAATAAGCAGAAAACCATCAAATCTTCAAAGTGTGTTCTGAGGAACAGCAACAGTCTTCTCTTCAGGGAATGTGTAAGAAATGCAGAGTCTCAGGCCCCCCCACCAAACCTACTGAATCAGAATGTGCTTTTTCACAAGATCCCCAGGTGATTCTCATGCACAGCAGTACGGGAGAAGCACCGCCCTAGAAATCATGCCTGAGAGCTCCTCAGTGGGATTAAGCTTTGGTTACCCACTGTTGGAATATGATGCCCTTTATTTTCTATCTTATGGTTCCTGTTTCCCTTCCTGACTTTCTCTCCTAGTATTTCCTGGAATCATCAGCTAAATAAACTACTTTCGCAGGAATCATTGTTTCAAGGTCTACTCTGGCAGAAACCTAAACTAAGACATTCTGTATCTAGAGTTCTAGAATCCATACTGTGTATTTGTTTCAATCAGTTAGTGTTGGACTCTATGTTAACACAGTTATTTGGAATTCAAGTTTTTCAAGAATTCTTCTATCTCTTTTATTCATTCCTGTTTTATTCTTGGATATCCCCAGTGCACACCCAGATAATAATATCAACACTTGTACAGTTCCACTCAATTAACAGGTGATCTGCTCGCAGGACCAATGCTGCCACCTCCCACTGCCACCCCATTGTCAATGGTCTCTGCAGCACAAATTGCAAATTGTCCCAAGAGGTCCCTGGAGGAGCTATGAGCACCTTTTTCCCATCTCTTACCTTCACCCTAGTCACTAAAAAACAAACAAAACACAATTATTGAATCTGGCGTGTGAAGTGGGTTTTTATGTGAAATCTTCCTATACATGCCTTTTTCCTCTATAGTTCCTTGCTGGAGAAGCTATATATACACAAAACCATGTCTAAATGGAGACGAAGGACTAGCATTATAAAAAGAGTATTCATAGAAATGTTCCTAAACTCTCCTAAAAGTAGATCTTCTCTGAGAAGCTGTAATGCCTTAGTTCCAGAAGCCAAATCTGTGTTTCCTAACTATCCTGAAAGCTGGAATCATTGCTCCAGTGAACAGACCTGAAAATACTAACCATGTTAGTTGTGTGGATGAAGATGGGCAGAAAACCTGCCCAAAGAGGAGGACCCTGTTAGTATTGTATGAGCAATACAATGGAAAAAAAAATGGTGATACCCATGATCTTATGTTTAGTAGGAAGAAACACTGCCCAATAATAAAACTTGGCTCAATATTTCACTCATGACCTCATCAGTCAGGCTAGCAATGTCTTTGGGAGGATCTACTAAAAAGTAGTGTAGTAAATAGTTAAGAGCAAAGGATCTAAAATAAGACTGCCTGAGTTTGATTCTTGGCTCTGGCACTTCCTCAAATTACTGAACTCCATCTTCTCCTAGTTTTCGCATTTGTGTTATTTTTTAAAATGGGAGTATTGAAAAAACTTACATATATAGCATTTGGAGCAATGCCTCGCACCTCGAAAACACTCAGTAACTGGTAGCTTTGGGGGGTGAACCAAAGAGTCGGGCATGGTTTCTTCTCTGTGGGCAGAGCCAGAATGTGCACTTAAGAGCAGAAGTGTTCCCCCCTTCTCATCCCTTGACTTCCTATGAGGTCCGGAAATTATGCTGGTGCTCAGTGACTTCCAGGTTAGCTCGCATCCCAGCAGCTCATGTTAGACTTCTCTCTACCATCTGCGTTTAACCATTTAAGCATTCCTAACATGAGGATCCCCACAGTGTGAAGGGCTTCTTTATTTGGGAGTGGAAACATCCCCACTCCCCCACGCCCCTCATGAAAATGTGGAAGTGTAACTAATCAGTCCTGGATTATCCATCCTAGCCTAAGGATAGAATTTCCCTGTGGGTCTGAGCATTCTTTCTTGACTTATATTAAACTTGGTGTTAGTGGTTCCTGTGAATCCAGGGCCTTAGCTTGCCTGTTATCTGGAGAGAGACAGAGGATAGTTGGTGCTCAGGATATTTCGTCTTGAAATATGGATATAAGATTAACCACATGTGACTAGAGTTCAACCCTAGAGCTAGTCAGAAGAAAAGTCTGTGAGTTCAAAGACTCCTCTTCTTCTTCTTCTTTTTTAAAGATTTTATTTATTTATTGGAGAGAGTGAACAAGTTAGAGAGAGAGAAAGAGAGCATGAATGGGGGAGGAGTAGAGGGAGAGGGAGAAGCAGACTCCCCACTGAGCAGGGAGCCCGATGTGGGACTCGATCCCAGGACCCTGGGATCATGGCCTGAGCCAAAGGCAAACGCTTAACTGACTGAGCCACCCAGGCATCCCAAAGACTTTATTTTTCTTAGGATGACAAGTTTGATAAACCAAAATGCTTTCTGGCCATAGCATATTGATAAATACAAAGTTATCCTTAACTCATGGTATGTTTTAAATAAAAATTTACTTTCTAAATCCTAAATATTTAGGATGAGTTTTGTTTCTATTTTCAAGAGGGTTAAAAGAACGTTGAACATGGGAAAAATTCTCAGTTGACACGACTTTATTTCTTTCATTTCCAACATGAGATTGAGAGCATAAAAATGTATATAACAAAGATATGTCATGAAGCAAATATGGTAAAATGTTAACTGTAGAGTTTAGTCATAGGTATATAGGTGTTTATTGTAAAATTCTTTAAACTTTTCTGTATGTTTGAAAATATGTATAAAATAATATGGGGGAATATATTAAGAAGAAGTGATGCTTCTTGGTATTTACATTCTAGTAGCTCATCTGTAGTTTTTGTGCCTTACTTTTCCTGAACTTGATTCTCCTCCTCAATGTAACTTAGGGATCAAGAGAGCTTATGGGATTTTAGAGGGAGACTGACTCAGGACTGCTATTACTAGTCTTTTAGCTGCACTGGGTAGTGTTCCAATTGGCCTGGGATCTTAAACAGTCTTTCTTACATGATATATATAGGAAATGCATTCACAATTTTCAACCACTGACTTAAAAATCAATTATAGGATCCATCCCCATATGTATTGATTTTCCTTGACTTAAAAATAAATTTGGTATATTCATTCATGTGTATAAATTATAGAAGAGCACAATTATTGTGCTTCAGTTTGAATCTGGAGATGTCAGTTCCAAGCATTAACACAATAAAAGGAAATACCTTTTTATCATTTTTGGAATCATTTTCCATGATCATTTTTCATGTTTCAGGGGACTAGCTATTCTTTATAAATGTTTCCTGACACATATCACAGTAGACAGTGTAGTTGGTTAAAAATTATTAAAAATGTGCAACGTTACATTGCCTGTTTAGAAGCAATTCTTGTGAGTATTTTTGCATAATGGTAAAGTAGTTCCTTAGTGCCCAGTGGATGCACTTCTTGGCTAAGAATGTTCTACAGTATATATAGAAGGTTCTACATATTGCTTGCTGTCTTCCAGTTAACTAATTAGGTTTTTTTTTTTTTTTTTTTTTAAGATTTTATTTATTTATTTATTTGAGAAAGAGAATGAGATAGAGCATGAGAGAGGGGAGGGTCAGAGGGAGAAGCAGACTCCCCGCTGAGCAGGGAGCCCGATGCGGGACTCGATCCCGGGACTCCAGGATCATGACCTGAGCCGAAGGCAGTCGCTCAACCAACTGAGCCACCCAGGCGCCCCAACTAATTAGGTTTTGATAAGTCACTGTTTGAGAGACAGAGATGTAGGTTAGTGGATTCAGGTTAGTATTGCTGCTCTTACTTGTATTATATATTGCACTGTAGCGTAATATTTTGTTCGAAGATGGAAATTATCAATCTAAGAATCAAACACAGATTTAAAAGGTATGATGTTTTGGCTGACTTCCGTGTATATTTATGTATTTATGGAGTGCCTACTAATGCTCCATGGTAGATACCAGTAATACACTTGACTGTATTATAATGTTAGCTGCATTACTGATGAGTGCATCCATTTGTATCCATCACCTTCCCCTTGCATAACAAAGTGGGTTGGGCTTCTAACTAATAGTTGAGTAGCAAGCAATCTGTAGTTTACAAAGCACTTGTCCTTGCATTTCTTTCCAACCTCACAACACAGTCAAATTGTGGGTCCAATACTTTTTATGTTCATTTTAGTGATGAACTTGTCCTAGACGAGAGAACTCACCAGGTTGCATCTTTCTATTTTGCTCAATGGTCTATGATTTTTTTTTTTTTAATTTATCTACCTATGTTTAACATGTTTTCTATGTGTATGGAAATTATTTCTTTCTTAACATCTCATATGTTAATGTATTATTAAAAATCTGTTTGAAAGATATAAATCTATGGAAGACTTTCTAGTTTTTCTGTTAAACTTTTATGCTACATGAGTCTGAGTATAATATACTTTTTTAAGCAAATAGTTTTCTTTTCTTTTTTTAAAGCAAATGTTTTTCAAGAGCTCTCTCCCAGATTACTTTGAAAAGATGTGAAAAATGAGAGCCCAGATTTGGGAAACTGCAGTTCTTTGTTGGCATTCAACCTGGTTTGGTCACATTCGACTTGTCACGTTTGGGTACTTACATTCAAGGTTCTCCATCTATCTTATTAAAGGTGACGGATTGCATTAAATCACATTAGGAAGCTTCATTTAATTGTTAGCAAAGTATGTTGTAAGGAACACAGGTCACATTTAAATTTGATAGGCTACACAGAAAAAAATCATTGCCAGTCCACACAGGTAGGGCCACACTCCATCTCAGCTTCTCTGTTTTGCCAGCTCATCAGCCACCAGACAACCCACAGAGCTTGGCTCCCTGGTCTCCTGGCTGTGCCAGTGACACATGTGAGTACACGCTGGTATGTAAGCCACTGTGCTGTCCTGTAGGGAGGCAGGATGTTCTGTTGGACCACATTCACATTCAGAATTTGCTCACCATGGTGGAAATGAATGGGAAGTGGGGTCTGTCCCAGAGATCAGATTGCTAGCCATTTTAAGGCATGTCCACATCATTTTTGAGGGAATGTTAAAAAATAAAATAAGATGGATATGTGCCCATCGTTGGACCTAATTTATAGGACGTTTGGTTGATCTAATGCAAAATGAAGATGAGAATAGTGTTCTATATAAAGAGCCCTTTTGACTTTCTACGTTAATAAATATCTTTAAACAGTCTACAAGTATCACATTTTCCTAAGGTGTGTTTTTGCACATGCTAATAACTCTAAGGTATTAATTCAAATGGGCACATTTAGTTCTGAGGCAAGGTTGCCCCTCAAGAATATGACTGAAAGCACATGAATTCTCCTGCTTACTTTTCACATTTTGCTGCTGGTAGTTAATTTTATACTTTTCTGTTGTTGTTGTTAACATTAGCTGTTCTTTGAAACTCTTACTGGCTGCTTGATGAAACAACATTATTAGGTGCAATGTAGTACTTTTACTTCATGCTATCTCAGTAAGAAGGGCTTCTATCTTTTAACAGTTGCTGGTATTGGCAAATCGTAGTGCTTGCAAATAACAGATAAACAACACCTTGTAGAGACTTGTTACTCTCTAATTAACACTGGGAAAGGATTTAGGGTTAAACCTGAAAAACAACATAATGTCTTTGTCTGCTTTGCTTTGTAAAATATTTTTATATAATCATGAACTGATGCAGTGATTTCCACATTGCTTTGGGGGAAAAGTATAATAAAAGTTAAAAAAAAATGTGCCTTCACATTTCAGCCCCACTTCCCATTTTAGAAATGTCTTTCATCTCCATTATCAGGTACCAAATTAGTGTTCCAGCTAAGTATATGATACTAAGAGGATTCATGGATATAACAGTGATTTTCTTTTTGATGCATCCAGATTTACCACTTGCCTTCCGAAAACCCTCCAATGACTTTCTAGTGCATTTTGAGTACAATCTGAACTCTTTGACATGGCCCATAGGGCCCTGCATAATCTAATTCCCTTTCTCCCTCCAGCTTTGTTTCCTGCCACCTTGTCTCTCCCTCATTCTGTACAAGGCATGTTGGTGATCTGTCCGTACGTTCTTTGAACAACCAAGGGATTTCTCCTTTGCAGGCCTTCAAATTGCTCTTTCTGCCTGAAGTATCCATTGCTCTATTTTTTGCGTGAATGACCTCTCATCATTCAGGTATAGGGTATTAATGTAATTTACTCCAGAAAGTGCTTCCCCAGCCACTCCATCATTGTGTTCTGTTGATTTTCTTTCTAGTAATCCTTTCAATGTGTCCTATTACCCGCGGAACTGCTTGTTTGTTTACAGTCTGCCTCTATGAGGCTAAGGACTCTGTCTGTCTTGGTCAACATTGTGTCGGAAGCCTTGTGTGTGGTATAAACTCAAGAACTGTTGCTTTGGAACAAAGAAAAAAAATCCATGTGAATCCATAAACAACCATTTATTCCACAAAGGTTTAATGAGTACTGGCCAGATTGGGGTGTACTTTTTGATAAAAAGCTAAAGAAGAAAGATATAACCCCCATCTTACTCCCATGGAGTTCTCAGGCTAGTAAATCATTAAATAAGAAAATGGGAAAACTTTTACCTTTTTGGTTGGAGTAAATTCTTATGAGGATTCTCTGCCCAAACATACCCTTGGAGCTTTATTTCTCTCTCTGAGGGAAGAGTGGAATTTTCTTTTTGAAAGATTTATTTATTTATTTGAGAGAGAGGGAGAGGAGAGAGCGCACAGTGGGGGAGGAGCAGAGGGAGAGGGAGAATCTCAAGCAGACTCTGTGCTGAGTGCAAAGCCGATTCGGGGATTGATCCCATGACCCTGAGATTATGACCTGCACTGAAATCAAGAGTCAGACGCTTAACTGACGGTGCCATCCAGGCGCCCCAAGAGTGGAATTTTCAAAGCATGACCATCTGTGCAGCCTCCTTTATTTCCCACTGACTCTCTGAAGCATTTCTGCTCTAAGAAGGTGAGAGAAATGACAGGTTTAAAAGTTTAACCACTTTCATTACAAATCATCTAGCTATTTATGAATTAATCCATGGTATTTTGTAAGTAGAAGAGATCGCATCTCTTAGAATTTAAGATTGTTGGATACTGACTGATCCAGGTATTTCTGTGATATTTGGACCATCTCTATCTAAGCAGTATCAAAAATGAAGGCTAACATTATTATACATGTAAGGTTTGATTGTTTTTACTCACAAATAGAGGGTAAAAGGATGGTCTAATTTTAAGTTCTGAATTGAGTGTAAGTGCCCTCACCTATCATCTTAGCACAGACACTAATATCAACTTCTTGAGTAGTATTCCAGAATTCTGATCGTATAGTTGAAAGTGGAGAAGGGCAGGGTCAGTCCTACTTACCCATCCAAATAGAGATAAACCCGTCTCATCAGTCCATGCCATTGTTTTTTGCTGCCAGATGGTGCTGACAGGTGTTTCTTTATAGCCTAACTGGTAATGGCCACCTAGTGCTGGTTCAGGATGTTCTCTGACAGAATATGATCCTGCTTCCTAGGACTAAGCTGGACTGTATTTTTGCCACTGTACCTGTAGTATTCAGTGTTCCTTCTTTTCAGGTAAGATACATACCCACCTCCCAGGCACCAGGGACACTGCATCAGATCTGTTTCCAGGGTCTTTATTCTCCAGGCATTTACCCCTAGACATCATTTTTGACTATGATTTTTCTTTTCTACCAACAAACACAATGTGCTTGATTATATACCCTTTACCTGGGTAGTTGGCTTCTCCTAAAACTTCCTTGGACCCTAGAGTCCGTTTCAATTACTCCAAGGTAATTTCCAGCAACTCACGTGCTAGGGAAGAGAAAACACAAATATGAAAACTAAACTAATATATTTCCGTAATGAGCCATGCTACTGTATAAAGTACATTAGTCAATAGATGTGTTGATTTCCTTACCTCTGTAGTATTAAGCATGTCCATTCTCAGAAACTTTCTGTAATATTATAATTTATACTGACCACCAGCTAGCTTCTTGTACATGAAGTCTTATTCTGTTAAGTCTGATTAATATCATTTGGCCAAAAGTATTAAGATTCTTTCCTTGAAGAAAAAACTTTATTTTTGGTAGTTAGGAGAGCACTTTCCTGGATAAGAAAATATAATTAGCCCTTTATATGCTTGTTTTATATGGCTAGATTCTTTCCAATATTCAGAAAGACTGGGAGTCCATTAGCACACACTGTTGTTTTATTTTTTTCTCAAAGATAATGGGCTTTTCATACTCTTGTTTACAAACATAATTAAAAATAGGCTTTTGTGGAGAGGAACTTAATTCTAATAGAATGTTGATTAACTGAAGTGTTATTTAGTTTTTTTTTAAAAATCTTAGAGAGCACCTGATATAAATTTAGGATTATTCTAAGAGAAAGTAAAGCTAGAGCAGCTACTACAAAGTAGAAAACAGAACTTAAAAAATACTCGAATGCTCTGTCTGTGCTTTCTGATACAATATCCACGAGGCACTGTAGCTATTACAATTTAAATTAATAAAAATTAAATAAAGAATTCAGTTCTGCAGTTTCAACAACCATGTTTCAAGTGCTCAATCTTTACATATGACTGGTGGCTCCCATGTTGGAAAGCACATTTACATTATTATAGCAAGTTCTATTGGACATTGCTACTGAAATACTGTCCTGGTTAGAATGCAATGTGGAATGGGAAGTTAGGGGAATCAAAGTCAGGGTTACAACAATGAAAGGCAGAAGAACAAGAGCAGTCATGGAAGGTGTTTTGTCTTCAAAATTGGAATGGGAAGCCATCATTGTTCCATGATAAAGGGGACAATAACCTTTTTGCCTGCCACTAATTTAGTAGAATAAAGTGTTTGAAAAGATCTTAAAACTCCTTTAGACCAATTACCAAGTTAGTATTTAAAATGTTTATATTGCTTATTTTTGCTTACCTGGAATAATCCAAAGCACCTTACTTTAAGAAGCAATATACATTGAGCAATGAGTGGGATAATCAGTTTTGCATTATATATATAAAAAAAAAATTTGAGTTGTCATAAGCTATTATCCATAATAAATTAGTTGATAATAAACTTTCACTACTGAACCAACATGAAGACTTTCCAAAAATGCTTTCCATGATCTCGTGGGGAACTAAATGCTGTTTCAAATCTTAGAACATGATAGGGTTGTCAGCCAACAAATGAGTATCAGGGCAAAAGTACTGAGGTCAGAAAGAATCTTAGAATACTTGCAAAAATACATGTAATATTCCTTATCATTTTAGCAAATGATTTAACGTTATGTTTGTATCCATTTATATTGTAGTTCAACTTATTTGTCATATATTTTTTATTGTCTTCTTGCCAAATGATAAGATCCACAAAGCCATATGTTTCCTAAGCTTCTCTTGGACAGAAATTTTACTAAAGCTAGAACAAGTAAAATATTACCCAGTCAGCAAGGACATCATTAGTTAAATCTGTGTTCTAGGTGGTGTTGTTCCAAAATAGGTATCATGGAAGCCCATTTTCCATGAGGTCGTATCAGATCACTTTTGGTACAAAATGTAAAACCAAAGGTGCCCCAGAAAAGTTTGATGAAGCTATTATATTCATTAAAAATGAAAGAATATCATGGAGTTTGAATAATGACACAAATAAGATACACGAATACTTAATTTACCAGGAATGTTAAATCTTAGTAGACTGCATTTTGTGTTCCATGTAGTAGTTACAGAATAATAAAGCCAAAAAGAACCTTAGAGATCACATAGTTCACTCTGAAGTTGAGAAATCTGAGGCCCAGAGTGGCCACGTGACTTTTTCAAGTTCACACTGCTGAATGATGTCAGAACTGTGATCAAAGACACATATATAATAGCTTCAATTCCATTAGTTGATCTTATTTTTTTGAGTTGACTTGAATTTTTTAAGGATCTATTTATTAGAGAGAGAGAGAGAGCATGAGCAGGAGAAGGAGAGGGAGAGAGAATCTCAAGCAGACTCTGCTCTGAGCGCGGAGCCCAATGTGAGGCTTGATCTCATGACCATGGGATTACGACCTGAGCAGAAACCCAGAGCAGACACTTAACTGACTGTACCACCCAGGTTCCCCTGATTTAATTTTTTTTTTTTTTTTAAATCAGGCAGTCCATTATAATATTTAACAGCTTATAATTCCCATTTTTAAAACATAAATTTATATATACCAATGATTCCCAAATTTAACACTTTCTCAGAGAAGCTTGTCTTAATGTTATGAGCCAATACATGTGTACTGTTACCTTGGACTAGTGATAGGATAGGAACAACCCAGTAGTGCACTTGAATGGAGCTTCATTTGCCATCTCCTTGCCAATTTCAGACACTGATGTTCACACCCCACCTTGTGTTATAGTTCCTCATGGATACCTTTGTTGGTGACTGCAAGTACTCAGGCACTTTAAGTCCCAGGCCTTAAGCATCTCTGTATCCCTAGTGCTTAGCATCAGGCCTAGTGCAGACTCTGTGTTTGTTGAATGAATGAATGAATGTTCATAATCTTCTATCCTATAAAGATCTTATTTTGGTAAGTACCTATAAAAGTAATTCAAATGAAAAATATAGGCCTGAAACTTAAAAATACCCCTTTTCCCTCTTTTTCTAAAAGAAAAATTATAATTCTAACACAGCATTGCTTTTTATTGTTTGATGAGAAAAACAAAATTAGGTAACTTTGATTCGTTTTTTAAAAAAAATTTTTCCCCCAAATTTTAAATCCCTTTTGGAATAGAGTTATAGCTGGTTCTCTGGACACTGAGCAGTAGGAGATGAAGGCAGTGGGCTGTAAGTTAGCACTAGGTATAGCAAAGTAGAACCTAGGGATGACTGGTAGGAGCAAGCTAAAGAGACTGGCCAGCTGGGGAATATCCCAGAGCGTTAAGTAAAGACAGGACAGCATCCAGGAATCTGAGTTTCTCAAGGCGATATAGGAGCATCAAGCCCCATCAAAGCCAAGCAGCCCAGATTAACTGAGGCTGGAGATAAAGTATCTAAATACTGAAACAAAGATTGCATTAGGAAGAAACTTTATAATTTTTCCCCTGTAGGAAGATCTTGGTAGCATGAAATAGTAGGAAAAACATAGGCCTTGAAAAGAGGCAGACAGTAGTTCAAATTCTGGCTCCCTCACTTAATAGATCTGTGAATTTAGTTCAGTAACTTAATCATAGTGAGCCTCAGCTTTCCCCATCTGCAAAATGGGTTTGTAATGTTAGTTTCCCTTTCCAGAACGTCACCTGCTCAGAGACTACTAGTCAACAAGCACTCTCTTATATAGGGAAAATGTGGATGCTCTTTTAAAATCACTTTTATTATTTTTATTTTGTAGATGACAAAAGTAACACTATGTTCCAACAAATATATTGGACATCGTCTTAGCAAAAAGCTGAAAAGTACACTTTCTTAAAAGAAAATTTGCAAATAATATTTGTCCATGCTTGGATCAACAGGGTATATAAGTGCGTATGATGTGTGTGTGCTTATTGTATTGTCCATCACGTATGATTAATAGATATGATACATACTACACAGACACAGACACATTCACACATACACTCTATAGGTATCCAGTTGGGAATATCTGAAAATGACAGGTTAATTTACAATCAGGGAAATGTCATATGTAACAAAACTCTACTGATTGAAGACCTGAAAGTATTAACTTTTATTGGGGTTATAGTTCAAAAGAAAATTAAAATTTTACTCTTCTTAGAAATCATGTTCCAGTGTTCTTATGGAGAGAACCTACTCTTGTTCCTGTTTTTGGACTCTTGTGACACTTTGTTGAGTGGCATGTAGGATGGTGAGAGATTGCTGCTGCTACAGTCCTGTAATTATAGGAGAGGATAATTGTCCATGGGCCACTGAGAAGGGCCACAAATGGAGAATGGAGTTTTAACATAGTTGACCAGTTTGAACTTTACCATCAAAGCATATAAAGTCCCTTGCTGAAGACTTAGCTTAAAACAGTTTATTTTTTACATAGAAACAATGTGAAGAACCACAATAGAGGACATCTTAAATTGACCCTGAATTTAGTCATCCACCACATATGTTTTACAAAAAATAGAGGTTAAAGACATGGGCTCTGGACAGGCTGGGTCTAAACGCCAGTTCTGCTCTTTCCTAGCTGCATCAACCTGGTCAGGTGGCTTAGTCTTGTTGTGCTTTAGTTTCCTCATCTGCAAAATAGGGACAATAATAGCCTTTCTTCCTAGGGTTGTTGAGAACATTAAGGGAGATATCTCACACAAGCTTGGAAAAGAGTAAGCATTTAGTAAAGATTAGATACACTGGCTACTATAATCCCCGAATGATAGAAGACTAAAACAGTCTTAAAGCTCTCCAGAGAAGAAAAAGCTGGCTAGGTATGGAGCAGTTGCTGGAATTACTGGAAGAGGTTGCGTACCCAAATCTGCATTTGGCACGTTAGGTCAGGTGAAGGCAGAACATGCACAGCTGGACGAGGGATCGTGGATGGTTCATCAGTCATGGGGTAAGCTCCTGGCCTTCCTTTTGCTTGGGCCCTCCATGATTAAGATGAGAAGACTCAACAGCAGATTCCTAGCAGGAGGAATGATGTTCAGATCCCACCCTTGTGGTTTGAATTATTTATATCAGTGTGCTCATTCATGTAGATTGATCGTCAAGGGATTATACATAGAAGCTTATATGGAATTTGTGAATAGGCACAGAATTTTTCGGTGATTAGCAACATGTTGCAGAGTCCTATAGACCTGTGTATGATTGTCAAGATTACTCCATCTTTTCCATGTGGTCATAGCTCCTTTAGCCTCAGTTTATTCATCTGAAAGATGGGGGACATAGCATTAGGTGGTTATGATAATAAGGGTGATAGGCCACGTTAAGTCCCATTGTACAAAGCTCACTGCTCATTAAAATCACTATCTTCTTAACAAAATCCCTCAATGAATTATTTTCAATTTGAAACCTTATTTCTTAAAAGGAAAGTGATGATTAAAAATCTGTTACTTCCATCCATCTCAAGCACTTTGAGAGATATTTGTCTATTTTATTAATTCCTGTGGACAATGCATCTGCCAGATAAATCCTATCTGTCGGATTTCCTTGTAGGTTCCTTATGTAATTATTTTGTGCAAACTCCGAAGTTGAAGGTATTTCTGAAAGATGTATAAAATATACATACAGTCAGTAGTGTTAAGCTCTACACAGATGGAAGAAGCTGGTGCTTGGAGAATAACTAGCTTTTTGAACCAGCCCATATAGATAACTTGAGTGATCGGGAAGCCTTATACTTGATCGGTCCTATTCAGTCATGTCAGTTGATTTCAAAACAATTTAAATATATAGCAAATTATTCTAGATTTGCCTATCTAAAACTGAGTGCACCAGGAGGCAATCCTATATGAATATAAAAATATATGCATATATATGTATATATATGAGCTTGGGTTTATGTATGTATATTATATGTGTTTATGTATGTGTGTGTTTATAGATATATGTATCTCAGTGTATTCATATGTGTATAAGTGCACTATCATATTTGGTATGAATGCTAACTAATAAGAAAGTCTACCCAATTTTTAGTAACATATAAAGGATGTTAAGAATTTCTGAGATGGTTTGTGAATTGTGAGATATATTTTTCATTCTGCATTGTTGTTAGAAACTAGAAATTCTGGGCCCCTTGTTGGGCAAGCACTGCAGGTGCTTTGCGTAGTGTCTGGCTCTGAAACCAGCTTTGGATCTTGCCTAGCTCATTGGGCTTTCCTCCCAGGTTTTCTGATCAGAAAACTGAAGGCCAGCTGCTGCCTGTCATTAGGAAGCTCAGTGAAAGTCAACATGGGACTGAAAGCTGGCTGGGGGCTGGTGGGGCCCTGTCTACACTCCCACAAAGGTCCCCTAGAGAAGGGCTTTCTAATGCTGCTGAGGACTTGCTGCATAATGTTCCTGCCCTAAAGCAGCCCCAGAGAGGTACTAGAGCAGTTTCAGAATGTTCTGTTATTGTAGATATATGGGGAATTGTGAGCAAGGTTTGCCATGAGAGAATGGTCATTCTTTGATCGCTGAATCAAGAGATTCCTTTTGTGTTACTCTGAAGCTTTCACTGAAGTAGCTCCCTGCCCTTTCCCTTTCTGACAGCAGTCTTATCATGCCCACCCAGTCAGTCGTTTTTTTTGTAATGTAGCCTCAAGGGATGATTTATTTTCTGACCTTCCCTTAATGAAGATAATCAGATTTTGCCCCGTAGCCTAACAGTTGTTCCCAGTCTCTGGTCTGGTATCTTGGTTGGTGCCACCACATATGTTGGGCTTGTTTACATATGCTAAATTGCTAAACTTTTCTAAATTCCTCTAAATATTTTGGCTGAATGATTTTCTCTGGCAGTTGATTAGCCAGGTTGCCCATTTACTGGGTATTGTGAATTTGTCCTACTTTTATCAGACTATTTTATACAGTGTTTTATTTTTGTTTAGCAAAGCCCATTGAATGAAAAGAAAATGCTGACATTTGAACGGAAAGCCCAGAGGGCTCAGGAAATGCCCGAGGAATTCTACAAATATCCTTTCTCAGTGGCCTAGACAATTGGGATCTAATTCTTCTTGGGTAGCAGATGGAGGTGGTAAAAACTGAGCTTCTACATGGCATGAGTCTTTGAGTTAAAGGGCTTGGTGCTGTGCCATGCAAACAGCCCTGCTTTTTTCCAGCCTGCACCAAGGATGGAAGCCAGCTTTCAGGGAAGACGGCCTCAGAGAGAACAGAGAAACCCACATCGTCCTGGGGTGGCTAGAAATGATTCTAGTTTTTAAAAATAATGGATCTGTTGACAAGGAATGCCACTGTTACACCAACACTATTAACACTCACTAACTCTATGGACTGTGTGTGTGTGCATGCACGTGCTCGTGTGTGTATTTTTATCCCTTAGATTTTATTTTATTTTATTTTTTTAAAGATTTTATTTATTTTTCAACAGAGAGAGACAGCGAGAGAGGGAACACAAGCAGGGGGAGTGGGAGAGGGAGAAGCAGGCCTCCCGCTGAGCAGGGAGCCCGATGTGGGACTCGATCCCAGGACCCTGGGATCATGACCTGAGCCAAAGGCAGACGCTTAACGACTGAGCCACCCAGCTGCCCTATCCCTTAGATTTTAAACAATATAAAGCTAATTAGATCTTATTCTACCACATTAACTTCTCTTTCTCTCTCAATCTGTCTCTCTCCCCCTTCCTCCTCCCCTCCCTCTCTACTCATCCCTCCACCATCTCTCCTCTTCCCTCTCTTTCTCTTTTTCTCTTTCCCAAACAGCCAAAGGGTTGTATTTTTTTGTGATTTTTTTTTTGGGGGGCGGTATGGGAGGGAGTATTTTGGGCAGAAGTGAGAAAAATAAGGTGTTTATAGCTTGTTAAATTGTCTAAAGTCTTAATGCTCCTTTCTTGTGTTCAACCTTCTCTGTGGTGTCCCACGTTTGCAGCTTGAGCATATGCAATTTACACAGGCACTGGCGCAGCCTCTGTCACGTGTTTAGTTACTAATTTTTGAACAAATTCTACATAATTTTTATCTCTTCTCATTTTCAGCAGATCTACTTAATGCCAATGACTAACAAAATCATGAAAGGAAAATCTTACTAAGTCCCCACGCTGTTGGAACAACAATAAAAAAGACTCTAGTAAATTTTGTCTTTTAGCAGAGGAGTTATGGGTATTATCCCCACATTTACAATCACAGATACTTTATTTAATCATTTCTGTTGCTCACGGGGGAGGCGGGGGTGGGAGGAAGTGGCTGGTGTACACCTCTTGAAAATATTGTTACGGCAAAGAGAATAGCCACACAGAATTCTATAATCATCTTCTATAATCATCTATCTGTGCTAAGGAAAAAAAAGCAGAACAGCCCTTCTTCTAGTGTTTAAATAAATGTGCCCAATTATTTTAACCAGTTTCCACTGACTTGTCAAAAATCCTTGTGTATAATAATGGTCTGCCAGCGGCAAGACTGGACAGAAATATTGTACAGTAATTGATTTTGTTAGTTGAACATCTGGCAGAACAGCCTGGATATTTACTTGGAAGGAATGTTCCCCAACCAGAGTAAGTTCACTGTTGGGTTTTAGGGCACTAAAGTGCCCGATCAGGCTGCTCTGGGCATAAAACACATAGACAGCAATAGGCGAGTAAGTCAGTAAAAGAAATGAGGAGAAGATGAAAAATCAGGAGAAGAAAATGAGGAAGAGAAGAAACACTTGGCACACATGGACTAAAGGTTAGAGGACAGTTTTTCCAGGACTTCCTTACTGGTTTCAAAATGGAAACCAGGCAGTGAGAGCAGGATATGATTTGTAATTAGCTATTCATTTTCTTTTTTTTTAAGATCTAATTTCTCAGAGAGAGAGAGAGGGAGGAGCACAAGCAGGGGGAGCTGCAGGCAGAGGGAGAAGCAGGGCTCCCCGCCGAGCAGGGAGCCCGATGTGGGGCTCGATCCCAGGACCCCGGGATCATGACCTGAGCAGACGCTTAACCGATTGAGCCACCCAGGCGTCCCTGGTATTCATTTTCCTTTTTTTTTTAAGATCTTATTTCTCAGAGAGAGAGAGGGAGCACAAGCAGGGGGAGCTGCAGGCAGAGGGAGAAGCAGGCTCCCCACCGAGCAGGGAGTCCGATGTGGGGCTCGATCCCAGGACTCCGGGATCATGACCCGAGCAGACGCTTAACCAATTGAGCCACCCAGGCGTCCCTGCTATTCATTTTCTTAAATGGGAGTTTTGCTTTTATAAATGCCACTAAGTAAAACCCAATTGTGAGGGAAAAAAAAAAAAAAAAGGATTCATTGTTAAAATATTATATTTGCCAAAGTGCATCTGTGAAATGAATGCAGTTCAGTACTAATGATTATGGTAAACACTATCATTTGGCTTGTTTTCTAGCTAACATGTCTGGCATGTGTATCTGTATGTTGTGTGGTTTAGCTGATTTTCTCATAAGTGTATGATTTTGACAACAATAAGAGGTTCACAATGTGTTCTCTCTCACTCTAACTGATTGCTTTAAGTGGGCTGTAAGTTACAGATTGCGCTTTGGACCATAAAACATTGCTGGGGGTATTTTTGTTCTCTATTTAATTCTGTGGATCTTGTGCTAGCATATATTTCTCGTAGGACATTAAGAAAAATGTTTCCCAAGGGAACGGTCACTTGTACTAAACACAAATGGTAGGATATTTTGGCATGACCTCCTTATTGGTATTCCTCAAATTGCAGCAGTTAATTCACTGTAGCTACTAAGAACAGACTCTCCAGTAGACTGAATTTGCCTTGTAGGTAAGAATGTATCCTACCAATTTTTATACTCTAGCCCAGTTGCTGACATATGGTAGCTATTAAGTGAAAACTTATTGAACAAATCCCCCCATAACTTATATTTATTTTCAGCTCATCTTTTATCATGCCAAACAAAAGTTTGCAGAAGAAATATTATCATATTACAAATGTGAAGTGTATATGCTTTGCTATGTATATGTATAATTTGAATGTTTGTCATATCCACATAGTTCTAATTGGCTCTGTGACAGCTACATTTGTCTGGCAGGTAAATAATAAGGAAAGGAAGGTAATGCACCGGATTTTGAAATTGTTTCAAATAGGGGGAAACTTACCTTAACACTGGAGATTCATTGAATTTACAGTTCTTATTCAATTGTTTGGTGCATTCTGGGAATCTCTGGAGCAACATGTCATTTCAGTCATATAACTAGTTACTAAAAGGTTGGGCTCTGGGGCCAGGCAAATCTGGGTTCAAATCTCACCTCTACCACTTCGCTGGCTGACATTGGACTAGAGGTTTGATCTTTCTGAATCTCTTGTGATGAATGCAAATAATAATATAGTCAACAGGACTAACCAACCACAGATGGTTATTAGTTAGATAGATGAGGCAGTGTATTTAAGCCTTTAGCAAGTGCATGATGCATGGCAAGAACTTAAAAAAAAATCATAAATTTTGATTATTTGGGCAGATCAAAAAAAATCCTGATTTTACTTTGTAAAGACTCTAGGTTTGATAAAAATTTAGCCTTTTATCAAATCATCCTTAATATTTATTGATTGGTATATTAGATCATAAATATTTTATGCTATAAATAACAGTAAAATAAAAATTTTAATGTAATGCTACCAAGAAATTTACACAGCTCAGTTTTCTTAGATATCGAATAAAATTGCATAAAATTTTATTCAGATTTATTTCTGAACATTACATGTTACTCCAGTTTCATGGGTTGTAGAGTAAATCAGAATGTTTTAGCATGTCTTTGTATTTGCAAATTAAAGATTAAGCAATCTATTCATGAGGCAGTCATCTCCAGAGGCAGCACTAGGTGTTGAGAATAGGGGATGTAAATGACATTTTCTTAGCTTTCAGGGCACACAGAAACTAAGAAAAATGTTTTAATAGAGTAATCAATGAAACAAGACAAGCTTATATGATGCACAGAGGTAACATCGAGGAAATAGTTATAAACTATTGAAGGAGTGGACTTAGGTGGCTATTTTGTGGGGGGATACAAGATACAAGTCTTGGTTGTATTTGAAGGTGCCGAGACTTGAACCAGGTTTGTGTGTTTGGGTGTCCATATGCAGTTTGACTTTGCCAGAAAGTAAAGTTGATAGATGGGATGGAGAGAGGTAAAATAAAGTTGTTGGTAAAGGGAAATCACGAAGGGTCTTATATGTAGTCAAGGCGTGGCTACTTCTTTGTGCATCGACTGATTCCATTCTCTGCAATTCAACAACATGATCACTTTTTTCAATTCAAAGAGCAATGTGCTGATAGATATTTGTGTCCATCATTATTTCTAAAATTGGCCAGCATTTGCTGGGTTCAAGATAGATGGTGATAGCTAACACGCAATGTGAAAACCCTGAACAGTTCTTTCAAAGTGACAATTAGTAAGAGCTAATGATATTTAGGGTCTAAAGTAACAACTTTCTTTAGCCTGTTCTTTGTTGGGATATATTTGACACTCCCGAGGTATGCTGTTGCTGACTTCTGTTTTCCCAAATCAAACTGCAGTGGCTTCTATTCAATATTGGCCATATGATATGAAATGATTTGTTTCTATTCCTGTCTCCTCCACTTAGCCAGGAAGTCTTGATATCTCCAGTTCATAGAGCCAGGTACTCAATAAATATTCAAATTCTTTATCTTTAAGGATTAGGAATTTTCAGTGATAAAAAGAAAAACATCACTCATTTAATCAATTGAATAAGATCTTGGCTGGCATGGTGATTATGTAGGTGATTAAATTTTAGAGAATCTTGAGTTACTTGATTGTATTTTCAAGGAAGAATTTCAATAGACTTTTATTTAAAAGTCAGTGAACAAATATTGAGTGTTGGGCACTGTCCTGAATGGCAGGATATAAACATGAAAATAATGCTTTCTTGTCTCAAGTAGTTTCCAATTTCTGCCTTGTGATATATGCAAACAATTGAAATACAATAAGGAAACAGAGGTGTGTTCAAAATGCGATAAGATAAAGCTGCATCCAGGTCAACTTGAGATGAGCAGAAGACTTTGACAGAGGATGTAATATTTGACCTGGTAGCAAGATACTAGTTTTCAGGTGGTTATGTGGGGAATGGATCAGTATGGAATTAGTCTTAGAAAGGAAAAAGAAAGCCTCCTTACATCTCTGACTAGATAGAAGAAGGGAAGAGGTGAGAACAAGACAGGTACAGATGTGATAAATTTATGAGGAAGGCTCTCAGCCCTGAAGAAATGCATACTTGGTAACCGCTGTGTTTCAGTTTTACAAAAATGCATTCCATCTTCCTATAAATAGCTTAAAATTGTTTTATAAGTTATATAGCTATATATGTACATTGTGGAAAGTTAAGTCATTCTTTCCAGAATGTTGTTTTACCTCCTTTTTTGTTAGTGGAAATTTTTTGTTTCATGATAAAGTGACCATTTAAAAAATATATAAGAGTTAGTCTACAATATCATTTTAAATGGTAAATAGTATTCTTTTTATGGATGTATCCCAATCTAATAACCATTTCATTATTGTTGGGAATTTGATTGTTTCGATACTTATTTCTGACAAGTATGTATGATGTCATTGACACTTCAAATGACTGAACATTTGCTAAATATTTCAACATATCCTTCATGTTTTAGGGTAAATTTGTAGAAATGAAATTGCTAGATGATAGTGCATACATATATTTGAAGGACTTTGTAGTAGTGCCTAATTATCCTCCAGAAATTACGTAAAAATTTTAAGCATACCATTTTATTTCTTTCCTTATTTATAATTAGCTTTATTGCAATATCATTTATATGTGAATACAGTTTGATTAGTTTGCATCTATGTGTACACCCATGAAACTATTGTCACAATCAAGGTAATAAACATACCTGCAAATGTTTCCTCATGCGCTTTTTTTGTTTTTGTGATAAGAACCCTTAATCTGAGATCTGCCCACTTTAGCAAATGTTTTAATTGCATAATACTTGTTATCTATGGGCATAATGTACATCTGGTCTCTAGAACTTACACTCATCTTGTATAACTGAAATTTTATACCAACTGAACAACTTCCTCCCCACCCACCCCTGGCAATCATCATTCTTGTCTCTGCTTCTGTGAGTTGAATTATTTTCGATATCTCATGTAAGTGGGATTATGCAGTATTTGTCCTTCTGTGACTGGCTTATTTCACTTAGGATAACGTCCTTGAGTTTCATTCACATTGTCACATATGGTGGGATTTTCTTCTTTTTTAATGCTGAACAGTATTCCATTGTATGTATATACCATCATTTCTTTATCCATTCATCCATCAGTGGACATTTAGTTGTTTCCTTATCTTGGCTGTTGTGAATAATGCTGCAATGAAGATGGAATGTAGATAACTCTTCAAGATTCTGATTTCAGTTCTTTTGGATATATATCCAGAAGTAGGATTTAAGCATGACTTGTGAATATTCTACTCTGGGACCATTTATCTGGTATACTTACCAGCAATGTGAATTATAAGGTAATGCTGATTCCATTTACTGAAATACAATTTGCATACCCCAAATTTTTCATTAGTCAAAAATAAAACAAAATTCTGTAGGCTGAGAACCATTCCAACATAGGATATTTAATGTTTTGGTAGTAGTGATACATATTTGTTCAAGTATTTTATTTTATTTTATTTTATTTTATTTTAAGATTTTATTTATTTATTTGAGAGAGAGAGCACATGAGAGGGGGGAGGGTCAGAGAGAGAAGCAGACTCGCTGCCGAGCAGGGAGCCCGATGCGGGACTCGATCCCGGGACTCGAGGATCATGACCTGAGCCGAAGGCAGTTCCTTAACCAACTGAGCCACCCAGGCGCCCCTGTTCAAGTATTTTAAAACTCTTGTTTTTATCATCACTTATATCCTCACCTACTGTAGTCCTCTTAACAATTATAATTTATAAAGTCTCAATACCTTTCTCAGGTTTTCATATTTCTTTAAACATATTATTATTTTAAAAAAGACTCAGATCAGGTTTTCTTCTCTAATAAAATGTTGTGATTTACACTTGAGAGATTATAAATTTTTAATCTGGTTAGTTTCCAGTTTATAAGAAACAAAATACAAACAAACCTTAAAGAATATAGAGCAGAAAGTCACATTAATGATTATCCAGTTTTTAGTCCAATCCTTTTGCACTGTGAATAGAAAGTCAATTTGCAGAAATATTTTGCCATTAGGCCAGTAGAGCAGCTTTTTAATTATTGAAGAAGGCTTCCAGATCTTTGAAAAACTACATAACATCACAGATTTTCTTCTCCTTTGTAGCCGTGTTTGCTGTTAGAATATATGTAGAAACATTGATGCTTAAGCAAATGTGTAATACATGTGGTCAAAGTAATGCAGCGTAAGTGTAAGTTCACTCCAGAGAATGCAAAACTAGAGTTTTGATGTTTGTGCTGAAATATTTAGTACCTAGACCAGCTCTAGGCAGAGTTGGCAAAGTGTGTCTTTGGCATCTTCATCTTCTTTCAGCCCCTTTCTACATAGGATTACTGATGTACTGGGCCTGGGTCTCTGATCTACTACTGATCATTGCCCCAGTACATCTCAATTCTCTCTTCCACTAAACTTTCCAACACAGGTCCTTCTGCCCTCCTGACTGTCTCTTCTCTCCAACGCATTCTGCAACCTTCAAGTCTTCCCCAAGCTTCAGATCCAACCTGCAAAGCAGGAATTTTGTAGGACAATGGGGTATGAGCTGTTTGGGTATGGTGGAAAGCCACGATGTAGATATGGTCTTCAGATCAGACCAGAGATAAGAGTTATTATATATTTACAACTTATTACATATCCAAACTCATTTTATCCTGACAAATACTATATGATTAGGAAAAATTATTATTCTTATTTCAGATGAAGAAACTAAAGCACCAAGAGGGTAAGTGATATGCCCAGGTGAGTGGCATACAGCTGGTGAGTAGTAGGGTCAGGATTTGAAACCAGGCACTGTGGCTTCAAAGTTCATGCATGCACTTTATGAAATCTAGGCTACTGCCTCAACTAATGCTTTCCCCTTTTCTAACCAGAAAGAAGGATTATTTTTGTGTGTGGTGTAAGGAAATGGTCCAGTTTCATTCTTCTGCATGTGGCTGTCCAATTTTCCCAACACCATTTGTTGAAGAGACTGTCTTTTTTCCATTGGACATTCTTTCCTGCTTTGTCAAAGATTAGTTGACCATATAATTGAGGGTCCATTTCTGGGCTCTCTATTCTGTTCCATTGATTTATGTGTCTGTTTTTGTGCCAGTACCATACTGTCTTGATGATGACAGCTTTGTAATAGAGCTGGAAGTCCGGAATTGTGATGCCGCCAGCTTTGCTTTTCTTTTTCAACATTCCTCTGGCTATTTGGGGTCTTTTCTGGTTCCATACAAATTTTAGGATTATTTGTTCCATTTCTTTGAAAAAAGTGGATGGTATTTTGATGGGGATTGCATTGAATGTGTAGATGGCTCTAGGTAGCATTGACATCTTCACAATATTTGTTCTTCCAATCCATGAGCATGGAACGTTTTTCCATTTCTTTGTGTCTTCCTCAATTTCTTTCATGAGTATTTTATAGTTTTCTGTGTACAGATCCTTTGCCTCTTTGGTTAGATTTATTCCTAGGTATCTTACGGTTTTGGTGCAATTGTAAATGGGATCGACTCAATTTCTCTTTCTTCTGACCCCAAAGATACAAAAGTAGGGACCCGAAAGGCTATGTGCACCCCAATGTTTATAGCAGCAATGTCCACAATAGCCAAACTGTGGAAAGAGCCAAGATGTCCATCAACAGATGAATGGATAAAGAAGATGTGGTATATATACACAATGGAATATTATGCAGCCATCAAAAGGAATGAGATCTTGCCATTTGCAACGACGTGGATGGAACTGGAGGGTATTATGCTGAGCGAAATAAGTCAAACAGAGAAAGACATGTATCATATGACCTCACTGATATGAGGAATTCTTAATCTCAGGAAACAAACTGAGGGTTGTTGGAGTGGGGGGTGGGGTGGGAGGGATGGGGTGACTGGGTGATGGACACTGGGGAGGGTATGTGCTCTGGTAAGCGCTGTGAATTGTGCAAGACTGTTGAATCTCAAATCTGTACCTCTGAAACAAATAATGCAATATATGTTAAGAAAGAAAAAAAGAAGAAGAAGAATGTAGCAGGAGGGGAAGAACGAAGGGGGGGAAATCGGAGGGGGAGAAGAACCATGAGAGACGATGGACTCTGAAAAACAAACTGAGGGTTCTAGAGGGGAGGGGGTTGGGAGGATGGGTTAGCCTGGTGATGGGTATTGAGGAGGGCACGTTCTGCATGGAGCACTGGGTGTTATGCACAAACAATGAATCATGGAACACTATATCTAAAACTAATGATGAAATGTATGAGGATTAACATAACAATAAAAAAATTAAAAAAAAAAAGAAGGATTATGATGGGAAGAGTCCAATCTGAATATGAGGGAGGGCTATCACCATTGTACTTTTTAAAAAGATTTATTTATTTATATATAGAGAGAGCAAGAGCGAGCATGCAGAGAGAAGGATAGAGGGAGAGGGAGAGAGAGAATCTCAAGCAGACTCCCCGCTGAGTGTGGAGCTGGACATGGGGCTCGATCTCATGACCCTGAGATCATGACTCGAGCTGAAATCAAGAGTCAGACAGTTAACCGACTGAGCCACCCAGGTACCTCTTCATTGTACATTTTTATTCTGGTAGGATGCTTCCTTACATTCATTAAATCAATCTTTGCAGATGTACTGAACTTTTGAAGGATTTATTTAGTTATTCAACAATATTTATGGCTGTCCAATACATACCAGGGTGACAGAGATACAAAGATGGATAAGAAATGCTTTCTATTCTTCAGAAATTTAGAGTGAGTCAGACATGCAAACAGGTAAATTAAAATATGATTTACTGCTGCTGTTACAAAAATATGAGCGAACTCACATAATAGAACATAGATAATAGAGTAATAATCACTATTGGGAGGTTTCTAAGAATCTTCATTGAAGATATGACATTTATAATAGGACTTAAGGGTTAGGTAGGTGTTTTTGTGACTAAGAAGAGGGAAAGGGGTATTTCAAGTGAAGAGACTCCATGAGCAAAGGCATAGTGTTGTAAGAAGGCTGAAATAATTATGGAAATAATGGGGACTTCTTTGTGGTGGGAGCATGTGGTATGTAGTGAGGAATGGTAGCAAGTGAGAAGGATTTAAAAAATCTGTATATGCTAAGCTAAGTGATTAGGATTGTATTTGGTAAATATTGATTGGGAAACCTTCAGAAGTTTTGGTGCAGAAGAGTGATACCAGTGTGTGATAGGAAGATTATGCTATAGGCTATTAGAGAATAGGCCACAATGTAAAGGGTTATCAGGTATGAGACTTAGAAAATTCTAAGCCAGAGGCTTTTACAGTTAGGGTTCAAGCAGGGTCTGTGCACTTGGAAAAGAGGAATTGAATTTGAGATATTTTTCTCTGAGAGAATCAACAAGATTTGATAAATGATTGGAGGTGGAGGATGAGGTATATTGAGCAGTGCCTTTGAAATGTCTCACCTTAAGAAAGAAGGAAATCCTGCCATTTGCAACCACGTGGATGAACCTCAAAGACATTATACTAAATGAAATAAGCCAGTTGCAGAAAGACAAATACTGTATGATCTCAGCTATATATGGAATCTAAGATATTCAAGCTCATAGAAGCAGGGAATAGAATAGTGATTGCCAGGGCCTGGGGGGCAGTGTTGGTAAAGGGTATAAAATTTCAGTTATGCAAGATGAACTTATATACAACAATATAGTTAACACTATATTATATTTTATACTCGAAGTTTGCTAAGAGGGTAAATCTTAAGTGTTCTCACCACACCAAAAAAAAAAAAAAGAAGAGAGGAAGGAAGGAAGAGGTAACTAGAGGTTATAGATAGGTTAATTAGCTTGATTGTGGTGATTATTTCACAATGTATACATATATCAAATTACCAAGCTGTATACCTGAAGTGTATGTAATTTTAATTGTCAGTTATTAGAAAAAACAACACATATGTTTATTTCTCTTTCAGCCAAACAATCCAGATTTAGCAGTCTAGAGATAATATGGGCTTCTGTGGTATTACAGATCCAGATATATTTTTGTTGGCTTTTCTCCCTTCCCTTAAGGTGATAACCTCATCCATGTAGTTGAAGAGGTCTCATCACCAAGAGTTACCTCCATAGTCCATCAAATAGGAGCAAATGGGAGAAACAGCATGATCAGGAAGTCTGCTCACATTTGTTGATCACAATTTAGTCACATAACCATTTCTGGAAGTAAAGATGGCTGGGAATTGTCTTTATTTTGGATGGCCATGTACCCAGTTAAAAATTGGAGGTTCCATTGTTGAAGAGATGGAGAAGGGATGTTGAGGTACAATTAGTAGTTTAGCTACAGAGTGTCTGATGACCCTCTGAGATGGACAAGGTAGAACAGATTTAGGGAGATAAGGGGAAATAATGAGTTCCATTTGGATATATTAAATTCTAGATGTCTATGAGACCATCTTTCTTTTTTTAAGATTTTATTTATTTATTTGAGAGAGAGAGAGCACAAGCAGAGGGGAGAGGCAGAGGGAGAGGGAGAAGCAGGCTCCCCGCTGAGCAGGGAGCCCAACACGGGACTCAATCCCAGGACTCCTGGATCATGACCTGAGCCGAAGGCAGCTGCTTAACCAACTGAGCCACCCAGGTGCCCCTCTATGAGACCATCTAATAGCTATGTCCAATAGGTAGTTTGAAATTAGGATTTTGACCATGACAGAAAAATTTGACAATCATCAGGAACTTGAGGCTGTGTCAAATGAACTAGGAAGGGCATTAATAGCAAAGGTTGAAGACTAAGAGCAGAATCTAGAGGGCAGCATGTTGGGAGGGATGTACTGGAGAGAGAAGCAGAAGCCAATCTGCTGAGATGTTAAGAGAGTGGGGGTGGGGGCAAGATGGGCAGAAAAATAGGGAAGAATGACATTAGGATTCTCCTTCAAAATCGTGGACCCCATTTCACTATTCCTGTAGCAGCAGACTGCAATATCCTTACACAGATTACTGTGCCTATAAAAGTGATTCTACTCTGTAGCCTCCTACCTATCAGAAAACAGCTTTCAAATTCTGAGGGTCCAGTCACAATGGCCTTCACCTATTGCTTATTTTATTCATGAAAGCAAAGACCAGTGCAACATGGGTTTCTAAGAAATTCTGAAGCACTTAGCCCTCAATTCAGAGAACTGAATTATATATTTCAGTGCCTTGCAATAATTTACCATTTAGTGTCTTCAAACATAATCAACCCCAGCAGAGAACCCCAGTTATCTTGATATTACTGTCTGTTTTCGTTCTTTCTATTTATTGTCATTGAGGAAATAGTAGAAACAGTGCTGTGAGATCCCAGACCTTCTGGTTCTGTACATACTGGTTTCCAAGGCTGGAGACTTTAGAATTAACTCATTGGCACTGGCCCTCAGGTTCACCTGTAAGTACAACAATTTGTGCTCATTGGTGCGTGAAAACCAAGGATGGAGTGAAGGCTGAGAAGTAGCAAGCACCGAAGAGAGATCAAATAAGGTGAGAACTAAAACTATGGCATGGGGTATGACATTCATGAACTCTCTGGTGCAATGGTATAAGTAGAAGATGAGGGATCATAACTGGTGGAGCAAGGCAACTGTGGATTAATGAAAATTGAGCAATGAAAATAAAAAATTTAGGTTATGCTTTCAAACATTTTGCTGATGAGCCGAAGCTGGAGGGATGGTCATGATGAAGGGAGCAAGAGGCCTGATAGACTCTTAAGTCGAGGGCAAATCTGTAGTGAATTATGTCCTTCCTTCTGCTTTCCTTCTTCCCTTCCTTCTTTCCATGTGGGAGTTTTAAATGTGCTTATAGGCCGATAGGAAGAAGCCAGAGCAAAGGGAGATGCTTAGAGTACAGGAAGGAGATGTTTAATGTATAGAGGAAGTCTTTCATAAGAAAGATAGGAACAAAGGGTATAAGAAAATAGTCTATACTGGATAACTTTAGAGATGGAATTTGAGAAGATACCTTGGGAGAGTTCCTGTTTGATATTTTTTCTCCAGGAATTAGAAAGCTGGCTTATCAAGCGAGTATATGGGATGGTTGGAGCGGAGGACACAGAAGAGTGAAGGGCTGCAGGGGGTTATGAAAAAGAACTCCAGGCAGAGCAGTGCCCATGGCTCAGATGGAGGCACAAGTCCTCACACAACCAAACTGCGTAGATGATGCTCTCCAGCAACACTTTCAGTTGCAAGCATTCGGGACAGAACAGTTATTTCTTTTTCCAGGGCATCTGGGCCAGTGTATATAGCAGAAGGACAAGAGAGAAAGTGAAGCAAGACTGCTGGAAAACTTGAGGCTCCAGACTGGCTAGGAAAGTAAGTGGGGTTTGGAATGAGAATGTAAAAGTCATGGGACAGGATTAGCATTCAGAGAAAGACGAACACTTAAAACCATACCTGCTGATACCTTAATAAAACTACCAACAGAGGTGCCGATAGAGAACCTAGAACAGTGCCTGGTAAAGAGTAATCAAAAATAGATATTCTTTAAATAAGTGACTATTTTTTTCCCTCTAGGAATCATAAATGTATTTTTTTTTTAAGATTTTATTTATTTATTTGACAGAGAAACATACAGCGAGAGAGGGAACACAAGCAGGGGGAGTGGGAGACGGAGAAGCAGGCTTCCCCTGGAGCAGGGAGGGCTCCATCCCAGGACCCTGGGATCATGACCTGAGCCGAAGGCAGATGCTTAACTACTGAGCCATCCAGGTGCCCCTCATAAATGTATTCTTATGTAGTTTTTTGGGTGGAGCATTTTGAGAAAAATGGCTTTTTAGAATGCATTTGAGACCCAAATTGGGCATTGGATTATGTGTTGCTCTTTATTTGATGACGTTTTCTTCCTTTTGAGTGCTTAGTTTGTGCTGCTATGGTCCTCAGTTCGTTTCCGTTTCTGTTGCCCTCATTTAGATAAACAGGTTTAAACTTTGTATATAAATGGTGCTTATTGGTAAAATTACAACTAGCTTGGGGGATATTTAAGTAGCATATTAAGAGGATTTACTCATTATCTCTCACAGAACTGGACTCTTATATTAACACTGCACTATGTGCAGAAATAAACTTTGTTCCATTAAACTCTAAATTTAAATAAAGACTTATTTAACTATTTCAGGATGTTGCACTTAAAAAAAGGGTTATTTGCTTTAGGAGTTGACCTTATGTTGCTATTCTTTATTCAACATACTAAGAGCCTAGTATTTAAATTAAACTATAACTTAAATTATGAAGGATGGGCTGAGGATTCAGTACTTACGGGGCAAGAGAGAAGAGGCTGTATCATCACTAATGATGAATCATTTAAAAAACAGTCCAAATTTCTCTGCTGTACAAATGTCCCTTAACTATAGCAATTCTAATTCTAATACAGCAATTCTAAATAATTCTAATAATTTATGAGATAAATTAGAATCCTCTCTAACAAAATTCCTGATAGTCATTCAGTCAGGTATTTGAGCTTTCATAGTCTCAGTCTCCTCATCTGTAAAATGGGAATGATCATCCCAACAAGATAGTTAATAGCACCCTATGATAATTACCTCTAAATACTAGTTTTCTTGTCCATTTTCCTGTTAAACTAGAAGATTCAGTTAAGTCAATTAATTGATCTGCATTATGTTCCTTTCTCAATGACAAAAAAATCAAGGGAACAAAGCTCCAAACCATTTAGTTATATTTGTACAAACCCAAGTAGGAAGAGTAGTATTATAGTTCTGTATTGTGGCACATTTGATTTGTATCGGGACTTCTTTAACATGTTCAGTTTGTGCTCTAAGATTAAAGATAGAATCTTTTTTTAGAGGTAAGCATGTGAGATAATCGTACTTCCTTCATCTCCGATTACAATAAAAGTGTGCACTCTAGAAGAATGACAATAACTGGCATTTGTCTTGAGTGCTTTATAATCTTTAACTTGCTTTCATATCCTGTATTGCATGTGACTCCACAGGGAACATTTCAGTCATACAGAAAGATATTTTTTTTTTAAAATTTTTTTATTGTTATGTTAATCCCCATACATTACATCATTAGTTTTAGATATAGTGTTCCATGATTCATTGTTTGTGTATAACACCCAGTGCTCCATGCAGAACGTGCCCTCCTCAATACCCATCACCAGGCTAACCCATCCTCCCAACCCCCTCCCCTCTAGAACCCTCAGTTTGTTTTTCAGAGTCCATCGTCTCTCATGGTTCTTCTCCCCCTCCGATTTCCCCCCCTTCGTTCTTCCCCTCCTGCTACATTCTTCTTCTTCTTTTTTTCTTTCTTAACATATATTGCATTATTTGTTTCAGAGGTACAGATCTGAGATTCAACAGTCTTGCACAATTCACAGCGCTTACCAGAACACATACCCTCCCCAGTGTCCATCACCCACTCACCCCAATACAGAAAGATATTTTAACACCCAACTACTATTTTTCCACGTTGGTTTTTTAAAATAGCAGTTAATTTTTGCCTCACTGTATTTGTTGACTTTAATGTCCCTGGAGATTGCTTCTGAAACGCCCCACAGGTAAAATAAATTACCTGGTAGTGGCCTAAGAGTCATTACTTTGCATTTTGTCCACTGGAATGTCCTTCCATGCCACGCAAGAAATGACCGTTTGTTTCAGGAATGAGTTGGTGATTTCAGGGGGCTAATGTTGGGTGAGAGTATTAATATTTAGCATTCAAGCCACAGGCATTTCACATTGAATACAAAGGAACTAGCCACACTGTTAACGGACAGGTGGTTGTCTATAAATCAGTGAGGGGGTTTAGTCTGACGTTTTGATGTTAACATTTTTAAAAAAATTTTTTTAAAGAGGGAAGAGTGGGGAGGAGCAGAGGGAGAGGAAGAGAGAGAATCCCAAGGAGGCTTCATGCTCAGCACAGAGCCCACTGCAGGGCTCCATCTGAGGACCCTGAGATCAGACCTGAGCTGAAATCAAGTCAAACACTTAACCGATCAAACTACCCAGGCGCCCCTCGATGTTAACTTTTTAAACTTGTTTTTATTGTACCAATCAGTGCTGGATTGGGTGTCCTTCGTTCTTAGCGTTCCATTATACTATTATAGAGTTTACCCTTCTTAATAATTATTATAACACTATTGATTTAGTCTTTTTTTTTTTTTTTTTAACTTTTCTGCTAGAATATTAGCACCTTCAGGGCAGAGATTAAGTCTCATTCTTTGCTACAATGCTAGAACCTAGCACATAGTGTGTGCTCAACGAATATTTCCTGAATTCGTTAGTCATATGTTTTTAGTTGCAGGGAGAGGGAAAATGCCTTGAACAGTAAAATAATTTGACTTAATACTTGAGGCCCAATTTGCTCAAGACTGCCTCCACCTCTCTTTGCAGTTTGTTTAGCCCTTTACATCTCCATGTCAAAACTTTACTCTGGCAGGCTTCCCTCAGGGAGCAAAATGGCTGCAGCATGTGACCTTGCATATTTAGGGCAAGGCACAGTCTGTGCCCTGAACTGCTAGAAACAGTCCTGAAACTCATTCCTACTAGACTCTCTTAGGTCATATACTGTCCTTGAACCAGTAACTATCATTGGATATAGAATATAATGATTGGCTTTGCCAAGATTATGTGTTCTGCCCCTGAAAACTAATAGCAGTCAGGAGACGATTGCAAACAAATTATAAAAGAAAAAATAGTAATTATTCACTACAATTAATCAGTGGAATTCCAAGACTCTAGTGCATTTTAATGAAGTGTAGGGAAATGAACTATTTTTTAAAAGTTGTTTTAAATCTGAAAAATATCACCCTTCAGTAGTTTAAAAATAGTTGCACACATGTTTACACAAGTATATTTAAGGGTGTTAGTAATAATTCTGGCAGCATACAATTAACTGAAATCCAAGACTTACCTAAGTGAAAGTTATAGTGGGCAATTATTTTCATGCTGCAATCTAGGAAAAATTTTCCATCGCTCCCAATTCCTCTATCATTTTATCCTCTTGAATCCATGAGGAATTGTAGCCTTCAATAAGGGGTGCATTTTCTTTTGATAATAGGAAAATCCCAAATAACTGGATAAGGGAAGGCAAACATGGGACAGGGAAAATGGAGGGAATCAAACTTTGCAGACTCACAATTTTTCCTAGACCTATGACAGGTATTTCTGATTTCTTAAAAACTTGATTTTATGTGAGCATTTACATTTTGAAAGGAAATAGATGAATGAATGAAGTATCTAAGAGGGGGGATTGTAGCCAGGAAGCCAAAACCAATATTGTGTGATAATGCTAATTTTGTATAAAACTTAAGTCATCTTCTTGTAGACTGTGTGCTTATCAAGTATTCACCTCCATGGCTGTCCCACTTTCTTCTGTTTCAACCCCATAAAATTCCTATTGTCTGAGCCATTTTTCTCTTTTTCCCACATTGCCTTACAATATTTAACTGTTTGCATTGGCATGTCTTGTCTCCCTAAACAGAATGTAAACATTCTGAGAGCAAGAACTTTGTCTTGTCTTTCTCTGGAATTAACCCGGGCATTTTGTAGAGCTGCTCCATAAATCATTGGCTCTGAAGAAATACTTGTGGGAATTGGATCAAATCATCTATTTCACAATGATTTGGGCAAAGTTGATCAGACCACAGTGATGTGAAAATGTTTGCCTAACATTTTTTTTTTCCACTATGAAACTCTGATTAAAACTTTAATATTGACATGCAAAGAAAAAGATCCAATAAGAAAGGAGACTCTTGAAAGGTTTTCAAAGGGAATAGAACTTTTGGAATTATTTTCATTGCTTTTCTGATGCCAAGTTTATAATGACTTTCAAACAAATTGATAATAAAGGAAGACATTTTATGGGTGTGTCACTGCTTTTATATTGCTTCCATAAATCCATAAAAATGTCAAGATATGAACAGACGATAATGTTATTCAAACATTCTTCTTAAGTAGATGCAGGGGAGGGAGGAGAGATGGTACAGTATCATTATTGTTCCCATATTTGTTGTACACAGTGAAGTCCTTGTTTTTTTGTGAACTGTCAACTTAGGACATTCTGCCAAACACCTTTTAAAGCAAGTCCTTATTAGAATTAATGCATAAGTGTCAGTTGAGACAGTATTATCTTTTCCGGGTAATTTAAACAGACTGTTACGTCTTATATGCAAAATATTGGCTTTGTTTTAGATGTAGAGTTGGGTCATAACAAGATGCTAGTAAAAGAAAGAGAATCTTCGGCGTTGCTGGGTCTCAACATGCTAAGTGGCTGAGGTCACACCGTCTTATATGTTGTAAAAATATTTTCTAGGTCTCTGACCTAATCTGTCCAGGCTGGTGGCAGCATTTCTGCACTCACATAGACCTACGGATTCCAGAGTAAACTGGGAATTCTCTATTTTATTCTCCTCATCTAATCACTGGACAAGTCTCGTCAGTCTTTTCTTTGAAAATCTTAGTTGGATGCCAGGGTGGCTTGGTCGGTTGGGCCTCCAACTCTTGATTTTGGCTCAAGTCATGATTTCAGGGTCGTGGGATCAAGCTCTCTGTTGGGCTCTGTGCTCAGCGGGGAGTCTGCTTGAGGTTCTCTCTCTCCCTCTGCCTCTCCCCCAACTTGGGCTCTCTCTCTCTCAAAGAGAAAAAAAGAAAGAAAGAAAGAAAGAAAGAAAGAAAAAGAAAGAAAGAAAGAAAGAAAGAAAGAAAGAAAGACAGACTTCCTCTCCCCCCACTCATGCTCTCTCTCTCAAAGAAAGAAAAAAAGGAAGGAAGGAAGAAAGGAAGAAAGGAAGAAAAAGAGAAGGAAGGAAAGAAAGAAAAAGAAAAGAAAGAAAGAAAGAGAAAGAAAGAAAGGGATACTTAAAGAAAAGAAAAGAAAATCCTTTTCTGGCATGCAGTGTGATATAAGGGAAATACCCCTGTTCTGGGAGATGTGTGACCTTAGTCAAGTCATCTAACACTTCTTGGTCTCACTTTCTCTACTTTTAAGGTCCTTCAGCTCACATTTTGTGAATCCTCTGCAAACATCCTACCTGTCCTTTTGCTATATTACACTCAAGGTGGTAATAACTTTTTATCTGGTGCCTTTGCTGGAATCCCTGCCTCCTAAGTCAGGGCTCCTGACCATTGGCATGTAAATCTTTCTGCAGCATTGCTTTACCTGCTCACAGCACCTTCAGTACTAGCTATTTTGCTGTAATTCATTGAGATGTGCAGGTATGACTTGTGCACATTTCTATGTTATATTTCAACCAAAAGTTTAAAAAACCCTAACACTTAGATGGCTTTCTGTGAAAACATTGTATTTGCCTCACTATGCCTTTACTTATGATTCTCAAACCTCAGTCCGCATTAGGATCACCTGGAGTGATTATTAAAATTTAGATTGTGAGGCTCAACATTAGGATTTCTGACTCAATAACTTAGGGGTGGGGTCAGATAATTTGCATTTCCCATGTGATGCTGATGGTGTTGGTCCAGCGATCACACTGTGGGAACCACTGGTTTATGCAGGTACCTTGCTTTGGAATGCCACTTTCTTACTCCAACATCTTTACCTACCAATGTGTTTACCACCATTCTGATACTGCCTTCATAGATCAGTCCTTGAAATCCCAGATGGAAGGGATCTCTATCTCCCATATTCTGCCCCACACTTTATTTTTGCCTTGGTTATCACTATTACAATACTTGGATTAAAATTAGATTGTAAACTCCATGAAACTTCATATCATTTCTGTACAACATCCTATCCCCATGTCTGTAGCTCAGTGATTTGCGTAAGAGAAGGAAATTCAATATATGTTTTTGAATGAATGTCAACCACTTGAAAATTTCTTCTTCCATAATGTTTTTTCTACTTTTTGCTCATGGCTTTACATTTCCCCTTCCAGTGTATTTTTTTAATCTAACGAGGCATTCTTTGAGTAATATTTCTACTTAAAATTTAAAAGGGCTCTGCTGAATACTATTTTCAGGAGGATAAACCATGCCATTGAATTCTTGATTTCTAAGATATACTAATTATTGCCTACCTTTTAAAAAGAGCATTTTTCTTAGTCATTCTTAATTAACCTCAAGTGCCATCACTTAGAGTACATTTTGTTTGAAATTATCTTTTGACCATGGTCCTGATACTGCTTTGCCTTTTTTTTTTTTTTTTTAACTATACCTTATATTTGCTCTCCCTGTTTTCCTTGTCAGCCATCTGGGTAGGTAAATAGCTTTGGTATCATATGGTATTTTGTTCCCTTTGTTTGCTGTTGGACAAATAAAAAGTGGCCATCACTGACACAGTTCACTGAGGGCCAGAATGTTAATGTTGGAAGAGATCTGTCAGTTTGTGGAATCCATTCCATTTCACATTTATAGATACATAGACTGAAGGCCAGTGTGATGAAAGAGTTGCACCAGTCATGGATGGAATGGATGACAGAGCTGTAACTCTGTGGTTGAGATCTTGTCCTGGAGCTTTGTCTGGAATCACTTGGGCTCCAATTTTTTGAGACTCAGAAGAAAATTTCAAAGAACATCTCATAAGTGCTTGGAACTAAGGCTTCCTCCCTCCTGGCAGCACGGAAAGAATCAAGTTGTGCAAATAGAACTAGGGATAGGATCCTAGTCTCCATGGACTCAGAAAGAAGCAAAACACCTCTTTTTGGCTTTTTATTTAGAACGTGGAATACTTTAAGAGGCAGGTATATTTGATCAAAGATGTGTGTGATCTGTACACTTTTCAAAATAAAATAGGCAAGTAGAATAAGAGAGAAATAAAAAACTCTTGAGAACAGAGGATGTCCAATTTTCAGATAATTTTTAAAAACCTTATTTAAAAAATTCTTTGGTAATTACTTCATAGTAATGTTCATGCTTGCTAATTTTGAATGCTTTAATAATATTTTTTTCATTTTAAATGCCATTGTGAGAAAGATTTGTCCTATACCTAATAACCCACATTAGAGGGTGAAAATAAACCTACTTTAACCAGAGCATCCTGCAGACTAACAGTTGCCAGTGAAATCTCCATCCTGACAAGCAATTTTGCTTCCCAATTTTCCATTTATTTTAATGTTTCATTTTGTTTATCTTTTCCTTTTGTCAGAAAGCTTTTTTCTTGAGTTGGAGAAAATTAGTTGCGATGCCTAGATTTTTATAATTTACTTTCTGGGGAAAAGGAATTATAATTTCAATTGAGTTTGATGAGACTGGGCAAAACAAATGGAATGCTAAAAATAAATGGTCCCTATTTACTCTCCCATAAAATATTTTCTTACTTGAAAGAAGCTTAAATTTTATTTTAAAAGAAATATGTGCACATAGTAGAAAATACAAATGCATAAAATTATATAAAATGAAGGGTCTTTTAAAAATCCTCTGTCAATTGCCAGTTTTACTCCCAGAAGCAGCCACTGTTAACAGGTTTTTGTGTATCCTTTCAATATATGTAACGCACACACACAGCGGAAATTGAATCATACTTTACAAAGCCTTGATTTTTTTTTCCTGGAATATTTTGAAAGTGTATACTTAAAGATTAACAAAATCTGCTATAATCAAAAGAGAGGAGAAATAATTGAAGATAGCTTATCAAGTATCCTTTTTTTTTTTTTTTTTTACCCAGAACAGATTAAAACTACTTTATCCATTGGGAGAAAAGGTACTGAGCTTTTCTTCATGTTTTAATATGTTGATTCAGGAAGCTGGCGTTTATTTATTCAAAGATATTTGCTACCACTCATGGCTTTTCAAAATTATGTAAATGCTGTAAATAAGCTAAGGAGATAATGATCCCAGAAACTTCATATCAGATATTTTGGATTACATTTATTGATATGATTTTATTGTACATTTCTCTTTTGATTCTTAATTAACTATTAGAAAAAATAATTTTTAGGTGATTTGCCAGAAAAGATTAGACATTATCATTTCATAATCCCATAGTAAAAAGTATGGACAGACTTTTAGAAGTATAATACATAGAGAAATTATTTTATATTACAATATTATTTTAAATATACTGTCCTTTGTAAATTGGGTGATAATACAGCCAGTATTTGGCCCTCATTGTGGAAGAATCACTTATCAATCATTCATGGGGAAAGTGCCTCCAATCATGATCTGCACTTGTAGAAAATATGCAATTTTGAGTTTTTAAAGAGTGAAGCTTAAGTATCTGATGCACTGTGGGATAAATCGGTAATGTCTGTAATTAGTCCTTTCTTCCTGGGAGAGCTGGTTATGTGAAGGCACGTGATGTGTTCTCACAAGTTGAGGACCTTGTCAACTTGCCCTTGCTTTTTCAGTCTCTTTCCTCTGAATTAGTGTTTCCTTACCCACTCTGGAGGTGGGAGGCAGCAGGAGAGACTGGATATCCCCTTGGTCACGTCAGTGTTACTTTTACATTTTAATTTGACTCATTATTTTATACAATTACAGTTTTCCAGAAATATTTTTGATGACCTATTTTCTTTCTTCTCATTTTTAATATACTACCTCTGTAATTTGAAGGAGTCTTCTTTAGCAGCAGTGATCTCTCATTGACCACTGGACTTGTCTTGCCTTGCAAGCAGAATAAACTAGATTTTATTAATCTACTTATTGGCTAGTTATTTGCATACTTTGCTCAGAATAGAATTCTAAACAGTGCAATGAATAGATTTTATGTACATATGAGTCCTCTACTATTCTAATTTGTTCTTCGTTTAAAAGGAACTCAGCAACTTTCATTTCCCTTTACTGGTGTTTTTGGTGTGGGGGGAAGTGGATTATGTTGGTGCAGAGTTAGGGAGTGTTGGGAACACTGCAGTAAAGAGGGAAGTCTGGAAAATGCAGTTAGCAGCCTTTAGCCTCAGGGCGGGGTAAACAGTCTTTTTACATGAAAATTGTGCTTTTGGTAGGTGTCCTCTCTTCCTGAAGTCTGCCATCTCATTTCTCATTATTCTCTTTTGCCATTATTTGGTGTTTGCTTTACAGAAAATTGTAGAGGGAAATTCTTGGTATTCCAGGCATCCAGTATCCTTCCAGTATTTGTGACTTCGAGCTGGAAAAGGGTATTGTTCTCAGTATTTGTGGGTGAGGCTGGAAGAGTAGTATGTGGAAAATAAATGGCCTTTTCACAGTATAAACCCACACGCTGTCATTTGTTTTTATATTTCATATGGTAATTTGAAAACTGACGTTTTTATACTACTTTGTGGGGTTGTCTTTTTGTCTGTTAGGAATGTCAGGATTTTTCTTCAAAGAAACCATTTATTTAACTACAAATCAAACTGATCTGATAGCTGTTTGTTGATGTGATAGGTGTCAGTATGAACTAGGGGGCCTGTTTTTTTTTTTTTTTTTTCCCTCCTGCTGGGCTCCTTCTGTGTAACATTAAGTGTGTGATCATGTAAAGGGGAGTCTTGGCTTTGGACTAGGCTCCTATAGGTCCAGGCCTTGCTACTTTATTGACCATGTGACCTCAGCAGAGCCACTTTGCCTTTCTAAGACAGGGTTCCTTTTTGAGTGAAACATGGTAGAGCATTGATTGGGATATTTCTGAATGTCTTGCCCATGGCCTGAACCAAATTGGTGTATTCAGTAAATAACTTTCCTTCTCATCAACCTTTGCTTCTGATGTTCTAGTGCTCTCTGAGGTCATTGTTCATCTTCCTAGAAGTCATAATTTTCCAAAACACTGGTATCTCTCCTTGTCCTTTGAAACTGTGTTTTTTAACTCCTACTTAGCATATAAAACATTATGGATTTGGAGTTATTGGAGATTCCTTAAATATTAATAAGTATATTAAAGTTTAGGAGGAAATCCATATTCAAGACTAGCCTGGTCTGTAGCACTACTGATCTCTTAGGCTGGGCAATTCTGTGTTGAAGGGGGCTGTTCTCCGCATGATGGGACACTCAGCGGCATCTGTGGCTTCTACCACTAGATGTCAGTAGCATCACCTTTCCAGTTGTGACAGCCAAAATGTCCCCAGTCATTTCCAAATGGCCCTTGGGAAGCAAAATCACCCCTAGCTGAGAACCACCAGTCTACAGGGGAAGAGAGCCTGGACCTAGATACATACCTCTTAAACATATAGCCTTTTTTTTTTTTTTTTTTTTTTTAAGATTTTATTTATTTATTTGAGAGAGAGAGAATGAGAGAGAGCACATGAGAGGGAGGAGGGTCAGAGGGAGAAGCAGACTCCCTGCCAGCAGGGAGCCCAATGCGGGACTCGATCCCGGGACTCCAGGATCATGACCTGAGCCGAAGGCAGTCGCTTAACCAACTGAGCCACCCAGGCGCCCGACGTATAGCCATTCATAATGCAAGTGTCTTCCTTTATTGTGACATTGGGAACCCTGTGTCTTCTAGAAATGTTTTGTCTTCAGTGTGAAGAAACTTTTTAGTAGTATTTAAAATTATTTATCACCATAGAGTTGAGGGTCCATTTCTGGGCTCTCTATTCTGTTCCACTGATCTATGTGCCTGTTTTTGTGCCAGTACCATGCTGTCTTGATGATTACAGCTTTGTAATAGAGCTTGAAGTCCGGAATTTTGATGCCATCAGCTTTGCTTTTCATTTTCAACATTCCTCTGGCTATGCGGGGTCTTTTCTGGTTCCATACAAATTTTAGGATTATTTGTTCCATTTCTTTGAAAAAAGTTGATGGTATTTTGATGGGGATTGCATTAAATGTGTAGATTGCTCTAGGTAGCATTGACATCTTCACAATATTTGTTCTTCCAGTCCATGAGCCTGGAACGTTTTTCCATTTCTTTGTGTCTTCCTCAATTTCTTTCATGAGTATTTTATAGTTTTCTGAGTACAGATCCTTTGCCTCTTTGGTTAGATTTATTCCTAGGTATCTTATGGTTTTGGGTGCAATTGTAAATGGGATCGACTCCTTAATTTCTCTTTCTTCTCTCTTGTTGTTGGTGTATAGAAATGCCACTGATTTCTGTGCATTGATTTTATATCCTGTGATGGGTTAGCCTGGTGATGGGTATTGGGGAGGGCACATTCTGCATGGAGCACCGGGTGTTATGCACAAACAATGAATCATGGAACACTACATCAAAAACTAATGATGTAATGTATGGTGATTAACATAACAATAAAAAATTAAAAAAAATTATTTATCACCAGACTATATTTTAAATCATTTATTTTTTTGAAAAATGGAGTTGAGCATCTGTATCAGTCAGGCTGTGTCCTGTGTAATGAGTATTCTAATGAGTATATAGGCAGTGTTCACTTAGAAGTTAAGAGCGTAAGTTCTAGAGTCAGGCTGCCCAGAATTCAAAGACTGATTGTAGCATTTCTGGCTGTATGATCTTCAACAATGAATATCTCTATTTAATCATAAATAAAATGGTAGTAATGTTACCATTTGCTTTTCACACACTTGTTGATAAAATTTAACAAAATCATAGATATAAGCACTTATCACAGTGCCTGATGTATAGTAAGTGCTTAAAGCATGTTAGTTGTGGTAGATCTTTTCATTATCTGCATCAACAGTGCTATTATCAAGGGTGCTGTGCTCATTAAAGAGAATAGCCCCTAATCCTGGATAGAGGAGGAAGTGGTAGTAACATCAGAAGGCTTTCTGGAAAAGATAAGCCCTGAGCTGTGCCCTGTAGGATGAGGTTAGCCAAAAGATAGTGACGTGAAGAACAGGGAGGAGGGCATTTTAGCAAAAGTATTACATTTTCTTTTATGTGTAATTTGTGATATAGAAACAGATAAGTATTGGTTTCTTTGAAATATTTAAAAATGCAATAATTTTTTCAGCTTGTATTTCTCAGTCCACAACTCTTTATAAGTTTATTTTGCTATTAGAAAAGTTTTATGAAGTGTTCTTTATACCATTTTAATGAAGTATTGATTTTAAATGAACCTTTTATTTTTCCTTGAGAACTACACGATAGTCTTGTCTAATTTTAGGATTCCTTCTGGTCACAGACTGAGGAGAGCCTGGTTATTTCCTACTTCTGTTTGCTTCTTTACAAATAATGTTGAAGCATAGGTTTTATCTAACAGAGGTTTTTTTTTTCTGTCTTTCATATTCATGTTAGCTACCTTATTTATATGTGAATAGTGATCTAATCATCATCCTTGGACAGTTCCTGATGAATGCTCAGCTGTCCTGGTGATTTGAGGATGATATTCAAAAACAAGCCATACCCCTTCCTAATATTTATATGACATGGTGCCATCTCCAACATATACATTCACTTCTGTGACCCATAAATAAACCAATGGAGTAGGTAGGGCAAGTTTACAGGTGAGGAAATTGGGCTCATAAATGTTACTTGTCTAAGTTGACTCAATATCAGAACTGGGCAGGGAAACCAGGTCTGCTTGATTCCAAAGTCTGCTTTTCCTACTACATACACAGTTGTGATCAAGTGTACTCTCTGCAGTCATATACCTCCTTTTCAAAGACCTCTTATTAGCTGTGAAGGTAGAATGATGTTCTGCAGAATAGTTCAAAATCTCTTCTTCCATTTCTTTTGTATTTTATAATCCTAGGCTATTGCTGATAGACTTAAAGTGCTGATTATTTGAACTTGTAACTAGTTTCATTTTTTTATAATTCAATAAGAACATGTAGAATCCATCATATCATTTACATGATTCTGGATAACCAATTATCTTGCTCATTCTAGTGAGCTTTCTGAGGACATCTACAGCACCTTTTTTTTTTTTTAGTGATTTATTTATTTTAGAGAGAGAGAGAGAGGGAAAGAGAGCTCAGGGGGGAGGGATAGAGAGAGAGAATTTCAAGCAAACTCCCTGAGATCATGACCTGAGCCAAAACCAAGAGTTGGATGCTCAACCGATTGAGCCACCCAGGTGCCCCTGTGACTATTTTGGACACATTTCATAGTTTCTCTCACTGAGTTCCCACCTACTAGTAACTCTTTGGAGAAATGACTACTGAATTTGCCAGAGTGGATCAAATAGTTTTAAAATTTTGACCATCTTATAAGATAGATGATTGTGGTATCCAGGCTCCAGATGTTCTCCAATAATTCCTACTCCCTGATATTTATGCCCTTGAACAGTTCTCTCCCACATGGAATAGGGATGACTTGTATAACCAACCAATAGAACGATGCTGGAAAGACACAGCATGGCGTCCAAGGCTAGGTCATAAAACACATTGCAAGATTCTGTCTTGCCCTTTTGGATCCCACATGTTCTGGGAGAAACCAGCTGCCATCTTATGAGTCATCTCTGTGGAGAGGAGCACACGGTAAAGAACTGAGGCCTCCTGTCTAGACCTTGTAAGTGAGCCGTTAAGGAAGTGAATCCGCCGGCCACTGTCAAATTTTCAGATGACTGCAAACCCTGGCCAGCATCTTGACTAGAGTGTCATGAGAGATGCTGAGCTAGAAAGGCCCAGCTAAACTGCTACCAAGTTCATGACCCGCAGAAACCACAAAATAATAAATGTTTACTGTTTTAAGACACTAGGTTTGGGGATAACTTGTCATAGTGAGCAACAGTACTCCTTAGGAATGATTTTAAACTTCTTCATAGACACTATTAGAACACAGGTGAAATATTAAGTGCTCTGCATATTGTTTTGTCTTTTTGAAATGGGATATGCTTTTTGTTTAATATTTGTTTCAATATTATAAACAATGATTCTATAAATTGTTTTTATCATTAGTCATTAGTGTTTTAAATTTAAAATAAACAAGATATATGGAAAGCATTTATAAAATATAAGTGTTATCCAATTGTAAACTCTCAATTTAAATTCATTTCTAAACTCTTGCAATGTGTTTTTACGTATTTGTATGATTTCTCTTAATATTCACAAAATAACTTGAAGAGATTCCCCCTTAATAAAAAAATGGTTGCAATCCTTGAATAATACTTTTATGTTAGTATTTATAAAATTTGTTCATTAATTTTGTAATGCCTAAGAGAAATACAGGAAGAAAAAGGAAGGCAGATATGGCAGTAAATATTATCAGCCCTTGTCTACAAATCAAGAATTAAAAGCACATCAAGTCTAAATAAACTGGTTGTCTATAGCCTAGTAGAGGTACCTTCTAATATTAAAGGGGCTTATGTTTCTTCAAGTTGCATTGTCAGGATAAGCTTTGTGTTAATATTACCAAGAACTGTGGCTTTGAAATCTGAGCAACATTAGCGTTGACTGAGGAGATGGCCTTACAAAATAAGAATCTTATCATAATCATCAAAAATATATTTTTATAAATCAGTTTAATATTGTATTGAATACTCTTAACATGATAGTTCCTTCATAAAAGGATTTTATTATACTTTGTCATCTTCTGAAAAAGTGGTTTATTATATTGGCACAGCATAATGATCACTGTCAACCATGACTCTTCAGGTGTCCTCAGAAAATAAAGCTGTCTCCTTACCCCCCCCTTAAGTTTATGAATGCTATTAAAAGCCACGTAGCTTCCTGAAATATTTAAAAAATAGTGCATATCCATCAATCATATTTTTTTAGATTCCATGCACTGCTCATGAAGGTCATAAACCACGTCAGACAGATCCAGAAATCAGACTGTCTTTTCTACTGGCCCTTTATTCTGACCAGAGCAATTGTATTTCATTATTTCCTCTCACTTGACAATTACCTGTTGGTAAAGTAAATAAAGAATATGTATTAAAAATCTAGCTGTGAATCTTAGCAGCCATTCTTGCCTTGAGCTTTGATTGCAGGTGTGCTCGGCCCTTCAGCAGGCATTCTGCAGTTGCGGCAGATGGTGTGTCCTGTCAGGTGCATTCACACATGATGTATGACATTAATTGTTTTTGGACTTGGTAGAATAAATGCTTTTGCTATCACAGGGAACACGTGGGAAAGAAAAATGAATAAGTAGAGTTGTCATGGTGTGAATTACTTTCTTTAAATCACCATTTTTATTCATGTGTGTCTCTTTTTTTAAAAGAGACACGAGGCATTCCATTCTCAAAATGACTTTGGAGTAGAAGAATTTTTTAAGGGAAGAGGGGAATTGCAATTTTGGATTACAAAAACATCCTAAGTCAGTCTGTCTCTCTTGCGTGCTCTCTCTCTTTCTCACACACACACACACACACACACGCACACACACACTCATTCATCTGTTTTGGATGTTTACAAATGTTTAAACATCCCATTTGGGTCTAAAATTTTTTTAGGTATGCAAAAGGTAGAGAATTCTGAATTTAATTTTATTGCTAAAATATAACAAATGAAAATTTTTCACTGTAAGATTAAGGATGCTTTTCATTCAGAGAGCAACTTTTAGAACAAATTATAAAAATAAGTGTACATTTTGGAAATACTTCAGATGTTACAGTCACCTACCTGAATTCAGCCTTTCCCTCCTCCGGTCCTCAGCTTTGCCACTCACTAACTATGAAATCTTGGACAGCTTACTTATTATCTCCCTGAGCCTCATCTTTCTTGTCCCTGTAGTGGGGTTTTATGAAGATTATGGTGGATAAAGACTGGTTATCACATGTTACATCATATATAGTAGTTGCTAAATAAATGTAGTTGTTTTTGTTAATCATGATGTCGGTAGGTGTCGCTGGGTCAAAAATGCGGATACACCAATGGAATCCATTTGCACAGATGTTTACTTGTGCTTATGCCCTGTCTCCAAAATTCCATTTCTGATTTTGAATATCCATCTTGTTAAAAAGGGACCAAAATAGCTGGCTACTGAAAGAGTACAAATGAAGAAAATATTTTGGTATTTATATCAAAGAATTGAATGAACAGTTGAAAATTTAGCAAATTATGAAAACTGAAAGTCATAAAATATGGGAATCAATTAAAAGAGTTGAGGAACATAGGTAACATCATGGTAAAAGTTGGAAACAAACATGAATGTGGCAGCGTAAGGGGTAAAGTTGGAGGAAATGAGTGAAACAAGTGACCCTCATTTTTAGTGCTTGACATAAGCTCTTCTTAAAGAAGGATTGGATTTTTGATGTGTTTGAGTTCATTCTGAAACTCAGTCTTTCTGTGAGATATAGTAGAAGTGATAAGCAGACAATCATGTTTATCATTTACAAGTTTATCATTTATAAAATTATTTCCCCTGTATTTTCTTGGAATCAATTACTACAGAATCCCAGGGAATGGTTAGTTAAAAAGTCTTCCTACAGCAGTTGGGCCCTATTTTGTTGCTGTGATTATAGGCAGACACATATAAGCAATGTCCTCCTACTCAGCAAAGCATCCAACAACTCATCAAATCTGAGCAATGAACCACTGTAGCCTCTGGGTATAATCATCACTTTGTTTAAACCCTAAGGAAAAAACCAGAAGCGAATGCAACATCATTGAACCCTCAAACTCTCACCACAAGCTCCATTGCATTTACCACCTTTGAGTGCATGAAGTCTTATCAAAAGAAGATGATCCCCCCCCCCCCCCCCACCCCTGCAAATAACCATCACGGAATACACATTTCGCCATCCATGATTATATCATTTTATATCTTGGAACCAGAGAAATCAGATTTGGGTGAATACAGTATAAAGGCTTTTATGATGAGGGTGGGGAATGGTAGACACATTCAAATTTAAGATTCATGGTCTTCTGACAGTATTGTTTGGGCTCCTTTGTCTTTCTAGCATAGAGCTTGCCCCAGTCATTATTATTTCATTATACAGAGCAGGAAATTGAATAGAGGAGGCAGGAGACCCTTGCACCCAGTTCTAAGCCTTCAGTGTTTTTCCACCAAATCACATTGATCATGGTCCATTGTGCTTTGTATGTTGCTCAACCGTATGAATTTTTCATTGGAAGTTGGAGGAGAAATGATTATGCAAGCCCCAAGAAAACATGATGCATCAGCTAGTTGTAGTTGCTCCAGAATATTTAGAAATGCAGTAACGTTCTTGTATTATAGTTCCTGGCTTTGGCACATTGTATTAGATTAATCACATTAAATTTGATGTGGAGAATTTATGAAACAAAGTTAGATGATATATGTGTGTGTGTGTATATATACATGTGTATCTATAATTTATGTAGTTTAAAAAATTTATTTTTCCACCACATTATCTGGTGTTGTAAACAATACTGGGATTTAGATGCAGATGTAGCAATTCTATTACCATCTAGATAGGTACAAAAGTGCATATTTGTATGTGCCAGAGAATGTGATTTACACACAGTGATTTTTAGTCAGTAATGTTTGTAATGCAATTTCATGTTAGGCAATGTCATAATAGAAAGTGATGGATACAAAACTACAATGATAGAAGTGTGACTTGGCAGACACTGGGACAGGGAGAGGAATGATTCATCAGTGTGTCTGCTTTAGATGTCTTTGTACAGGATGGGCTTTGAGGCCAGAACACATTAGCAAGAATGTTCTTTTCAAATTAAAGTATCATACTTTTCTGTTACTGAAAACAGATTGGTTTTTTAATTCTAAATTTTGTAAGACCAAAAATAAAATAATAAATAAAAATAAATTTAAAGATAACAAAGGTCGATTTTTACGCAGTGTCTCTTAGGCACCAGAGAGCAGGGGGACATCTGATTAGAGAAATGCTTCAGGAGGTTAATCTGATGATAATATATTCGATAGATTGTGAGCAAACAGAATCAAGTCTGACTGGAGGGAGAATATTACAGAGGGATAAGAGTGAACCTCAAGGTCTTATAGTCTATCACAGGTTCTTAGCTGGGGGTGTGGAAGTGTTGGGAGATGTTTTTAGTTATTACAGTGCCTGGGGAATGCCTCTGATGTTGAGTCTGTGGAAATCTGGAAAGCAAAACATCCTATATTATGAGAGATCTTCTGCAGAACAGAGAGTTTTCTACCCAAGTCCAGGCATAGCCCTTAAGTGAATGGTGTAAAGAGTCAGTGGGAGTTTGGGGTAGTATTATCTACCCAGCAGTGTAATTAGGGATGAGAAATTTCAGGAGAGCCTGCTTTTTTCTTTTTACCATTATTAAGGTCTAGCATGTTTATAGATAAAGGGGTCTTTATGTACTTGTTCTCACCTTACAGAATACTCAAATGCCAGGGTTTTCTTTGAGTTTTCTGTTGAAAGAGAATCAGGATAATACCTATTAGTAACATAAAGAAATATTTCAACCTTTAAATTATTGACAGCATTTTCCAGGGGTAATTATAGATAAAAAATATCTATAAAAAATCAGTGTATGAGTTTAAGGATCAGTCTCCTTAAAAGAAAATATGAAGACAAAGAACTAGATTCATTCCCTACTACACTAGTAAAATGATTATGAGAAATTTTGTGTTTGACTTCATCCATTCTTTCAGCAGATAGTTATGGTTTCAGCATCCATTGTTTCAGGCACTGCTCTAGGATTTAAGCATCTAGCAAGTTTCCCTAAGTTGCAAGCATATAGAAACTTAGGCGAATTTACATAATAATAAGGGGGATAATAATAAATAATGTCAGGTAGTGCAGTGATGGAAGGTGTTAAATGGGCTGTCCAAGAAGGGACTGAATTGGTGACATTTTGAGTGGGAGCTACGTAAGGGCAGGTACCAGCATATATGGATATGTGGGTGGGGGGAGAAGCAATTCAGCAGAGATTAGTAAAAGTTCTGAACATCTCTGGTCATGATGAGGACCCATAAGGAGACCACAGAACAAGGGCAAAGTTGTAGAAATAAAGTTGGAGAAGCAGACAAGTTCCAAACACATGGGAACTCTATGATAGCCCATAGAACAACTTCTTTTCAGAGTTACCTTAAAAGCTACTGGAAGACCTGAGTATGAAAGAGATGCAATCTGACAAATGTTTCCAAAGGATCCCTCTGCATTCTTTGTGGTTTTCATGGTCTGGCAAGAGTGGACTCAGACTCTGTGGATACCACAGTCTATGAATGATGAAGGTTGACTTGGACCAGGTGGACGTACAGAAGTTGTAAGGTGACTGTGGAAGGTAGAGTTTACAGAATATGCTGATGGACATAATGTAGGCTGGGAGAGAAAGAGAAGAATCAAGTCTCTAAGGTTTATGAATTACTCTCGATTTATGGCATGCTTATTTGAGAAACATTGTATTACAAAATTAAAATTGACATTGTCTATCAGATTTAACTTCTTGAAGCCCTTCCAAATATTGCAATGTTATTCAAAGCAGTCATCCCTAATCCTCGGATGTTTTAATGACTTCTTCTAGATTGGAGATCTTTCTAACCTTTGGCTTTGGTTTTCCATAGTTTTGTAGTAAAACAGTCAGTACACAGGATGAAGTTTAAAATGCATATAAGAAATACTTTATGGAGGAATGAAGTATAAATAATAGTGAAGTTGTTAAGAGTGTGAGTTCTAGAAGCAGACTGTCTGGATTTAAATGCTGACATCACCATTAATGAGCTTTGCAACTTTAAGGAAATCAGTTACTCTCTTTTTCTTCATCTGTAAATTAGAAATAATAACATTGCCTACTTTAGAGGATTGTTGTGAGGATTTAACATTGCCTACTTTAGAGGATTGTTGTGAGGTTTACTACATATGTAATGCTCTGAGCAATGCTTGGCACATAGCAAGTTATTAATAAGTGTTAATGATTTTTATTATCTCTTAATACCATTGCTAACAAGAACAGATATGTGACTCAAATTAAAAAAAAAAAAGAGGCAGCTTCAGAAACAAAAGGAATAAATAATACATAAACTGAACAAGCCAAATGAATAATTGAAAATGAGCTCTACATAAAATTAATGAAAAAAAACCCCTGAAAACTCAATAGATAAATTCATAACTAAAAAGTTTGAAATTATATCAGATTATTCTTGCCTAACAACATGTTTTAGATTTGTAACCTGAGAGAAGAAACACATTATCAGCAAAAGACATAATTTTCCAGTTATAATTTGTATCATTAAACTATTACTATGTTACACATTGTTTTTTTTTCCTGTTTTGCAAATTGCTTTTTGGGAATCCAAAATCTAAAGGTAATTTTTGCATTTTCCAGAATTTTCAGTTTCCTAATGGCATTCTCAATTCATTGGGGGTACTAAATTGAATGTACAAAGTAAAACTTAACTGCTCATATATTTGAAAATGATTTTATCATTTTGAAGAAAGTTCTTAAGAATGCCTAAAACACAGTTTTTAAGATATTGACTAATATGTATAGTGCTTAATAACAATTTTATCTTAGCATAGAAATCATAAAGTTGTGAAAAATGAGGGCTGGCTTATTTTCAACTCCATAAATAGTGTTTTTCTTTAGAGTCTAGTTACAGGATTCCAACTGGCTGGGACATAAGTATACAATACATATTTGTGGTTTGATTAATGTTTGATTATGAATTTCATGTGCTAAATGAAGTAAAACGGAAATTTTGAAAATGCCATCTGAATCACACAAATGGCAGAAAATAATGTGACTTTTAAATTGTAATTGTGGTAAGTGGTCTTTGGTTTGACATTTTGAAGCTGACCTGTCAACCTCAGGGTCATCTAAAAATGTTTATTCAGTATACATTATTTAATGTACATTGTGATTAGATTTTGGGAATTTCACTTGTAAAGTTGTTGGTAAATATGGTTCATCTTTGGTTCTCTTTATCTCTTGCTTAGACTGTCACAATACCTTTTACTCTCATTTTTCCCTAGAATAAAATTTCAAACATGAAATATTCTCTGGGATGTAACAACCTCCCTTTCCAAGCATGACGCTACTTATGCAATAATATTCCATTTTGCTATCATTATATACTATGTATCTTAAATATATGCCATATTAACTTCTGTACTTCAGTTTAAAACTCTCCTTTCTGCTTAAAGTGATATTCTGCTCATTACTCAGCTTTTTGGGTATGCTGGGAGTACCTGCATGCTGAAAATAGGAACAAAGCTGGCTTGGGAGAAGACGGGGGGACCAACCTGTAGAAAGAATGACTCCTTGACAGGTTGTTGCAGACAACACTACTACTAAATCCAATATTCTCAAAATTTCCATTATGGTATAACCCAGGTCTTTTTAAGGGAATCTGTGTTGGGGCCAACTCATGGCAAGAGTGGTTGCAGAAGTGGTTGTTGGAGGAGGCCTCCTAGGTTCAGCACAGGAGGTTATGGAAGCCAGGTGAGAGAAAAGCAGCAATCATGAACTGGACACAACTCTAGGACTCAACTGACCAGCATCAGTCACAGATAGGGAAGCTGACACCAGCTTCTCTTTCAAATATTCTGTGAAGTTGGAGTGTGACCAGCAGGCCAATCCAGTGTCACATGGTGGAAGTCACTCATGGTGAAGGAGCCTGTGAATTCAGTGTCTCTACCATCTTATTGGTGGAGTTCGGGGCCAGGCTGTGTCTGATGATTAGCGAGTCATTACTTCTGGCAGCTATGAGCACCTTAGTCCGCTAGGGGTTTCACCATTCTTCAAAGATGCCAGCTGAAAACAGCTTCCTTCAGTCTCCGAGGCTAGATTTAATGTTTATTTTCTATGTTCCCAGTAGCGTGCTTTTTTGTCTATCTTTCATGGAACTTAATAGAACTGGCTTTGCAACAGAGTAAAACCATGTACCTTCAGACCAGGCCTCCATTCCTTCCCAATACCTGGCTCATAGTAAGCACCTAATACTTGTCTTTTGAGTGTGAAATATCCTAATAAAGTGAGGGGAAAAACAATTTTTTTTTTCCTTAGCAGCATTTTCCTATTGTCTTAACTGCTTGTATTTAAGGTTTTAGGCTTCAATAAGCCTACCATTCATGCTAAGATATATGGGAGAAAGATAAGCCTTTTTTTTTTTGCTTTATTTCAATAAATTTTGCAGATTCACACCTGATGACTTAATCATCTATTTTTAGGCTTCATTCACCTTCTGCATGCTGGGTGAACAACTTGCTGCTCATTAAACAGATTGTACATTAAAAACTATACAGTACAAAAGCAGAAATATCATACATTTGGTGATAATTAGTAGTGTTCATTTCCTCACTAAGTACTAGGGCATACCACACTGTTTCCATAGCAACTTCTATTCTGTTCAATTAACTGCCTAATGTGAATATATGAATAAGTTTCTGTGTTTAAGGAAAAGGCCCCCAAACAATGGGGTGATTTAAGAGTTTACAGTTACAGATGTAAGCATATAGGTTTTATGTTATTTTCTACTTTACTTTTGGAAACACATTTTTAATGTTTTCAGGTTCTGGTCATAACCAAAAAAAGCATAAGGAGTGAATGAATTTTCATGAATTTCCAAATAGCCTACTGAACCAGATTTTCCTAGTCCCCAGCTACTCCGTGGTTGTAAATTATGCAAATATACAAGCAGCCTTAACTCTTTCAGGACACTAGGGTACCATTTGGCAAATAGTTACTCCAGGGACTAATCCATCGTGGTGGGGGGTGGGGATAAAGAAACAAAGGCCATTTCATAGCAAGTAAATATGTGTTGCTTTGATTTATTTAATGTCCCTGGGAAGCAGGATTTGCATTATGTTAATTTTTCTGAAGAGAAAAGCAGCTTAGATATTTTCAGCAGTCTCAGACTCTGTGGCTGACAGTATGGTGTAGAAGAGACAGCAGTGGCTTCGGAGTCCAAAATCTAAGTTCGAATTCTGAAACCATTATGCTAAGGCTGAGCCTGGAAACACCAGCTTCCCTCATTGTGAGGATGGTAATAACACCGAGAGTTTTAATGTCACCCCGTATGTGATTGTATCAAGGAACAACAATTATGAGTAAAGAACCATCAATTTCCCTCTTCTATTTGGTGGAACCTCAGCATTGATAATTTTTGACCTTAAAGAAAGTAATTTAATATAGTTCAGCTTAATAGATGGGAGAGAAAGACACTGAGGCACAGAAAGATCAAGTAAGGTATCTGATGTCACATGGCCAGTGATTGTATACGAGGGCCTATTCCATTCTCCTAAACCACTAAAACATCCTGTTTGCCTAAATAACCAGTATAACCTGGCACATTGTAGGCACCCAAAAAAATCATTATACCTTCTCCGTTTCTAGTCATTGGCTGGGTAATGAATGGAATGTAGAAGAGAACACAATTATGATCATGTCTGGCCTTGCATGCATGATCTGGAGCTCGGTGAGAGGATTGAGATTGGGTTGGGGGTTAAAAAAACTTGTTCCAGAGGGCACATATAGCATGGAGGACTGGGTTTTATACGCCAACAATGAATCATGGAACATTACATCAAAAACTAATGATGTACTGTATGGTGACTAACATAACATAATAAAAACAAAACAAAACAAACAAAACAAAAAACCACTTGTTCCACTAAGAGACACACCTTGGAGTTTAACCATAATATTCGTCCATTTAGCTAACTAAAGTCAGAATGGTTAACATTTATGTATTTTTTCAAAAGCGTTGTGATCTTTTGATGTTCCTTGTAAAAAATAGTAAATTTACATTTTCCATACCTTTATATATATCATCGTCAAATGTTTATTATTATCTCTGTTATCTTTACTGGCTATTTCAAAGAAAATACTCTAAAGTCCATCCGTTATACTACCAATAATGAAGAGGCTTTTAAGAGCAATATATCAGGTTTTTCCCCTATTCTATAAAGCTTTATATGTAAGCCATATATATTTATATGTGCCTTATTTTATACTTTATTTTAATAAAGCAAGACACATATAAAATTTTTTGGATAATAGTATATTGAATATATCTTGGAAAATGCAAACATACGTATTCCATAATTTAAAATTTTTACTAACATTTAGCATTGCACCTACTAAGCACCCAGAAATGTTAGCTGTCATTGCGACTGGTCTTCTCTTATCTTTCATGTAATGATACTAATTTGAAGAAAATTATTTTTCTAGTTATTTCCAATTTTGACTTAGAGATTTGTATTCAGAGAGAAGTGAAAAAATGTTTCTGTCAGAATAAACATAGTTATTAGGTGAATTGTATTGATTTCTTATAATATGCTAAGCAGCATGTTAAATGTTGTACACATATTACCTCCCTGTATTCCTAAAAGTTGTGTTTCATTGTTATCTCCATTTAGTATCTTAAGTCTAGACAGCAGTTGTAGTACTTTTATGAATCTGAAAATATTTCAAGGTTTTTTATTTTTTGATTTATTATTATTTTTTTTTAGAGAGGGGGGTAGGAAGAGAGAGAGAATCCCAAGCAGGCTCCATGCCCAGCGCAGAGCCTGATGAAGGGCTTAAGCTCACAACCCTGAGATCATGACCTGAGCCAAAATCAAGAGTTGGACACTTAACCAACTGAGCCACCCAGGCGCCTCTCACTATTTTTTTATTTAAGCAGAAAAAAGGGATCCTAAAGAATCTGACACAATTATAGGAATTAGAGTCTTAAACACTTTTTCTTAATATTTTATTGTTAAAGCCAATGTATACCTAATATAAAATAACATTTCATTTTTCTAAAGCTAGAGATAAAATCTAAAAGATTCAAAGCACTTTCCAAATATTAAATAATTTGCTTTAAAAATCTAAAGGAGAAAGTAGATAAACCAATTTGCATCTCAGATTCACATCTTATGTTATTATTGTGGTCAGAAATTGTGAATTATTGTTAGCATTGAGCAGTTATTTTTTAAAATGCTAGATAGTTCTTCTTGTAAACGTGAAGTTGAGTCAAAAAATATTTCAAATGTACACCATTATTTTATTCATGAAGGAGTTTGCCACCTATTTCTTTTGGGTAAGGATATGCTTAGGTAAGGTAAAATATGTTCACTTTATTCTATTTGAAAAACAATACTTTTGGAATGCTAATTGGAATCATGTCAAATTTATTTATTTTGAAGATGCTAACATTTTCATGATAAATCTTCCCATCCCAGAATATAAAATGAGTTTCTAATTGTCCAGATCTTGTTTTAAACCCTTCTAAATTATTTCGATGTTTTCTTCATATAATCCCTGTCTTGTTAAATTTATTTCTAGGTATTTAATAGATTTGTTGTTTATGTAAATGTAGTATTTCTTCTTACTTCCATTTATCACTTTTTCGTGTGTGTATTTTAATCTTGTTTCCAGCCACCTTGGCAAATCTTTTAATTAATTCAGCTTGTTTTACAAGAATCACTTGAGTTTTTGAGAGGTTTAAAATGATATATGCTGTTAAAGAGCTTAACTGGTTCTTGGTTCAGAGCAAGTCCTCAGTAAGCAGTGGCTGTTTTCATAACCTGCAGTTCCACTTTCGGACTGCATGGTCCTTATCTGTATCACATCCTCTTCAGCATTAATTACATGCATTTCTATTTTGGTGATTTGATCCATATACTTTAATTTTAAATAGCATTTATTGAATATCTGTGATTAAATGCTAGTTGCTTTTATGTGATGATTTTTATATTTTTGTGAAGTAGCATGAGCAATTTTTTCTACTGGCTTTCTACATAAACATCGCCACAAAGGACCAATCTGTAATCTTGACTTGGGACCACAACTAGTGTAATTAAGATGGTTATGAAAAATGTTGAAAAAAGAAATGCTCTTTGCAGTTTGTTCACTTTTAATCAGTGACAACTTTTGCATATTTAAGTACATGAAAAGATGTTTTAATATGTAAAACATGAAGCTCATGGTGTGAAACTTTGGAGTAGGTGGCACTTTTTTTTCCATTTTGGAATTGCCTTAAAAGTTTTCTGCATTTATCTTAATGATGAAGATTCCATATTCTATTCTTATGCATCCTAAGGTTTTAGCAGTAATTAACAAAACACATTATCTATATGACTGATAAAATTTACTGAGACAATAAAAGTCTAAAAAAACAACTGAGAAAATTATTTGCATCTAAAGATTTATAAGTGGTGATCTTCATAATATAACCCTAGCAAATGTAATTTTAAGGACAAATTTGCCTTCTAAATGAGAGAAATGGTTATGTAAGATGAGAAATATAATTTAAGTTGGGAAAATATATGTAAATAAAATTTTCTCCTGAGATGTTTATATGACAGCTTTGTATTAATAGCAATGGTTCCTTAAGAACAGCAAAAAAAAAAAAAAAAAAAAAAAGAGGATGTTTTAGTTGTCTTAAGCTTTCATAACAGTGACTTTACTTGGGATCTCCTGATAAATTAGGACTGATTAACTTCTCTAACCTACTGAAGAGACACCTTAAAACTGATCTGAGAGCATTTGACTATAAAAACTAATACTGTCAGCTAACATTTGTTGAGTACTTACATTGTTCTAGGCTCTGAGATTGAATACTATACTTGAATTAACCTCATTTAATCTTCTTAAGAAAAACACTTGTGAAGTTGGAACAATCATTATTCCTATTTTGAAGATGAGGAAATTAAAGCCCTGAGAATAAAATAAATTTTCCAAAGTTACAGAATTAATACAACACTGGTACAATACTCAAATCTTAGTTTAATTCCAAAGACTTCCTCTTGTCCTCTATTCTACTACTTCATTACAACAGAAATAGTGACATGATTTTTCTTTAAAAATATTCAACCAGTTTGGGGTGCCTGAGTGGCTCAGTCAGTTAAGTGTCTGACTCTTGGTTTTAGGTCAGGTCATGATCTCATGGGTTGTGAGATTGAGCCTTGAATCAGGCTCTGTGCTCAGTGGGGAGTCTGCTTGAAGATTCTCTCCCTCTGCTCCTCCCCTCAACTGCACGTGCGCACGTATGAGTGCTCTCTCTCAAATAAATAAATCTTAAAAAAAAAATTCAACTAGTTTATAAATATCCAGGGACCCATAAATCAACTCTATAAATGTTTGACATTGAGATATTATTAATGCTTGTGACAAAAAAATTGACTATAGAATTGTAATGTTTAAATCATCACCAAGATGTAAAAATTATTTATGCCACTTGCAGTTGTAAAGATTAAGTATTTATTAGAATTTTTTGGAGAAAAACATCCCTGTGATCAGGAAATTGTAGCATTTTTCCAGTTTTTGATGTTCGAGCCTAGAGTCAAAGCAGTTTCCAATATTGACAAAAAATATAAATTTTTTTCAAAGATATATATATGTTAAGTCATTTTTATCATACAGATATGTAGCAATTGCTGTATTCTAGAGACTGTCATTAGGACTTTCAAAATATTAACTTATTTAATCCTCATATTGACCCTCATGAGGTAGGTTTTATTATCCCCATTTTAAAGAAAAGAACATGAGACAAAAAACTTGCTCATGTTTATATCACTAGTAATTATGGCCATTGGATTTAAATCACAGCTAATTCCAGAATCTGTGTTTAATGCTGCCTCTTATATATGTCTTCCAAATACCTAATTCAATAGTTCAGTCAGTGTTTTATTTTAACTATATTGCATATATTTATTTCACAGTGTTCTGTGTTCTATTAAGAAATTGATCTATGCCAGCTGTATTTCAAAGAATGTAATTATTTTTTTAAATTGTGCTGTGATATGGCAGAATTATGCTTTTTAAATAGTTTTTCCTTATTTGACTATTGTCATGGAAAATTTTTGAATTAATTGATATTTTAATTAACAAGTCAAAGGTTCTCAACAGACACTGTTTGATGCATCATAAAGCAACCTTTGTGGTATACTTTGATGTCATTTGTCATCTTATTTGTGCACTAGAGCATAGAACATAATATTTCTTGTCCATAGGGATTTCTTTAGCAATTGATCATTAATAGAAAAACATAGCATAGCTAAGTCTTTTGGGAGAAATTAATGTCTTGTCTCAATTAAATGCATTAATTAAAATTATAGGATCTTTGAATGATTTTTATGAATTGTCAAACTTCATTAATGCAGTCTCTTGCCAAGAATAATGGGGAATTGTTTCTCCTGTTCTGTTTGAAAGCAAAGGATGATTTTTTAGAATTTTGCTTTGTGCATCTCACCAGCCCCAAGAAAGGATAGGTCTTTGCTCTACTACATCATTATTCTCTTTAAAGTCCAGGGATCTGTGTAGTATACTTATTGTTAGCTCCCCACCACCTCACACCTGTTCTATTTTTCATACCTTCTCTTTGCTGTTGCTTTTAGTGTGGGAGTCTGCTTTCTATGAGAAGATATAGGTCTCATGTGTGTAATGGGTATGCTCAGTCTTTCTGCAGAATCTAGGGACCACACTGCATGAGCTGCAATTCTCTCATTTACTAAGTACCTTCTCAATATTCTGATAATATTGATTGAAAAATAGAGCAACTTAAGAAGATCTTTACACTATTTTCTGAACTTGTGACATTTTTATATACTAACAGTTTTGCCATCACACTTGAATAGATTAAAACTTTCCAAACAGCAATAAAATCAGTGATATTGATAGTGCATCACCCTAGAAATGTTGGCAATGGCCAGATCACAGATATCCTTTGATTTTGTGTATTCTAAATCTTGTGTCTCTATTTGAACAGAACCATTTTTTATCTTAAACCTGCTCTTTAACATACTTACGAGATAATGATTTCATACTGTAGAAAGGACACAGTATTTATTTGGACCCATGTTATGTTTTTTGTATGTTTGTTTTACCTCCTCTATGTTGCACATGGCATATTCAAAGTTCTATTTAAAGGTCACTGAGGTAATGGTATGTATATTTAGAAAAAAATTTTTCCCATGAAAAATAATTGGTGATGGGCACGAGGCACAGTGGTTTAGAAGCACTGAGGTAGATTCAGGGAAAACACCTGTTGAGATAAAGTTTGGGATAACTAGACTGTTTCCGCCTGGATTTGGATTTCCAACAGATCTAGGATCTGTAAACAAACTTTTGTTTACTCTCATATGTGTAAAGAACTATGTGAGATTTCTTCATTATGAATTTAGTCAGCAGTTTAGTCTAGATAGCAGGCACTTGACTCAGAAATGAATGAGATGGCCTCATTCTGCTCTTACACAATTTATAATCTATAGAGAAACATTGAAGCAGAAACTGAATGGTTCATTCATCCATTTACTTAATATACACTTTATTTTTCTCTGTAACAGTCTTTATGATCTGATACCTTATAGTTTACCAGTTTGTTTGTTGGCTGTCTCCTCCATCCAGACTGTAAATTCATTGAGGGTAAGGATTTGTCTACTTTGTTCATTGCTGAAGCTCCAACTGCTAGAATAGTGGCTACCTCATGATATGAAGTCGATGTTGAAGGAGAAAAATGAAGGGACACACACTTCCTACTCATCTATTAAGTATGAGGGTGCCCAGTGCCAGGTGTAAAGATGAATAGGAACCAGAGGGACTAGGAAAGCCATTGTGACAACAGGCATTTTACTGAGAGGTGTTTACATGCAATGGCAGACACGGAACTCAGGTGCCTGGAGAAGCAAAAGGAGGAATAATAAGCTCACGTGTTCAAGGTGAGGAGTAGCTTCCTAAGGGAAATGATGTCTGACTGATGAAAGCAATCAGTAGCCTTAAAACCCAGGGCTCTAGGCTTAGTGTTAATTCCCTCCTTATCTGCACACCCCGTATATCGCCACAGTTGCACACACAGAAATGTGGTACATGTGCAGTTGCTCGGAGGCAGAGAGGAAGCAGAGATTAAGGCTGGCTGGAGGCACAAAAAAGACAAGGAGAACCATTTGACCTAAGCTTTCAGAAGGGGGACTCTGGTTATAAAAATGAGTTGAGAGTATTCTCCGTGACTGAAGGAATGGCACAGGCAAATGGCACAGGTACTTGGATAGAATCTTCCTGACTATCATCTGAATTCTTAGATCTTGGTCTTCGAGTTTGTGGTTCATCCAGTTTGTTGATGATTCTTACAGCAGGCACCTTCCCCATTGTACAGATATGCTTCCTTTGTTTCCTTTAAGTAAGTTTTATGGTATTAAAATGTTCCAGAGAAGCAGAAGATTGTAATTGCCAAGTATCCTGTAGAAAAGAAATGACGAATTTAGAAGGCTAATCACAGAGGCGCAGAGCAAAGAGAAGAGACTTGTTTTACAACACACAGGAAGAAGTAATTCCTTGGTGGGAGATGAGTAATCATTTTGTAGAGGAGAATGGAGAACAAAACTTTCTTTAAAGTGTTCCTGATGAAGAAACTATAAACTGCAAAAGCTTTTTGGAGAGCAGTTTGGTAAAACCCAGGAATCCTGAAGTGATCCACCAGTTTCACTTGTATTTAGGTTGAACCATCTGAAATTGCTAATATTTAGCTGTTCTTAAACTACAAAAATGGCAGTTTCATATGGTTTAATATATCGATATATAATTATTATATATTCCTATAGTGTATATATATCTTAGAGAAATGTATCCATGAATTGTGGCAACAAATACAATTGTAGTAGCAAAATATTGGAAATAATCTAAGTGTCATCAAGAAGAGAATAAATTATGTCGTAGTCATACAATAAAAAGAGTTAAAAAGCTAAGTATTTAATGACTACAGTAAAAAAAAAAAAAAAGAATTAGGGGAGTGACTTTTTTTTTTGGTAAAGGGAGAGAGGCTCCCCAGGCATTAGAAAGGCTTTAAATGCCTTAGCTGGTACTCCGAATTATATTTTATTCTGTGTCGGCATCAGCTAAAATCATAGTAAGCTAAAGTCATTAGTCTTCTGAAACAACTCTGTGCTGCAACCCACTGTAGACTTGTAGCGTTTTTTTTTTTTTTTTTTTAATCTCGGAAATTAGAGAAAGTTTGGGACTTGAGATTTTTGTCTCCATTTTATGTCCTTCCAGCCTTCTAGAAACACTTGAAAAGGCATGTGACCAGAATCAAGTCACTGCTTGTTTAGTGCTGTTTCTGATCCTCTTCTATTTGATATAAAATGAAGTGATTTATTAATATTTTATAGCTTGTGCTATTGGTATACTATACCACCTCTGAGGGATGGAACAAAGTAATATAGACACACCACTGTTCCTGCTAATATTACTACTGTATTATGTTTTACTACTACAGAAAAATAAAGCCTGCAGTCAGGAAATTGCTTGATTTAAAGGCACAGCTCTACCTTTCCTATGCCATATAAAAGAAAAATGTGGTTTTCTGTACCTTAATTTACAGTGTACATCCCAGCTTCTCCTAAAACAGATGGGGAAATGCAATAATATTACATTTGAGGCCCCCAAGACCAAGGGGAAACCTGGCAACTGTTCAAAAATAATGACATAACAAAGAGAAGAAAACAGATCCTGATTTTTCCCTGATGTTGGACTCTCTATCACTGGCCAAACAGAGATTTTGGCCTATTTGAAAAATTATGCCTATTTGGAAAGGCATACAAAGTAAAATCCAGTGTTTCAGTTTTTGTCCGGTGAAAGTAAGTCCTGATTTCAAAGGAGTTTCTTTGGAGCAGTTTAAAAGCCAAGAAGCTGCTGGAATTTATTATCAAACAGAATCTGATCCTGAATTATGCTATAATTCAGCTGTAGTTAGAGACCCGATCTTTATTACTTTTTCAGAAACATACGCAGGCACGCACACATACACAGACACCCCTAATTTTAATTCATTGGGCTCTTGGTTGGTGTTTTAAGTCAAAAACATCAAAGGTGGTGAACATTGCAGAGAAGCAACTTAATAGTAGTATTTATATTTCACAAATTACAGAGTCTTAGAGTATATTACTGACTGGTTATTAAATGGTAATAGATGGATAAGGGCCAACTGATTATTCAAGTATTTCTGCTTCTTGAGTATGAGCTTGGCACTCAGTGGAAGAGATGTCTTATGAACTCAAGATTGTTCATCCAGTTATGAAGATAGTATGAAGAATCTACAACCAGGAGGGCCCCTAATATATGTCATAAAAATTTTGGTGACAGTTTATTTGTTTTCAGTAGTTATCTCAGTTTTGCCTCATGCATGAAGGGTAGACCTGATGAGATCAGCTAAAGTTTCTTTCAACTCTGTTTTCTACTTTTGCTAGCAAGGTTCATTGGTTATGTTGTCTATTGAGGAAATAAGTTTTTTCTTTTGGATTGATTATAAATCCTGTGATTACACCATGAATTGTTTCTGACATCATTAATTCTTCCATCAAGTCATAGAGTAAGCCATTTGGGAACTAGGAAAATACCAGGGAGGTGGTCTAGATAGAATCAGGCTCAGATGATACGCTGTAATCATAGATTATCCTTGGTATCTGTGCTTCCTCAGTGCCGTTCCAGCCTCAATTTCCTAAAAAATTCCGATAATAATTTGGATTAGACCTTGTTTAAGCCAGTGGCTCTTCAGAGAGACCACTGCCACATAGATGGACCCAGACTGGAAATGAGAAGGTCATTCAGTCAGTCAGTCAAAAAGTATTTATTGAGCACCTACTATATGGGAGACATTCCAAGTACTGAGGATAATTTAGTGAATTAAACATAGGTTGTCATTGATCTTAGATTGTTCAAAATCTGATGACATTTTTGTATATGTCAATTTCTATGTTGAGTATTACTAATAAGATATAGAGATAATTGGTTAAATATAATCCCCGTGTAGTAATATACCATGTGTTATATTACTTTTTGTTCCATTGTTATTTCAAGTTTTAATTTATCTTGTTTAATTAAAAGGCATAAATTAGCACATCATGTTGTTTGCATCAAATTGTGCAGCTGAGTTTTTGGATTTTCTTTGATTCACAAAGTACAATTCAACATGCGGGGGGAGTAAATCAGAAATATAATCTTTCAATTTGAATTTTAAAATAAAAGTGTGAAATTCATGTGCACTGTGACTACATTATTGTGACCTTATTGTAATTTTATTTAAAAATGATTTTGTTATAATAGACTGAATTTGAGCAGTCTTCTGTAGTGTGACAGGATCATTTTGCCCGTATCATTTTCTCTTTGCAATATTTTGTATGACTCAAGAATTTTACATACGCCTTTGAAAATGAATGGTTTAATAGCTCTTTTAAAAATGATAGTCTACACGTTTGTTTCCCCTTGCAATAGTTTTAAGATGACCTTGAGTTCCTCTTTTATTTCACTTTAGGCTCCTTCATGAATCATTTAGCCAGAATATGCCAAAACAAAGGTCTTTTTGTTCAGATATAATGAGATGGTGTTTAATTTCTGTGGTATGGCCCTGGTATCCTTCTACCCTGTCTTCTCTTTGTCTTGTAAGCTTGTCTCCTTCAGATTTGGCTCACGTCAAACCTTCCGTTTCCCCCTCCCTTACGTATTTCCAAAGTGCCAGGCTTTGTGTTGGCTCCTGGGGATAGGACAAGGAAGCCATTAATCACATCCCCCTTGGATCTGATGATAAAACAATGTTCCTTACACACATAATCACACATAGTAATTTAATTTCTTGTTTTAATATCTTGAAAGGAGAAGTATGAAGTGTATTAAGAGGTGTATTGGGGAATTTACCCCAGGCTGTGGAGGAAGGGGTGAATCAAGAAAGTCTTCCCTGAAGATAAACCATTTAAGCTAAACCTTGAGTGTTTCTCAGTTGGAGAGAACAAAGAACCTGATGAGAGGAATCTCTAATTGCCACTCCTCTGCTGTCAGGAGACATTTCACTTGAAGCTGAGTTTCAAGGAGGTACAGCTGGAAGCCTTGTTATTGAATATGCTGAATTAATCTAATGCATGATTTGAAGAGAAAAGATTTAAGTGCAAAACTCTGATGGCGAGAGGAGCATTTTGTCATATATTATGAACCATTATAGTATTTCTATATGTCCTTGATGTGAGTTGTGTAGTGTGGCTTATTACTTCAATTTAAAAATTACATAAATTGAAATTCACTTTTGTAAAAGGACATTTAGTTTCACGGGTTGTAGTAAGCCTGAAGATGTTCTTGGAGCCTGATATCAGTTGTAGGTAAACACTGGTTGAAGTTAATGACTTAAATTTCTCATGTATGGTATTGTTTAATAATAGGGTAGTAAGGTTCATAGAGATGGTCCTCAAAGTACTTATGATTAGGTCAGTGAAAGGATTAAGAATCAAAATAAAGATACTGGTAATGATAGGCACTGCTTCCAAACTTTCCACCAGTTAAAGTGGTGTGACCCAGCTGAGTGAGAGCACTGAGGATGGAAAACCCCATATTCTCACAAAGTTTTGGCAGCCATTGTAAATCTAGACGAAATTCATCCAGATGACTCAGATTGTTATTAAAACTAGCAGGTCCACATTTTAGACTCATCAAAGTACAACTATATTGTACATTGTTGATACATTTTAATGAAGAATGCCTGGGATGACACAATCCCTTAGATTCAAATTAATTTAAGACTTTTTGACTTTTCAGCCCAGCTGTTTGCATTAATTACCTATTAGCAAACATAACTCTATAATTTCTTAGAAAATTTTAGCCATTAAACCCTAAGGGAATTCCCCATCGTGTTTATATTGATGTTAAAAAATACTGAAGTAAAATTTCAACTGCTTTTTCTCTATGAGCCCTTAATCCTTTCATACTTATGCCAACGGATGGAGTCTTGTGTTTCCTCCACTTTGTTGGTGATCAATTTGTGACTCCCAATATATTTTCCCATGCTTTTCCTTTTCTCTCATAATTCCTACAGTTTATGAATGATGATTGCAGTAGATTATAATATAGCCACAGGGTTTTAAAATACCTTTAAATGCACACATACACACACTCCCCAAAGAAAAACCTCTGAAACCTGGTCCATCGTTGGGGCAGCTTTTGCCCTTTACTCCTTGAACCCCATATCCATAGGTGGTGTATATGCATTTATGAACAGGTGACAACTACAGCGGATGGCTAGTGTTCTTTCCGTATTGTATGGCTCCAGGGGCTAGAATTGGAATATTAGCTGAGCTGGTGTTTCCTTTTTAGGCTACTTCACTTACATACAGGAGACTACAATGAGGCCATTTAAACAAAAATTGAATTTATGGAGAGAATGTTTGGTACCTTATATAGTAAAAGGAACAGCTGAAGATCCAGGCTTTGAAAAAGAAAGGGTTAGAGATGCTCTTGGCTTTGTGTAGCAGCAATTCACATCCCGTGCTTGGGAATGTAACTTCAAAGAGAATCTAGTGGGATTGTATTTGGTCTCGTTCTCCAGTTGTGGCTAGGGAAAGGCAGGTATTAGGATGGGAAGAGTGGCTTTCAAAGCAGTAGGGACGGCATGATGAGCAGAAGAAAACAGAATGATCCCAGGAAGGCAAAAACAGTAGCTTTCTGCTCTGCTTTCTGGGATTAAGCTCTCTGGAGTGTCCTTGTCTCTAATATAGGGATAATACTACTGCTTATTTCTTAAGTTGCTAACAGTAGTGAAACTAGAAGCTCTTAGAAAGTGTTTAACAAATAGTAAGCACTCAGTATCATTAGTATCTCCATTTTACGGATGAGAAATTATGGTTCAGAGAGGTTTAAATAACCTGCGTAGAGTCACAATAAGGAGTGGTTGAGTTGGCATTCAAACCAGCTCATTAGAGAGCATTCACTCTTAAATACCTTGCCATTTTGCTTCAAAGTGCCTTAGGCCTAGTCCTGTAAGGGCAACTTTCTCTTTATTATAGTGTATCTTCTTTTTAAAAAATTTTTTTATTGTTATGTTAATCCCCATACATTACATCATTAGTTTTAGATGTAGTGTTCCATGATTCATTGTTTGTGCATAACATCCAGTGCTCCATGCAGAACATGCCCTCCTCAATACCCATCACCAGGCTAGCCCATCCTCCCACTCCCCTCCCCTCTAGAACCCTCAGTTTGTTTTTCAGAGTCCATTGTCTCTCATGGTTCGTCTATCCCTCCGATTTCCCCCCTTCATTCTTCCCCTCTTGCTACCTTCTTCTTTTTTTTTTTTCCTTAACATATATTGCATTATTTGTTTCAGAGGTACAGATCTCAGATTCAACAGTCTTAGACATTTTCCATGGTATTTCTTCTAACAGCTGTCATTTTATTTATTTATTTTTAAGATCTTATTTATTTGACAGCGAGAGAGAGAAAGAGGGAGAGCACAAGCAGGGGGAGCAGCAGGCAGAGGAAGAGGGAGAAGCAGACTCCCCACTGAGCAGGGAGCCCAATGCGGGGCTCGAACTCAGGACCCTGGGATCATGACCTGAGCCAAAGGCAGACACTTAACCGACTGAGCCACCCAGCACCTAACAGCTGTCATTTTAAAGAAAAGTTTGAATTCTTCTCCTTCACTCCCTACAGTCTCAAATTGTAACATTTTTCCAGAATAGCATATGTTACTTGATTTAATCTTTGCAGTCTTTCTTAGAGGCCAGTAAGATGATCCCCCTTTTACAGGTGGTGGAAATACAGCGGAGGGAGTTTAAATGTTGTGGTCTAGTCCTCTGAACGAGTAAGGGTGGCAGCTGAGCTTTGAACTGAGCTCTGCCTGATTCTGGAGCCTCGTTGCTCTGATCCAACTTTATTGCATCTTGGAAAACAGGCAAGTACAACGAGGATCCTTTCTTCCCTACTAACAAAGAACAATCTAAATAAAAAGGACATCTGTCCAAAAAAGAATATATAACCAGCATAAAGTGAAGGATGGAAGTTTCTAAAACAAATGGTATTTGTGTATGTTTTGAAAGTTCCAGACTGTATTCTAGATCCTTGCAGTAATATCATTAGGCACATATTAAAATTATCTTTATTTTATAGCTAGGAACACTTAGCACATTAATTTTGATATTTCCCCAGGATTATTGAGTCTGTAGGTGAGGAAACCAAACCTATAGGCTCTGTGAGGATAAATTCAATTACCTACTTATGAGGGCACTCAATAAGTAAGTGTTGAATGCATGAATGTCTTTAGGCCATGGATCCCAAAGTTCTGTACTTTTTTTTTCCTTTTCCATCTTTTCAGAAGTAATAAAGATGTGAACAAAACAGGACTAATCGAAAGCCAAACTAGAACACCAAAAAGATGTGGGTCTAGAATGCAAAGTAAAAGACACTTACCCAAAATGCACCCAAATCCATAGGCTTGATGCCTTGTATTAAAAGACTTAGTCAAATACTTGAGACAAAAATATAATCTTTGATTTTAGAAAAGGATAAGGAATAAACCTAAGGGCTAGGAAAAGGTAAATGTTATGTCCATCTTTGATAAAGGAATGATTTGTGAAATTATAGACTGTTCAGTGTAACTTCCATACTAGCTGGCAAAATAGTAGAACCCATTATCAAGCAATCAGTATTTGTCAATCCACAAATACTGTAATCAGCATGAGTCTGAGAGATGAAAGCAATGCTAGATGTGTCTGCTTTTCTTTTATAAAAGAGTTACAGATTTTATACAAGGAATTACAAAGTATTATTATTTTTCAAAGGGTGTTCAATGGATGTTATTAGGATTGTTGGCTGAAAAAATTCATTGTCAAATTTAAGAAACTCTAGAACATAAAAGGTGAAACAGGTTTCTTTACTATAGGACTGCTCAGAGCCTTTAATTTTGTTAATTTTCAAGAAGGGTTATAGAAGGCAGCACTGCTAAAACTAAACCTTCTGTGTCTCTTGAGGTTCTTATGTACTGAATTTGCAAAATACTTAGGTGGACTTCTACAAGTCCTCCTTTTTGGACTCTTAGGCTACTTGAGGGCAGAAGCTATCCCTTTTCCTCTTTCTATCACTGGTATCTAGCATAATGCCTGATACAGAGTACTCATTGGGTATTTATTGACTGAATGAATAAATGATTTAGTATTGAATGAATCCTAAAGAAAATGATGGACTACTTAATATTTTGATGATATGATTTGACATGTATTTGAAAAGAGGCTGACTAAAAACTGGATTTAAATTACTCTCGCTCAGGGGCGCCTGGGTGGCTCAGTCGTTGGGCGTCTGCCTTCGGCTCAGGTCATGGTCTCAGGGTCCTGGGATCGAGCCCCGCATCGGGCTCCCTGCTCTGCGGAAAGCCTGCTTCTCCCTCTCCCACTCCCCCTGCTTGTGTTCCCTCTCTCGCTATGTCTCTCTCTGTCAAATAAATAAATAAAATCTTTAAAAAAAAAAAAATAATAAAAATAAATAAATAAATTACTCTCGCTCTAATTGTTCTTTTAGATTTGAGAATGGCAAGTCTCTATTTTCTAATTAGATTGATAATAAAATTTAAATTAACTGAAAATAAATTTCTTGGTATTTTCATGTATTAGAAATATCTTCAGAACAAACTGTTTTATAGCCATGCACCCTTATTGATGTGTGCAAAACAAAAGTTATAGCATCATTTGTTTTGCGTTTCTTCTTGACATGGGATATTGCTGAGAGGAGATTCCAGAAGGAACTTTTGCCAGAGAATGGTGTAGTAATTTTGTGTGAATACAAAATAAAGCTATATATCAATAGTATATTTATAAAAGACATATATATTTTATATTTAAAATATTTATATTTTATATTTATAAAAATATAATTTTATCTTGTAAAATGAATATGTGTATACATACACAAACGCATTGCAGCTCTTTATATGTGCATGCATTTTTATGTTTAAGAACACATATATGCATCTATTAGGAAGTATATTGGAAAAATTCTGGTTTTCTGAATCAAGTAAAAACATACAAATGTCCCCTGAAGTAAGAAATACCAGATAGCCATCTTATTTTATGGTTATTACATAAATAGAATTAATGCATCAGAAATTACTTATAATGGGTGAAACAAAGTCTAATTGAAGTTGTATTTTTTAAAGATTTATTTTATTTTTTTTAAAGAGTTTATTTAGTTATTTGAGAGAGACAGAGATAGCGAGAGAGCACAAGCAGGAGGGAGAGGGAGAAGCAGACTCCTCGCTGAGCAAGGAGCCCTATGCGGAACTTGATCCCAGGACCCTGGGATCATCACCCAAGGCAAAGGCAGACACTTACCGACTGAGCCACCCAGGCGCCCCTTATTTTTTTACTTGAGAGAGAGAGAGAAAGCAGTGGGGAGGGACAGAGGGAGAGAGAATCTTAGACCTGAAACACCCAGGCACCCCTTATTTTTTTATTTTAGAGAGAGAGAGAGAGAGAGAGCAGTGGGGAGGGATAGAGGGAGAGGAAGAGAGAGTCTTAGGCTGACTCTGCACTGAGCTCAGGGGCTTGATCTCAGGACGCTGAGATCATTACCTGAGCCAAAATCAGGAGTCAGACGCTTAACTGACTACTGAGCCACCCAAGCGCCCCTACATGAAGTTTTAAAATCAGCTACCACCATCGGGCGCCTGGGTGGCTCAGTCGTTAAGCGTCTGCCTTCGGCTCAGGTCATGATCCCGGGGGCCCGGGATCGAGTCCCACATCGGGCTCCCTGCTCGGCGGGAAGCCTGCTTCTCCCTCTCCCACTCCCCCTGCTTGTGTTCCTGCTCTCGCTATCTCTCTCTCTGTCAAATAAATAAAATCTTTAAAAAATAAAAAATAAAAAAAATAAATAAAATAAAATCAGCTACCACCATCAGTTTAAAGTTATTGTTTGTTGCACAGAACAGAAAAATTTGAGCAAGATGATTTCCATTTTTTTTCATTTCAAGTGGAATTTATCTCAGAATTTAAATCAAATATTGTGATATCATAAAATGAAATTACTGCAGACGGGACTTTAGATAAAAACATAGAGTCACATCAGTGAACCAATTCTGTTTCTTCAAATGGATTAGATATTTCCTCATTTTTATACATGAAGTTTGTACATGAATTGTCTAAAGGTATTCCTTTGGTTTTTAACAACTTTTTAAAAGTGTAACTTACATACTATAAAGTTTGCCATTGTATTTTCAGCTTGACACTTTTGAGGAAATACATCCAATCATGCGCCTTACCTCAGTCCACTTTTAGAGCACATCCATCTTCGCTAGAAATTCCTCTGTGCCCATTTGCAGTTAGTCCTCCTTCCCATTGCTGGCAAATTGTTTTCCAAAGTGGGTGCACCATTGCACATTCCAACCAGCAATGTGTCAGATGGCCAGCTTTTCCATATCCTCAACAAAATTAGATTTGTAAGTCTTTGATTTTAGACATTCACCTGTGAGTAGTGGTATCTTATTGAAGTTTTAATTTGCAATACATAATGACTAATGATGCTGAGAGTGCTTTTATGTACTTAGTAGCCATTTATACATTGTCTTCAATGAAATGTCTATTCAGATCTTTTGCCACCTTTAATTGAATTATTTCTTGAATTATTAGAGTTATTGATATATTGTAGATAGAAAATTTTTATTAGATACATGAGTTACGGTGTTTTTACTCAGACTGTGGCTTGTCTTTTTACTTAACGGTGGTTTTGAAGAGAAAGTTTTTTAATTTTGCTGAAGTTCAATTTAACAATTTGATTCTTGGATGAATCATGCCATTGGTATAAGATAAGAAATCTTAGCCTAATCCCAAAGCTAGGGGTTTTCTCCCATTTTTTCTGTTGTTTTCTATTTCTTCCAGATGTTTTATAATTTTAGTTTGTACATTCAGATATATGATCCATTTTTAGTTTATTTTTGTATATAGTGTGAAACTAGAATCTAACTTTATTTTTTTCATATAAATAACTAATCATCCCAGTATCATTTACTGAAAAGGCTTTGTTCCCCCCTTGAATTGCCTTGGCACCTTTATCAAGAATCAGTTGACATAATTAGAGGGTATATTTCTGGACTTTCTCTTCAGTTTCATTAATATATATGTTTAGCTTTATAAAAATAATACCCTGTCTAGATTACTGGAGCTTTATATTGACTTTTGAAATCCAATAGTATAAATCCTTTGACTTCAACCTTCTTTTTCAAAATTATTTTAACTATTCCTTTGCCTTTCCATGTAAAATTTAGGATTAGCTTGTCAATTTCTACAATAATTATTGCTGGGATTTTCATAGAGATTCTGTTAAATTTTATAAAGAACAGTTTGGAGATTTGCCATCAATGATATTGATTCTTTCAATTCATGAACATGGCATTATCTCACTTTTTGGGGCAGGGGGGTCTTTTAAAATTTTCTCAGTGATGTTTTATAGTTTTCAGTTTATAGGTCTTGCACTTCTGTTAAAATTTATTCCTAAATACTTTATTCTTTTCATGTTTTTGCATGCCATTTGTTTTCCTAACTGCATTTTAAGATTCTTTGTTCGTATTGTAAACAATTGATTTTTTTAATATTGATCCTGTATCTTATAATATTGCTGCATTACAGAACAAATGTCCTAGTAGACTTTTTGTAAAACCATTAGGACTTTTTAAAAGATATGAATGTCTCCCAGAAATAGTCTGTATATGCTCCTTGGGAGCAGATCACCATGCCTAGCATATAGTGAATGTTTAATACACGCTTGTTGAATGATGGGATGGATTTTTGCATGTATTTCTCCAAAGTATTATGATTTTTCTAACTATACTTAATAGGTATTTTAACTTTATAGAAATGAGATTTGCATTTCATTACAATTGCATTGCAAATGTTTTGTGTGTTAGACTTTATTCCTAGGGTGTATAGACTGTGTGAGAAAAAAAGGAAAAAAAAAAAACCCAAGTTGGCAATAAAATAGATTTATTTTATTCAAGAGCATTTTGGTGATAAGATCCACCTTTACTTTTTTTTTTCCTCAAAAAAGATGAGCATTTTAAGTGAGTATGTGATCAATACTAAATGTGTTAAGAATGAATTCCTTACTGTTAGGCTTTGATTTCATGAAAGAAAAATGCTTATGCCTTATCACGTTTATTGCATAATTTGCAACTTATAGCAACAATGTATCTATTTAATTCTCACTTAAATGTTGTAAATTACACTGTTTAGGAATACATTGAGTACAAATCTTTTTTATTCACTTAGGTTTTTTTTTTTTTTAAACTAACAATCTGAGTCAATTTAAACATCTTACATTTTACTAAGAAGATCTTTCTTTTCTTAATTTTGAGCAAATATTTTTAATTACATAAAACACAAACATCTGTTTTCCCCACAGTATTAGTTGGTATAATGCTAACCATATATCATAATTTGACTACTATGTGAGAAATGTCAAAACGTACCTCACTTTTCAAGCCAAAGTTGGGCTTACGGAGTTTTCGGTTTGTCAGTTCTGATACTGCATCAATTTGGAAATGAAGGACAAAAGAAAAAAAATCAACAAACCCAAACCAAAATATACAAAAAGCTAACTTTTTCAACTACAAGTAAGGATTATACTACCTGTGAAGCAACATCTCTTTCAAGTATGTGGGATGAGCTTACCCCATGAGTGCATGGGTGTATACCTGGAACTGTGCTCAGTCACATGTCTGTTCTAATATTATACCCAGAGATGTAATAGCACTGTGAGGACACTATCATCTGTGACTTTAGCAGAGGATTATTGAAATAATATATTATTACTAATAGGGCTTTTCCAAATAGGTATCCCTTCGGTGTCACCACCACTTCCCAAACAACCCATTCCTCCTTACCACCTGCCTTACCTATTTGTTACCATTGCTCCCAGAGACAACTCTAAGCAAAAGGTAAAAGCCAGGACTTTGAACAGTATTACCTGGGTTCACATTTTGGCTCAGTCACTTATTAGCTGTGTCATCCCAGGCAATTTATTTGCACTCTCTGATGCCATGTTTCCAACCTGTGAAAAGGAGCTAATAGCAGTACCCACCTCCTTAAGTTGTATGAAGCTGGATATGTATGTATCACTTTAGTCATATGTATATGTATGTGTGTGTGGGGATATACATACATCTACATAGACACACATATATGTACAAACACATGTGTTTGTGGATCTGTGTGTGTATGTATAGCTAGATGGATAGATAGCTATTGCTTTGAATAGCAGTGCCTTGTACGTAATAAGTGGATTACTATATTTTAGCGATTATTATTAAATCTGGTTATCCTGATGTAATATTTCTCAGGATTTCTGCCATGTAAACCATTTCTTAGTATTAACCCTTTAGCTTGGTACTAGTTTGATGACAATAGACATAATGGAAAACAAAATCAAATTGACAAGCTATGAAATCATTCAGGTTTTGGCATATGCCAATGGTAAGTACATACATGAAATAGCTAGTAATATGTTTAATATTTAATGGAGATTTTGATACATATCATTTTAGCAATGTAAGAACTGTAAACTGTTTTAAATACCCATGAAAATCAACCTGCTTAACATATAATTTTCTAGTTCTGCACCAAATACTTGCGATACTCAATGAAGAATGAAGTCCTATTTAACATATTACTCCTTTTATTTCCTGGAAGAGTTGGCTAAATAGTCAGTGGATTGATATCCAGTGTTTCTTCACAATTCTTGAGGCCATTTTAAAGTACTTCTTCTTTTCGACGCTTTTAATGTGCACTTGTAATTATATTAAAGAAATAGGTAATTTGACAGTATCATTAATGATGACAAATATGATCTAGAGAGAATATATTATTTCAATAATACTCTGCTAAAGTCACAGATGATAGTGTCCTCACAGTGCTATTAGAATTGCTCATTCATTAATTTTGTTGAACTTCAAAAGTAAAGTACTGTGTTACTCTACGAATCTTTGTTCAAACTTATTTGTCAGTTAAGATTTGATATCTTAACTGTCTATTTATGTATGTTTATTTAGGTTAAAAAACAAAACCCAAAAAGCACGCTAAAATCTTGTTAATCTATGTAGATTCTTCTCTCATAACACATTATCTTTGTACACTAAAAATATTGAGTGACAGTTCCTGAAATCAAGTTTTCAACACTGTGCCGTATAACCTACATAAGAGTTGTAATTTATGTCCGCACTTCTGGAGTGGGGGTACTTGGGCTTTTGTGGTTGGTTTATGTGCCCTTTTGCAAATCTATGAAAGAATCTGTGAAAACCCTGGACCTTTTCCTCTCCAAAAAGCGTGTAGGAACATATGCAAATAAAATTTTGTATATAGGTCCTTTAGGTCACTTGATCCCCTAAAACTCAACTAAGGACATACTCCACAGTATAATTCTTACGACTTCAAGAAACTCAATTCTAATATTTCTGTGTAAGTTAGAGACTATCAGTAATTCACAATTTCTTGTATTTAGACAGTATCATAGAAATCTTACTGCCTTTTGTGTTTTACATTTTTAGTATGATGGAATAAATCATTATGGGCCTGTGTCATTTCATATTATAGATTTTTGTGTGTGAGGATTAAAAATAAAAAAAAATTATGTATTACTCTGGAAAAAAGAGCATTATTTCTGAATCTTATTTTCCTTATCTACAAATAATTTTCTATCAGGAAGTTCTGAAGAAGTCTTTGTTATTGGTCAAATATTCCAGTATCTTAAGAATATGAAGACTGTTTAGAGTTCACATAGCTTTAAAATCATTTATATTCTGAAATTAAGTTGTCAAATTAAGTATTAATTATTAAACAACTACTGCATGCTAGTCTTTTAGACTTGGCACATTTTTGGCATATTCAGTCTGTAACAGGTATACATGATTATTCCTGTTTTGCAGTTCAGGTACCTGAAGTTGAGCTGAAGTAACTTTCCTGGGATTACTCAATCAGTAATTACTCAGTTACTCAGAAGACATATGGGGATCCCAGCCAGTTTGTCTGACTTTTCAGCCTTAGATTCTAAACATTCCACTGCAAGCTAAAATGATTTGCCTAGAATTACCAAAGAGATATTACTTTGATAATTTCTCAAATTAGAAAAGAAATACACATCATATGACATCTTAAAATCTTTATACATTTCACTTTAATTTATTCAATAAATATTTAGCTAGTGCTTAGGATTAACTATCTTACTTGACAGATGAGAAAACAGGAACCTATGAAATTAGGATTATAATTTAGTGTTTATTAATCATAACTTATATGTCCAATTTTTGTTTCTAATGATCTCTGTTATTACAAATTTCCACATTAAATTCTTTTGGGTATATTCATGTAGATACACTGAGCCCCAAGTGGTTCCAGTCAACTAACTGCATGCTTAGTTTATTTAGTTAGAGACTTCTTTACTGTGTCTTTCAAACCACACATTAACAACTTCTTTTCAAATTACTGACAGAACACTGGTCCTTGATTTGTGATTTCAATAACTCTTCTGTTAAACCAAATGCCTTATATATATTAGGCAAGAAACAAATAATTGCATAGTGAATGAATTTATAATGCCTAGATTGCAAAGTCAGATCACTTATATTAAATGAAGGGACACAGTGATTTAATCTGTTGTGTGTGAAAGAGGCCAAATGTTATGAATATTGTCTATTAGGAAAAAAAATACTGCACACGAAAATGAGAGTTTCAATTTAATGTATTCTGAGAATGAATTCAAAGATTGTAGAGCAATTGGCTTGTACTAAGTGAGTCTAAATAAATATTCTGCTAAAGTATTGAATTATGAATTAAATCCTCTTATTTAAAGATATCTATTGTACTTCCTTGAAGTTTATTCTGTCTGTATTAAGTATTTTTATTTGATTTAGAATTCTCCTTTGATATTCACATCAGATAGGGGGATAGAATTTGTTTGAAAGAAATTATTTTAAGATTGATTTTGTTCATTATACTTCTATTCTTTGTATTACTTGTCATGGTAGGTAACAGTGGGTTTCTTTTGGAAGTAGATTTGTTTTCTGGGTGTTTCCTATTTAATTTCTTAAAGAAGCCAAAGCATGTAATGGTCACCTTAAAATAAGGGTATCTTGGGACGTCTGGGTGGCTCAGTCGGTTAAGTGTCTGCCTTTGGCTCAGGTCATGAATCCTACAGTCCTGTGATCGAGTCCCGCATCGGGCTCCCTGCTCAGCAAGGAGTCTGCTTCTCCCTCTGCCCCTCACCCCACTTGTGCTCTCTCTCCCTCTCATTCCGCTTGTGCTCTCCCCCTCTCAAATAAATAAAATAAAATAAATAAAAATAAATAAAATAAGGCTATCATAAATGAAGAGTTTATTAAGCACAAATTATGTAACTAAAATGGAGTTTGTGAGGATTGAGTACTGACTTATTTGGAAATAATAACCTCAAGTTTAATTTTCAGAATGCAAACAGGGTTTGCTGGGTTTCCATTCTCATGGAGCATGTGAAGTGGGAATGCCAGGAATTTTGTGGAAAGGGAGCTACTAGTTTTAGTGAGTGTGAAATGGATTAAAAAATTTATGACTATTTTATGACTATTTTGAAGGGTAATAAAAAAAAAAGACTTCCAAAAAATACACATGCCTTTCATTCTTCCTATTCTTCTTCCCACTTAAAAAAAAATGATATGCATTGGCACATTGATTCTTAGCTTTGCACAAATTAGTAGTTAGTACTTGAAAGTGTTTTCTTATATTTAGTAGTAATCAAGTATATTTTGCCATATAAACTCTATTTTTTAAATTTATCTAAGAGAGAGAGGGAGAGAGAGCATGAGCAGGGGGAGGGGCAGGGAGAGAGGAAGAAGCAGACTCACCGCTGAGCAGGGAGCCTAACGTGGGGTTCCATCCCAGGACCCCGAGATCATGACCTGAGCCGAAGGCAGACACTTAACTGACTGAGCCACCCAGGCGCCCCTATAAATTCTATTTTTAAAAACATTTTTCACACTTAATTATTAAATCAGATATTAATTTATGGAAATATTTTTTTCTTATCTTTTTGCTGAATGATGTTTCTCTCTTTGTGATTGAAAAACTCCATTGATGGGGCGCCTGGGTGGCTCAGTCGGTTAAGCGGCTGCCTTCCGCTCAGGTCATGATCTCAGTGTCCTGGGATAGAGTCCCTTATTGGGCTGCTTGCTCAGCAGGGAGTCTGCTTTTCTCTCTGCCTGCCCTTCTTGCTTGTGTGCTCTGTCTCTGTCTCTGTCTCTCTCTCTCTGACAAATTAAGTAAAATCTTAAAAAAACAAAAACAACTCCATTGATGATGAGTTTTGGTTTTACTGTTCATACATACATTGAATTTTAAAATTTACTCTTTTATAATCAGATTGCACTTCAAGAGCCTTGTATTGGTGTGTTATATGAATGATTCAACAGAGTTTAGCTGTAATAGCCATTTCTTATGATTCATTGAGAGAAGTAGTATTAGTAAACACCACTGGTAACTATTTAAGAAGATTTTCTTTCCTATTAATACCCAAAGTATAACATATATTTTCAAATTCCTATGTCAGCTTTTAAGCATGAAATTGTTCTTGAGCCAGTGAAGGTATTTATCCTAGAGAATATTAAAGATGCAATAATTTGTTGAACACCCTTCCAAGTAAATCTGATTCACAAATGGCATCAAATTTATTTGAAAGTGAATATTTATTCCTGTATTTTTGTGTGGTGTGTTTGTTTTCAGCTTCTCCTAAGATTAAGCCACTTATAAAAGAAATAAGTGAAAAGGCAGTTGGAGATCCTTTTCTCTTGGGAAGGATTTTCAGCAGGGAAGATTCATTTCTCAAACTGTGAAATACATAGAAGAATTATAAGCAAGTTCTTTTTTATATCTGTTTCTCTTTCTAATATATTATGGCCAATGCCCAATGTAATTGGGCTTTTTAAAGTGGTGTTTGATGTTCATGTTTCAACCTTACTGTGCCAAAAGGACAAGAATTTGGTTAGCCTTAGATTGTGAATATAGGTTTTTATTAAGCATATTTACAGCTCCCTATATTCTCATTACCTAATTTTTAACATCCAAATTAATATCCCAAGTCATGAGATGAATCATTATTTCCAAGGGGATCTTAAAATACTATTAAGAATGTCATAAAATGTTGTGCCATTTAGCTGTCTCAGAGAACCATTAAATCTATGTTTCTGCATAAATGTAAAACGGGCAAACAGATTTATGAGGTCTTCTTGCAGCATTGGCTTTGGGCCATCCTTAGTTCATGTGATTTGGGTCATATTAACTAAAAAGGAATTCATGAGGGGCACCTGGGTGGCTCAGCGGTTGGGCGTCTGCCTTCGGCTCAGGTCACGATCCCAGGGTCCTGGGATCGAGCCCCGCATCGGGCCCCCTGCTCAGCCAGGAGCCTGCTTCTCCTCTCCTGCTCCCCCTGCTTGTATTCCCTCTCTAGCTGTCTCTCTCTCTGTGTCAAATAAATAAAATCTTTAAAAAATAAATAAATAAATAAATAAATAAATAAATAAATAAAAAGGAATTCATGATTGTTATGGTCTGAATATATCCCCCCAAAATTCATATGTTAAAATCTAACCTCCAAGATTATGGTCTTGGGGGTGGGGCCTGTGGGAGGTGATTAGGTTATGAGGGGGTAGTTCTCATGAATGGGATTCGTAGTCTTATGAAAAAGGCCTAGAAAGATCCCTTGCCCCTTCCACAATGTGAGGATACAAGAAGTCTGTAATCCAGAAGGTTCTCACGTGGCCATGCTGGCACACTGACCTCAGACTTCCAGCCTCTAGAACTGTGAGAAGTAAATTACTCAATTGTTTGTAAATTACTCACTCTGTGTTATTTTGTTATAAGGGCCCAAACTGACAAATGGTGATATTCAGTGGGCTGCCTACGCAGACAAAAGCTAATGATACCTGTACTTCTTACCTCTAAATTTTACAGTCTGACTCCCTGAACAAAACAGTTAAGGGTCAACTACCAGATATTTTCAAATCATATTCAAATTTGGAATATGTGGTTTTTAAAAATTCTTCATCCATTTAAGCCCATGCATTCATTCAATTAATATTTTTTGAGCACCCACTGTATGTCCTAGGTGGTATGTTTGGTAATAAGGCTACATTGGTGACCAAGTCAGACCTGGCCTCTGTCTACATAGAGCTTAAACTCTAAAGGGGAAGACAAATGAATGTTGAATAATTAAACATTCATTTCAACTGTAATAAGAGATACAAGAGGAGAACAGGTGTGAAGAGCATATCTAACAGCAGAACCTGAATTTGATGGGTGGTCAACGAAAGCATTCCTGGGGAAGTAGATCTTTAGATTGGGACTTGGAAGGAAAGGGAATAGGATAAGAGCATGTCAGGCAAAGAGGGAGTGTGCATGAACTCCTCAAGGTATGTAGGGCTTATTTACACATACTAAGTTATTCATGCTACAAACCAGATGCGAAGAAAAATGTATTTTACATATTTCATCATTATTTTGGTTCTCTTTGTGAATATCTGATTGTGTCAGTCTGAGTTCAGCCAGAGAAAAAGAAATAGAGGGAGATACATATTAAAAGACTTATGGCATGTAATTGGCTTGCACAATTGTGGGCACAGGCTAGGTAAGTAAGGCAAATCCACAGGGTAGGCTTTTAAAAAGGGTGGGAAGGAACTCTCAGCAGGAGCTAAAGCTGCTGTGCAAAGGCAAAATTTTCCTCATCTCTGCTTTTAAGACCTATCAACTGAAAGGCGCACCCAGAATATCTTGGATAATTCTTTTTAAAGTCTACTGATTATGGAGTTTAATCATATCCACAAAATACCTTCTCAGCAACACCTAGGTTAGTGTTTAATTGAATAACTGGGAACCCCAGCTGAGTCAGGTTGACATATTAAATTGACCATCACACCAAGACAATTTAAATTTGTCCAATTTCAACATTTAAACAGTCCTTTTAGGTAAACCTCAGCCTCTCATTTAGATAAAATATGTGCTCCTCAAACTGCCTCTCTCAACCTACTTCTCTCTCTGTGATGACATCCAGGTGTTGAGGGGTGAGTACTCTGGGAAGGTTGTGCCATATGAGATGTGGGGTTGGAGGACGGGTGTAGAGTTCCCTCTCATGCTTGTCCTTGTGTGTATGTGTACACTAGCTGTCGCCTCTAGGTTCCTGTCCCTGATTGACCTGGTTGATGCACGTTCTTCTGCCCTGTACATTTCTCTCTCTTTCTTTTTCTTTCTTTCTTTCTTTCTTTCTTTCTTTCTTTCTTTCTTTCTTTCTTTCTTTCTTTCTTTCTTTCTTTCTTTCTTCTCTCTCTCTCTCTCTCTTTCTCTCTCTCTCTTTCCTTTCTTTCTTTCTTCAGAAAGAAGAAAGCCTGGCTTGCAAGCCTAACCCTTTAATGTTTTTTGAAAGGTATAATTTAAATATTGATTATGTTGTCCTTCACCTGGGCATGGATTGAGGAGAAAGGACTTGCTTTTCTTCTGCTGGTAAACTGTTTATTAGAGAAAGTTAAGGACTTAGGGGTAGGATGAGGGTTGTGAAATATTAGAGGTGGGCATGGGGGAACTGAAGAGTGTATTCTTGAAGCTTTGCTTTAGAGCCCCAGCATTTAAATGCCAACTGAACTAGAGGCATTTTCAGCATGAGTTATTGAAGAGAGGGGTTTAGTTAGAGGCCAAAAAAGTAAGTTACTTATTCAACAAATATTTATTGAGTGTATCTAGGCACAGCCTGTAATATGAAATCTGAGTCTTAATTTATAATTGGCTAATTAGCCATAACAAAGATTTAGTCTTTGAAGAATATAATTTAGATAGATGAAAAAAAATAGAATTTCGTCTATTTTGTGATTTGTTGGAGCAGAGGCAGGGCTGACTCCATGGGTGGACTTAGAAGGGCCCAACTTAAAAAAAAAAAAGAAGCAGCAGCCCCACACTTTAATGCCCTGCTGCTGCCATCCTAAAATTCTCCATTTTTGAACAAGGACCCTCCACATTTTCATTTTGTGTCAGGCCCAGTGTATTGTGTAGCTTGTCATGAACGGAGAGATTTGCCTTCTAATCCTGACTTCACTTGCTAGCATTTAGGCATGTTACCTGACTAATCTAAACCTCATTGCCTCATCTATAAAGTGGGGACATAGCAAGCCGTAAATGTTGGCAGCTACATACATAAATGAATGTGTTTTGGAGCCAAACTATGTTTTAGGTCTGAACAACCTACTAAAGTAGGAAATAAATTTCATTTCTCCAAAATAAAACCAATATAAAGTCTTTTTTTAAAAAAATCCAGGGTATTACCCTAATACTGTCAACCTCTTTATTTACTAGTGACTGGTTAGTTTTTGCACAGCAAGTTGACAGGACTTTTTTCCCCGCAGATTTAAATTAAATTTGGAAATTTTTTTTCTCTTACAACTTTAAGATTGCTAGATGGCAATGATTTTCTAAAGGAGAGGTAGCAGGCTCTGATATTAGGCCTCATTAACGTTGGTTTGCTGTTCAGAATTTGACAATATTGCTTGTATCTTAAGGAATTAACATTTGATATAGATTTATAAATAAAGTACACACGAACTCCAATGAATTAAAAAAGATGGAACTGATGGACAAATTGGAGTGGTAGATTAGAAAGAAGGAACAAACATAATACAATAATGTTACATTTTTAAAAAGTATAACCTATTTGAGAAATGATTCAGTGTACTAGGGGAATGGATAAATGAACGTTTCTCATAACTGAGGCTTAAGCATTTAAACTTGCAGTGCTTGCTTTAACATATTTTAATGGAAAGTATTTGTTTCTATGGAAATCTTAAGTATTTCAGATACCTGATTCAGAAATAGAATATACTGAGCAATGTGTACCTTTTATTGGTAACTCATGGCCATCACTAGGAATATCATGCCTTAAAAGTGCTTTCTCTTGGGCGCCTGGGTGGGTCAGTGGGTTGAGCGTCTGCCTTCGGCTCAGGTCATGATCCCAGGGTCCGGGATTGAGTCCCACGTTGGGCTCCCTGCTCCGCAGGGTGTCTCTTTCTCCCTCTGCCCCTCTTCCCGCTCATTCTCTCAATCTCTCTCTCTCTCTCTCAAATAAATAAATATTTTTTTAAAAAGTGCTTTCTCTTTGGGAACTCTAAAGGAACATAGGAATTTTTTATTTCTTTCAAGGAATCTTCCCAAACTCTCACAGAATGCTTGTTGGCACAGCCTTTGTTTTCTTTTTCCTTTCTTCTAGTGTCTGTTTTATTTATTTTTTATTCAAGTGTAATTAACATACAGTGTTATATTAGTTTCAGGTGTACATATAATGATTCAACAATTCTATACTCAGTGCTCTTCATGAGAAGTGTACCCTTAATCCCCTTTATCTGTTCCACTCATCCCCCCCACCTCTCAGGCAACCACCAGTTCTCTGTATTTGAGTATTTTTTTTTCTTTGTTTTGTTTCTTAAATTCCACATAGTTTCCTAATGACTCATTAATTGATGTAGGTGGATTTGTTTCTTCAGCCTCCCCCTTTTTCAGGATTTTTAAATATATTTGATTCTAATCAGTCTCTTTATGTGGTTAGAATTCAGAGAACTGTAAAAATACAGGAGTGGTACCTCAGCCATCTTATACCATATGGTACCCTAAGAAGTAGCGAAATCTCATCCCAGAGAGATCAGAAGTAAACAGAAGGACAGAGAGGAAAGAGAAGAGATGAAGAGAGTGTGCCCAGATTCCTGAAGTCTTTCTGGCTTCTGTTTCTAGAGCCTTGTGAGGTCCTGCTTCCTTTGAGATTCCTTAAGTATCTCATTATCTTTTAAGTAATTCCAAATCTTTAAAAAATATATAGTTTGAATTTGCATTATTTTATTTGTGAACTGAAGGTATCTGAAATGTGGTTGTATCTATATTAGACTTGTGAGCAGTTACTATTCAATGTTAACTCATTTGAATTTGCAGTTGTCTAGCTCTGGATCTTTTTCTTTTTTAAACCAAATTCAGCACTTTATATTTCTGTTAAATTTCAGCGTGACTGAAGTGATATATTTGAATATTATAATAATCTAAGAGATGATGGAGGCCTCCGTTAGTGTTAAGACCCTAATAGAGACTCTGAGAAAAGTATGACAGATAGGATGAGATGAAGAAGATACTTGCCAAGACCTGGTGTTGACTGGAAACGATGAGATGAATGAGAGGTTGAATCCTTAGGAGAACTTATTAATGAACAGGCAGAGTTTGATGCCATTCACTGAAAATAGAACACCTACAAGGTGGTGAACAGGTCGATGAGTTCCTTTCTGGTCATATTGAGTTGCTTCACTTCTAAGAGGTAAGGTTATGAGTCTGGAGCTCAGGAGAGAGACCCAAAAGACAGTTGAAACCTTCCATGAGTTACCCATTTTTAAGTGATCGTTCACCCCTGGGTGGTGAATGAGCCTGCTCAAAAGAGGTGGATAGTGTGAGAAGGGACGGGTAGAGATGCGACAGTGAGGAACACCATAGAAGCAGCAGCCTGAGAGATCTGAGGAGAAGCAGGGAAAGAGAGCATCAGAAAAGATAATGAAGATATGTGTGTGAGAGGGAAAGAATGGTCAACAGTGTCAACTGACATTGAAGTCAAGTGGGATAAGGAGTGATGTATGCCCATAAGCTTTGATTACTCAGAGTCAGTTGCTGATTTGAGGTCCAGTACTGTCAGAGGATCAGTGAAAGGAAGACCAAATTACAGTGGATGGAGAAGTAAGAGGCAGGTTGGAGTGAACATCATGTTATTTGCCCTTTGGAAGTTCAATTGAGACCGGAAAGAGAGGATTAATATATACAAGAGGATGCATGGGTGAAGGAAAGACTTTTTAGCAATAGACATTGCATACTATAATACTAAAGGAGGAAGAGAGCTGGGAGGTATAGGGGAAAGGGGAATAACAGATGGATATATAGAGAAAAGAACAGGTTCTAGAGATCCGTGTCTGGATTAACTTCTGACAGAAGTTCAAAACACATACTTTTATGTCACTGGGGAGGTTATGCAGCAGGGATGGGGGTGGGAAATAGAGATATTCTCCTTTTCCAGCCCAATGGTGATATTTCTTTCCATGAGGAAAGAATATTAGAGTAACAAAGCTTCATTCCACCCTCTTACCCACACTTCCTCAGGGAAAGTGGGAGGCATAATTTACTTAATTTGTGAATTTGGAAAAAGTAGGTGTTCATAGTTCATTTTCCTCTTTCATTCCTTTGGTGAATTCTCTATTTCTCTGTTCCTGGGTTGGTAAGACTGCGTGGTTTTGGTTTTCAATGAGACCTTTCAATTAAGAATTTTATTCCAGTCTTACACTTTAGTTATGGTCTCCAGTGTTAGCTTCAACTATAAGAAAGATGGTATTTTTGGACTTCATTGGCTTATGATTTACTTCTCAATTGGCTCAGTACTCAGAGAAGAATTATCCCTTATTCTTGGTGCCCCTTATTGATTTTTTTAAAAAATATAGTTGACATACAATATTACATTAGTTTCGGGTGTATAACCTAGTGATTCAACAAGTTTATACATTATGCTGTGCTCACCGCCAGTGTAGCTACCATCTGTTCCCATACATTTTCATTACAGTATCATTGACTCTATTCTTTATGCTGTGTCTGTCTTTTATTCCTGTATTTATTCATTCCGTAACTGGAAGCCTGTCTCTCCCAATCCCCTTCACCCATTTTGCCCACCCCCACCTCCCTCCCTCATGGCAACCCTCAGCAAAATTTTCTTCTAAGATTTGCGGAAAGTGGTTAATAACTGAAAATAAGCTATTTCCGTGTATCTATATACATGTGTATATTGACCCTTTCTAGGAGGAGGGGTCAGGGATGGAGTAGAATCTGAAGAGAGAGTCAAATGTGGACACTTAAGAGTACTGATTGGTATTTTACATCCAGCTGAGAGAATTTATTAAAATAGTTTTCTCTTTTATTCTTTATCAGAGTGACTAAGGTTATGAGATAATTTTTTTTTAGTCACATTCTTTCTTAGATTTCTGGCCCTGCGATCTTATCTATCTTTCCTTTAACTTTTTCTGAAGTTTGTTACGTATCTAAATATTCCTCGAATTTCTGTCTTTATTGTAATTAGCTCTAGGATAGCCTGATCACTTCTCTGACAAGGTGTTCACTGTAAACATCTTTTAATTTTGAAAATATTTAATATTTAATTTTGAAAATATTTAATAATCAATTTTGAAAATGTTCCCCAACTTCATCTCTCTTCAGAGCAATGAAATTTAAAGTCTAAATAAGAATAGCATTCAATTCAGTAAACATACTTCAGATGCCTGTTTGGTGACAGGCAGGGAGGTAACATTTATGTTGGTGATATCAAATATAGCAACCCTTTTTTGAATAGCAATTCTGGCCCAGGAAGTCCTTGACATTCCTTGTGTGTCCTCTGAGTGCAATGGGAAAAGAGCATCAATGCATAAGGACAGTAGCTAGTGTGTATTTTCAGTTAGGTGAATGCTTCTTTTATTACAGAAATGTCTGTTTTAAAAATTTAATTCAAAAGAGAATCTCACCTGGATTGAACCACCTGTATTTGAGTGGCCTTTGCAGTTGAGAAGAGGTAAGAACAAGCAGTATAACATGTTAAATAATCAACTTTTTTTCCACTTAGATAGATTTGACACAAGGTGTCATATGCCACTGGACACGTTTTCCTTTTTTAGTGATATAATTTAAGACAGGTTTATAGATCCTAGGTGTAGTTTGATGAGTTTTGATAAATGTATATACCCATGTAGCCAACACCTCAGTCAGAATACAGAGCATTGCCATCTTTCCAATTTATCCCACTCTCCTGGAGTCAAGGACACCTCTGATTGCTTTCTTCGTAGAATGGTTTTATTTTTTCTTGAGCCTTGCAACAATGGGTTATACATTCTCCCAAGTATAATGTTTTTGAGATTAATCCATTTACTGTGGATCAGGAGTTTATTCCTTTTTATTATTGAGTAGTCTCCTATTTTATGAATATGTTATCATTGTCCTTTCTCCTGTTGATGGATGTCTGGGTTGTTTCCAATTTTAAGTCATTATGAGTAAGATTACTGTGAATATTTGTGTATAGTATTTTGGGAGGCATATGTTTTTATGTATTTTGGGTAAATATATAAGAGTGGAAATAATGGGTTGGAAGGTAGATATATGTGTAATTTTAAAAGACACTGCTTAATGATTTTCCACAGATGTTGATCAATTTTATACTTCTACCAATAATATCTGGTCCTATTATTCTGCATTATCTCCCACATTAGATGCTATTACTCTCTTTAATCTTAATCATTCTAATGAGCACAAAGTGGTATCTTGTTGTGGTTTTAATTTACATTTCCCTGATAGCTATGATGAGCACATTTTCATGTGTTTATTGGTATTCTGATACATTTTTTTTCCTGAAGTGTCTTTCAAGTCTTCTGCCCATTTTTAACAAGCTTGTTTGATCATCATCATCGTCATCCTTATTATTTATTTACAGGGATAATTTACATAATCTGAATATAAGTATATGATTTATGTGTTGCAGATATTTTTTTTTTCATTTTGTGGTTTACTCTTTTGTTTTCTTAATGGTGACTCTTGATGAGCAGAATTTTGATGAAGTCATATTTATTATACTTCTTTAATGATTAGTTTGTTTTCTGTTCTATCTAAAAAATCATTTCCTAACTGGTCACAAGGATGTTTTCCTATGGTTTCCTCAGTGAGCTTTATAGTTTGGCTTTTACATTAGGTTTGTAGTCTAGACTTAATTAACTAAGTTAATTTTTACATATGGCCTGAGGTATGAATCAAGTTTCAGGTTTTTTCTCACACAGACATACATTTAGTTTAGCAAAATATGTTGGAAAGACTTTCCTTTCCCCATTGAATTATACTGACACCTTTGTCAAAAATCATTTGGGTCATTTATGGACTCTCAACTCTGTTCCACTGATCTATTTGTTCTTGTGTAAATACCAGACGGTTAAAATTATTTTCGCTTTATACTAAGTCTTAAAATCAGACAGTGTTAATCCTTTAGTTTCCTTATTCCTTTTCAAGATTCTGAAGCTGTAATTTTAAATAAGAATTACTTTGTACTTACATAGAACGTGTTAGTCTTCTAATTTAGAATGGGTTACTGAAGGTATCAAATATGTAAACATGTATGCATCTTTTCACCATGCTTTTGAGAAGTGATGTGTGACGTGCTATGAAATTTGTAAAGTGTCTTAGAGCCATTCTTTTGTGCAGTGAAACAGGTTTCCTGACACGTGTGCCATCTGCTGATCAGTGTTTCCAACTGCATTATATGATGATGAACTCTTAACTGTCTTTCTTTGTTCATCCAGCGTCTTCAAAGACTGATTCTCCAGCCCAATCTTTAACATACTCCAAACAGACACACACACACACACTGTTGTTCTGTATCTCATTTATATCTTTGCTTCCTATTCACTTTTATCCTTCCTACCCAATTATCAAGTTTAACACTTTTTCCCTCCCTTCCCAAGACCCTTTGGAATGGCCCTGAAGATTCAGATCTCCTCTGAGTAAGCCTCAGAGAATTCTAAAAATGCTTTTTCGTCAGGTCATTGCCAATCGTTTCAAGCCTCATTAAAGATAATTAATTTTAGTGTTTTTTAAAAACTACTCTATGCAGTCTCTAAGGCTAATGGGGAGTAGGATCCATTAACAACTTTGCAAATTGTTTTTATATGTAATCATTTATAAATAGAAAAAGTTAACCACACTGGATATATTTTGCTTCCCTATACTCTTGCCATTTTAGAACGCTCAAGAAACTTGAGAAAACTTTGAAAATGTTTACTACAGGTATGGAGCTATTACTAGCCAGGAGAGTAGTGTTGTTTTTTGTTTGTTTATTTTAGTATTGCTAACTAAATACAAATGTCTGGTTTTTGAAAGTCAGTACTTAATTGGAGAGAAATTGATTGATTTACTCTCTAGATGTGGAGTCTCTCTTCCTCCATCATGCCTGATTCTAAGTGTCCTGATATATGAATATCCAAAGCTTACCATAGTGACTAAGCTTAGCCATAGTGATTATTAAGGATTTTTTTGCATTAAAATCAGAGACTTTGTTCTACTGTGGGTTTTGTACTTTGTCTCTTCTTAACACTATTGTTTTAAACCATGTGTGTGTGTGTGTGTGTATGTGTGTGTGTGTGTGTGTGTATTCCATTATGTATGTATATCTAATATTTGAATTATCAGACTTTGATTTGTAAGGCTACGTTAAGACTCAGAATCAATGATGAGTCCATACATAACATCCCTGAGTGCTGAGTATTTTGCATGTATTATTTCATTTTTTTATTATCCTCATTTATAGAGATTACACAGCGCTTACATGACTGATGTAACTTATCCCAGATCATAAGTACATGGCAGAGGGAAGCCAGTATTTTAATCAGGTCCATCTGACTTCATCAAGCTCTTACTACACATTACTGCCTATTTCTCTTTTTCAGACATTTATTCTACTAAAACAACTTTCTGTATAAAAGCTCTGATGAAGTTTTTAAATCTCAGTTCTTTTCTAATTAAGATTTATGTTATAATATATAAACATAGAGTTGTAGGAGAATAATTTTACAAAAGCCTAATTGTGTGTTCATTGTCCAAAATGCAATGCTGCCTCTTAGTGGGGTCTTTTTTCCATAGCACTCTTCCCATCTTCACGACCCATTAGCCACTGTACATCATATATTACTAAATTTGTAATTTCCTGCAAATATTAGCATGTGCTCAATTCTCTTTTTATCTTTCTGAGTTTTATTGAGATATAATTGACATATAACATTGTGTAAGTTTAACATATACAATATAATGATTTGATATACGTACAAAATTTGATTTTTCTAACTAACATTTTCTGGTACCTTATCTCTGGTCAACCCAGTTTTCTACTTCTGTACCTTCAGGCTGGATGAACATGAGCAGCTGATATGCAGTATTCTCTCTCTTTTTAATTATGATTTATAATCAGTTATAAAAACAAAGAAGTAACCTGGTGCATCTTATTATCCTAGGCCTGATATTTGATTTTTATTAGGGATATTCTTTGTTATTTGGATACACTGTGTATTCATATGTGAGAATGCATGCGTGTGTGTGTGTGTGTGTGTGTGTGTGAAAGCTGTGTCAGAGTCCATATTCATCAGTGAGGACACTTTATTCTTCCGCCTGTGAGTCTATACCAAACTCATTTCTGATACTCCAACATATAAACACTCCTCAAATGTCTGAATCTATAGACAATCCAGAGTTTGGAAATAGACCTAGGAAATGCCTAGAGGTAATGAAAGAGAATTAATGAAGCTTATATCTGCCAGAGATTTATTTTTTTTTTTTTTTTTTTTTTTTTTTTAAAGATTTTATTTATTTATTTGAGACAGAGAGAATGAGAGAGAGAGAGAGAGAGAGCACATGAGAGGGGGGAGGGTCAGAGGGAGAAGCAGACTCCCTGCCGAGCAGGGAGCCCGATGTGGGACTCGATCCTGGGACTCCAGGATCATGACCTGAGCCGAAGGCAGTCGCTTAACCAACTGAGCCACCCAGGCGCCCTCTGCCAGAGATTTAAATGGTCTGCTTAGTTGCCCAACAACAGGCCAAGTATGAGTAAAAAAGAACAGCATCTGGAAGCATTCTAGCATAGTAAAAAGGAAAAATCATGAGAAAAACTGGATTCTTAGGCTCTACCACTGAACAGTAATATAAACTTAGCTTCTATGAACCCTCTACCAAAGACATGGTAATATGCTTGATTTCTTGATTATAAGCTACGTGAAGGTCAGGAACGAGTCTTATGTATCACCTTACTGCATAATAACAACTTTTAAGAACTTCAGTATGTCATACTCATTTTTGACTGATTATTTCTTCAAAATTAGTTCTATACACAATGTACCATAATCCACATCTTGATTTTTCATTTTATCTCCAGAAGGATAAAATTTTCAGCATATTATAAACATTGACTTTACATAAAATGTTTACACACTTTTAAGTGTATCCAGTGGAATATAAATATCATAGCAAATTGAAACCACTGATATCCATTTAAATAGTATATGTACAAGCTCAATTTTAACAGATGGAAATTTTAAGTTATATTTTCTTCTTGAAATATTCCTTCTGGTCCCCTTCTCCCACACAATTATTATCAGTCCACAAAAGTTCAAAACAGCATTAATATATTTATAGGTATGTAATATCTAGTGAATATTTGTCCATTGATTTTTACTGAGGAATCAGTAAGTGGAGACAGAGCAGACAGAAATGTGACTAGGAGAGTAGAGTATTATAAAAACTAGTGGTCAAATAAAACACAGTTATTACAAGAAATAATTTATTGCAGTGGTATGATTTTGGGGAATGAATTTTCATTCATAGAATGGAGTTAATGGAAGTTAGATTGTGGAGAGTATTAAAGACCGATGGTTAATGAGAAGGAGAGGCAGTAGAAGAAAAGAGAAGTTCAATGAAATTAGATATGTGGGCATGGAGGGGAAGGAACATATAGCTAACTGCTTTGAGCAGTGTGCTATATTACCAATAAGGGGTGAATGAAAAGATTTCTAAGAAGTGATAATAAACCAACTGAAATTGGCAAACCTGAATTATTGGTGGGCCAGATTTACATAGTTACATAGCTTTTTGCTAAAGGGCTCTGCTGAAACCAGGATAATAGGAAGTGGGTAACAGGGATAATTCAGGATTTAAGACTGGAATAGCAGAAGGGTTAAGGAGGTGATGAGGTTGAGAGCATTATTAAAGACCTCATCAATAGGATTGAATATGGAAAATTTCAACATACATGGCGGACTATTTCCAAGTATTAACAAGTCTAAAAAAGATAACATTTCCTGCTGAAACTGCTGCTGCTTTTCCAAGCAAAATATGTTATTCTCATGTCTTGAACATCTGCTGCTAGGAGAAAAAAAATCTAAAAGCTCAACATTATATACCAGTGTTCCAGTCAAAGCAGCACTAAAATCTCTGAATGAATCAAGATGAGCTCATCCAAGAGTCCATTTTAGAACATATCTAGTCTTCCACCAATGGTTGAAGTGCAATGAAAATTGTAAACTGAAAATAACAACCTTTTTCAATGCCATACATGATGTTGTCTGAGATGTATAACCAATACAAGAGAGCCCAAATTTCTCTAGGCAGTGGCTTTTATGTGGGATGTTTCAGAAAGGTGGGTTAAGATGTCTGTGAACTTGAAACTTTTAATGGACTAGCAGATGGTGGTTACCTTAGCAACTGTAGCAGTGCACTATACTTAGATGTTTTTCTCTGAGAGCTGATTGCAGAAACACTATCCTGGTGTTCAGATGTAGTAAAATGTAAAAACAAATAGAAGCTAAACTGAGGTAAGGATTTATCATAAAGGTAACGTTTCCAAATGACCATTGCTAGAGTAGAGTTTCATTTTTTGCAATTTTTATTTAATGTAATACTAAAATGGTGAGTCGGCATTTTAGGTAATGTGCTTATTTTGTACTACTAGAATTTTATTACAAAATTGAATATTTTAATATTTTCAGAAATCACTGTAGGACTAATTATCACCAAGTCAGCAATTAGACTTTGGGGTGTTATATATTAGTTGCAGTCTCCATCTCCAAGAGTGATGATCATATTGAAAATAAATATTGTATGTAGGTCTTTTTTCCATTTGCCATTCTGAAATAAAATGGAATAATCACCAGTATTGAGCTTTTTTTTTTTTCTGTCATAGAAAAGTGGTCCGCATTTAGGGAATATTAAATATTCAGCTTTATCAGGTTCTTCAGGGGCCATCAATATCAGAGTAATTTATGGTGCTTGATAAAATGCAGATTTTCAGGTCTTTTCTCAAGCATTCTGATTCAGTGATGCTGAATATGAATACTTTCCAATTTCACAAGTTTTCTAATACAGATGGTTCCTAGATAACACTTGTGAAGCAAATTGTCTCAGCTTGATGCCCCCAGGAAGTCTTGGGTCACTTTGACAAATGAGAGACTCCAAAGGAGGTAGATAAATTTAGTGTTGATTGTATGAGCTTTGGGATATAAAAGCACTACTAAAATTTCTAGAAAAGTCATTGCTTAGAAAGGATAATATTTAGTTGCCATTACCAACAAAGTAATTAAAATGCAGTAACTCTTTTAAAATGTTTTAATACTTTATAAACATCATTCTGAAAAAATATATGTTAAATTCCTGAAACTTACTTTTTTTATTTCTTTCTGTTTCAAAGGCATTCTTAATCTCATCTCTGCTGTGTATGGGGCAATATGGTGCCACCATTCCATGGTGGAATGGTGGAATGGAAAGAACTTGGGTTATTCAGCCAGACAGTTACGCATTTCGTTCTCAGCTCCATCCTATAATAGAAGAATGTTAGGCAAGTTATTTAACTTCCTAGAGCTTCAGTTTTCTCCTTCATTAAAGTGATGATTATCTTAACTACAACCCTGGGTGGTTGGGAATAATAAATAATAAAGTACATGTGTGTCTAAATTAATATTTGCTCAAAAGTTGCCTCTTTTTCCTCCCTTCCTCATGTAATAAAGAGCATTTATTCGGTGTTAGTTTGAGTTTATGATTCAGTAGGTTCCGAATGCTAAAATTAAAACAATGAAATATTAGCAAAAAATTGTGTTCTAAATTTGATTTCTGTCATATTTCTTAATTATATCCAAGCTAAATATCATTATTTTTATATTGATAATAGAATCATTAAATAAAGATTCTGGATGAAATAATATCAGAAAAAATATTTTGAATCACAATTATCTTACAGACAGATAAGAAATAGACAACATTTCAGGCAGCTAAGGTAGGATCAGTCTATTACTCTGTTTACCTAGCACCTGCCAAATTGCTTGGTACATGGCTTGAGTGAATAGTCAATCAAGTCTTGACAAATGAAATGAAATCAGATTAAGTGGAAACCTCAATTTAATAAAATAGAAAGTTGGCTACTATTATGCATGTACTAAAAGAAAGCAAGTAACACTATCCTGATAAGAATTACATGAGTGAACATCTTTCCTATCACATTCTTTTCTAAAGTCAAGAACATTTAAAATAGCACAAATACAAAATTTTAATTTTGAAGTAAAATAAAACAGTAGCAGGGGAAACCAAATAGTTAGAAATTGTAAGATGGGGCAGCAGGTGGGAAAGCTTGTTAGAAGGGATTTGACCACTCTACAGCAAGTTCTTTTAGAGCCATTAACAACTCAATTATTGTCATGAGTTATGCTTTAGAATTCAATTAGTGTATGACATTCCCTTGTAAATGGAATCCCCTGTTTCTGCGTGGTGTATTTGAACTTGCATCTTTAATAGTTTAGGTATCACAATGGAAACTCATATGGCAGGATCTGGTATAACCTCTATAGGAGGTTGAATAGTGCTGTTTCCTAGGAGGAAGTACCTACAAAACTTTTAAGATTGAATACTTAGGGCACCAATGTGAAAATAAAAGTGAGTTTCAAAAAAATAAATAAATTAGCTCAGAAATTTAGTTGAAAATCTTGTGATACTTATGTTTCGTTTGTATTAATTTGTTAATACAACTTTATATGAATGACCAGATATTAATGACAGTGACCCTTTATGACAAATGTAATTTTTCTATCTTTGAATTTTCATGTAATCTTGTACCTTTATATTTATTGTATCTTACTACTATTGTTTTCATTTTTGAGTTATTTCTTCATACTAGATTGTTCTGAGATTGTTATCATTATATCATCATTCATATATGAGATCATTGAAGCTCAGAAACTGACTTGCTTCACATCGTACAGCTAATAAATGAAGGAGCTAGGATTTGCAATCATATGTGTCAGAATTCAAACCACTTAGGCTCTAAGATCACTTCCTAATGTCAAGTTTAAAATTAAACTCTGAGTCCCTTTGAAGATAGGGACTACTACCTTTCTACCTATGCCTAAAATTGTATCTCGGTAAACATTGGAATATATAAAGGAAAGACAAGAAAAGGAGTACCCAGGGTACTAAGTGTAAAATATATCCCTTCATACAGTGAGTATCTTATTTTATGGGGATGTAATGATTATATTTTAATGTTACATGAGAAATTCATAATGAAATATTTTACATTTATGGTTTTACTATATGTATTAAGGACTTATTATTGTAGCTGTTTTGAATGGATTAAGACTCAAGCCACTTGAGTTAGAGGCACTGCTCTATCATTTAATAGCTTTATGGCATTAAGTAAATCATTTTTTCTCTAAGCCTTAGTATTCCAAATTCGTAATAAAGAAATGATATTATCAATCCTTACAGGATTGTGTTAAGGATCAAATGAATTTGTTGAAGCACTTTACTGAGCATGGTGTACTATATACTTTGACGCTGGCTTGTGTACTACTCATAGTGTATCTAAAAGCCTCTTCCCATCACCATCCAGCACCATTATTTAGTGATTGTTGTGAGCTACAGTGATTGCTTAGAACAAAGAAGCATGTTTAGGTATTTATATAAAGGTGTAGTAATTATTTCATTAACTCATTCAGCTGTTCATTTTTTGTTGTTTTTGAGTGATATTATGATATAAGATAATGTGCAAAAACATAAATTAAAAAAAAAACAAGAATATGTTTCTGCCCTTATAAAGCTTTAAAATCTATTGTGAGACACAGATGTTAATTAAGGAATCACAGAAATTATATTACAATTATGATAAGACTATAAAGATGCAGCTCATAATTTTAAGAACATAGCAACAGGGAGACCTGACCTAACCTGGGAGGTCAGTGAAAGCTTCTCTGAGCAAGTTATATCTGAGTTAAAATCTGAAAAATAAAAGTTAACCAAGCAGATATGGCAGAAGAAAAATGGTGGCATTCTTGTTAGAGGAACAGCGTATATGCAGAGGCCTTCCAAATGACAAAAAGAAAGCCAGAGTGTCCAGAGCATGGAGAAGGAGAAGGTAAAGAGAGGTTGTCAGGGTCCAAGCCCCAGAGAATCCCAAGGTGCGACTTCTAGATTCCTGTATCCCGTGAGCAGGTACACTATAGCAGTGTCTCAGCCCAGGAGCCCAAATACCAAGTCATGAGAAAATCTTGTCATCCTTTCCATCTACAAACTTCTGACCCTTATAATCCAGTCTGTAATCTAGAAATCATATGGACCAACATCATTATCTAGCATCAGTTGAATGACTATGTTGTGAAACTGCCATTCCACCCTGACCATGAAATCACCAAGGGGGAGGTGCCTTTAATGACAACTTGTTACTTATTATGGTTTCTGGTTACCTGCTGTGGACTATGGGAAATCCTACTGGCCCTTCATACTGTGTTGGTGTAATCTTGGGTCTGAACAAATTATTCTATGCATTCTTCTGACATGGGGCAACACCTGTTACCATCTTCCACACACCTGATTACCTTTGGGGACACCAGGTTCATAGACTTCTTGTCCTTGTAGTTATCCTCACAAAATTACCCACTCTACCTCCTGCTCTGTAGAAGAAGACTTTCACTCTTCTCTTAAACAGTCCTCATGCTCAATGACCTTTGGACCATAGAAGTCCATTCATTTTCCTTTTCTCTGTGCCCTTTTTAATGTCCTTCAAATAATAGAGTATCTGCCTCTGCTTATAATCTTTAATCCCAGTTGACACATTTGCTCTAATAGGATAGTTGGGACACCTTGCAGGTCCCTGGGGTTTTGCTATAGCAACACAATCCCCTATTCCATCCTTAATATCAAGCTTTATGATACCTATGATCTCTATTCCTATATATATCCCTGTTTTATTTTCTATAATCCTAGGACTTGAAATAGAATTTTGTTATTCATGAGTTATTCAGTCATGGCAAATATTCTAAACCGCATGGATGGTTATAAATGGAGTCCCTTTGTCTTTTGAAGCTATAATCTGTCATGCATGCAAACCTTCACAACGAATTTCAGTGTTTAGCCCATGTATTGACAGATGAAAGCCGCCTTTAATATGGATGGTCTCTCCTTGAGCTGTCTTCAGTTTGACTAGCCCTCCTAGATACTTAATATTTTTTAAAGAAAAAATTATTCGACACTTGTTAAAATAGTATGGAAGGGGAGGGGGGTGGGGGATGGGTTAGCCCGGTGATGGGTATTAAGGAGGGCACGTATTGCATGGAGCACTGGTTATTATACACAAACAATGAATCATGGAACACTACATCAAAAACTAATGATGTAATGTATGGTGACTAACATAACATAATAAAATAAATTAGAAAAAAATAGTATGGAAGAATTCAATGTGGACTGTTGCAATAAGGAGAGAAACAGGGCTCAACGTTTAATATAGCAGTGACGACTGGGGATTTATAGCCAAGGAGCAGGGTGAAGGATCAGTGCATGAAGAAGACTAAGAGGAGACATCAGGGGTAGGAGGATTTTTTCTGCAACTGGACCAGGCAGACTGAAGGCAGGGACCAAGGATGAGTCCTAGTCAAACAGCAGGGTCAGAGCAAGCAACCTATTTAAGGTTTGATCAGAAAGAGTCTTTGTCAATGGCTAATCTTTGGTCTTTTTTCTATTTGTAGTCTCGACTTTCCCCACCTAATAACTTTCTGAACTAAATGTGGTGTATAGTTAAAATTAGGGACTTTGGAATCAAAAAGACCAGGGATCAAAACACATACCCACCACTTATTCTACCACTGACAGGTTATTGCAAACTGGATATAAAATAGTATCTACTATTCAAGGTTATTATATAATGTATATAGTTGAAGAGATATTTAAAGATAAAATACATGCAAAGCACTTAGCTCATTGACTGGCAAGCAGTAGTCACACAGTAAATGTAACCTCTTATCACACCTCTAAATCATCACAGAGGCTCTCCCTTGTAAGGTTTTAGACAGGGTTTTGTCCATTTGGATGCCAGTATATTTCCTAAACTTAAAACAATGCCCTTAAAACAATAAATATTTGTTAAATGAATGAATGTAAAACTCACAAATTGTCATTTCATCAATATAGAAATTAGAATTCTAAAAAAGCCACTAATTCCTGAAAAGATTTGCTACCACTCCACATAGTCTGGGACTGTAGCCTAAAAAGGCATCCTTTGCCCATATATCACCATTCCCAGTACTGTTTTGAATTAAGATGACCTGATGCTAACAAGCTGCTATATTAGAAAGACTCATGTGGTAGGGAACTAAGGGGGAGGAGGGGCTCTGGCCAACAGCCAGCAAAAAATGAGGCCCTCAGTCGAACAGCCTACAAGGAACTGAATTTTGCCAACAACCGTGTGAGGTCAGAGACAGATTTCTCCCCATCTGAGCCTTCAGATGGGACCCTGGCCTTGGTCAACACCTTCCGTGCAGCCTTGTGAGAGAATCTGAAGCAGAGGTCCCAGTACATTAATTCTGCCTGGTCTCCTGCCCCATGGGAATTGTGAAACAATAAACGTGTTAAGTCTCAAAGGCTGTGGTAATTTGTAAATTACAAGAGATGATTAATACATCAGGTTAGCCTTTGGCAAAATTGGGAGGTTAAATAAGGAGCACAGAGTTGTCTATCCTAACGTGCTTTTTCACATTTTCTCCTCTCCTCTCCTCTCCGTTGCATCTACCTCAGACACCATTCTCCATGGCTGGTATATTCTCCGTAACGCATGCTGGGACAGCATCCTCATCCCCGGAGTGAGTTCTTTTCTAGGCGGCTAGCTTCTTATGATCATGTCCTGGAATTGGAACTTTAGGTGTATAGTGGAAAGTGGGGGCTACACATGGAGCTATTGTATCTTTCACAGAATGAGAACCCTAATAATGGGAGTTTTTAGATGATTCCACGTCTGCTCTTGGGTATGAGATATAACACTTTCCATCAAAGAGCTCAGTATCTAATATAGTAATTAAGGGCTTGAGGGCCATTCATTGCTCTCTGAATTTTCTGTAGGAGCTGTGACCAACACAGAAAGTCTCTTAGCTAGGTGCTTCCTGAGTTTAGAAACCTCTAGCTTCCTAATCAGCAGCACTGGCTCCATCCTAAGTAAAGATTTTTGGCAAGTCATAGCCCTTGTCCTGAAGATACTTTTTAAATTCTGAAACATACCTAAAGTACCTTTTCTCTATTGCTGCTGAGTAAGAATCTTTTTCCTGTAGGAAGCACATGATACGATGCTCTTATTCATTCTCTTTTCTGACATGTGCCCAGACTCTGAGCTTCTTTAGTGCAAGGACCATGCTTCCTTCTTCCCACTATCTCTGGTGATTATCCTTGCGTCTGAGACATGATAGATACAAATGAATTTGCTGGATGAGTAAATAATGACATGGAGTGGTGTGTAGGCATTAGGCTTCCTACACTTACCTGTTCACCAGTTTATAATCTAATGCTGTTTGAATATAACCATGTTAGAAATGAGCATGCTTTATCACTAACTCCTGCTTGGTTATAGATTTTGGCTCATGCACATTCTCTATTTCTAACCACTACCAGATCAGAATCAGCATATGTTTGGATCATTAGCTTCATCTTTGGTGATACAGTTGAAAACCTCTTGCTGGTATCCTACCTCTAGCAGCTGGGCTTTTCACCTTATTGCAGAGCTACATTTCTCTGCGTCTGACCCAGTTTCCTTCTCCCAGAGAAGCAGCACATGTTGGTATCTTGTGTAACTCTCCTGCCCTGGGGGAGCCTGGGATGTATAATTAACTCCCACAGCCTTCCTACCTACCAGTCACCTCTCAAGGCTTCCTTGAGCCCATTACTCTCCAAAGCCCTCTGTGACTCTAGATGCACCATCAATGTCTCATCAGCTACCTCTTCTTCACTCTCCCTATAGCTGCCCTCAGTCTTGTGTTGGGGCATCTCCTGACAGTGATGGACTGGTTGAAATGGCTGCAACTAACTGACTAAACACAGTAGCTAAAATTAGGGACATTGGAGTTGGACTGTCCTAGATACAAATCCCAATTGCTTGTGAGTTTGTAACCAGGACCAAGTTGCTTAATCTTTCTTTCTCAATTTTTTCATCTCTAAAATGAAGATGATAATGTTTTATTTTTGTTTTTTTGGACTCAAGTTCCCATTTCTTACATTTTGGACTCAAGTTCCCATTTCTCACATTATTTACTCATCCAACCAACCTGGCAGAAATGTCCTATTAATTTCGTATTTTCATTGTTTCAGAATCATGTACACTCATGGATTTGCATTTCACTCTCATTCCCTTAATCACTCTTGTATTCAATAAATATTTTATAAGTGCCTATAGATGGCAGATCCTATGACAAACATCCTAGATTCTAAATAAGAGTAGTAAGATGTTATGCCTTCCCTGAAATAAGTTACAGACTGGAATTCAGGGAATAAAATTATATACAGGGCAATAAGTTAAGAAATAAAACATGTGCTAAGAGCTTAAGCAGAGATGGGAACAATTAGCTAGGAATTAAGGGCTACCCAAAAGAAGCTATCATTGAACTGGAATGTACAAGATGAGCAGGAATTTACAAGTTAAGAAGTGGTGGAGATGATAGTCTAGTAAGGGAAAACAGAATTTGCTTTAAGTTTCTGATTTTTCTAGCTTAAGTTAGAAACCATCTTTTCAAATGTAAGCATTTAAAATGTATAAATTTCCCTGTATCACTATGGGAGAGGCATTCCACAAATTTTTCTGTGTAGTAGTTTTATTATCCTTGAGTTCAAAATATTTCCTAGTTTCCATTGTGATTTCATCATCTTTTTTTTTAAGAGAGATTTGTTTAATTTCCAAATTTGAGTGGTTTTGCTATATATCTTACTGTTATTGATTCCTAAAATTCAGTTATTTTAGTGGGTCAGAGAACATATTTTGTGAGGTTTATTTATTTTTTTAAATTTATTAACACATTTTGTGGCCCAGCATATGGTTTACCTTGGTGAATGTCCCACGTGTATGCGGAACAAAATATGTATTTAGTTATTGAGCATAATGTTCTGTGTACATCAGTTAAGTCAAGCTAGTTGATAAAGTTCATTCTTTTTATATCCTTATTGACTTTTTCTAGTTCTGTCAGTTATGAAGGGAAGGGTATTAATATCTCCAGCTGTGATTATGAATTCATTAATTTCTCCCTTTATTTTTCAGTTATGGGTTTATGCATTTTGAAGTTCTGTAATTAGGTACATGCACATTTAGGATTTTTCTGTCTTTTTGATTAATTGACCCATTCATCAGTACAAAATATCCTTCTTTAACTCCAGTGATACTTTCTGTCTTGAAGATTACTTTGTCTGACATCAATATAGTCATACTTGCTTTCAGTTTGAGTATTATATGCTTGCTGTTTGCATGACATAACCTTTTCATTTATTTTTCTTTTTTTATTTCCTCTTTTTTTTCTATTTAAAGTCTGTCTCTTGCAGAGAATATTATTTATTTATTTTTAAAGATTTTATTTATTTATTTGAGGGAGAGAGAGAGAGCACAAGCAGGGGGAGCGGCAGGCAGAGGGAGAAGCAGGTTCCCCGCTGAGCAGGGAGTCCGATGCCGGACTCGATCCCAGGACCCTGGGATCATGACCTGAGCTGAAGGCAGACGCTTAACTGACTGAGTCGCTGAGGTGCTCCGCAGAGAATATAATTTAGTTTTGCCTTTTAATCCTGACACTTTCCACCTTTCATTGGAATATTAAGTGCATTTACATTTATTGTATTTATTCTTACATCTGGGATAAGTTTATTTTTATCTCTTACTTTTCTATTTGCCACATGCATTTTCTCAGATCTTTTCCTGGTTTCATTCAGATTAATCAAATTTTAGTATTTTTTTTTACTATTATAATTCGTTTACTGGCTCTTTTGTTTTTCAATAGTTTTCCAATTTTCTTTTTCTAGTGGTTGCTCTAGGGATTGTATCCTTAACTGTCACAGTCTGCTTATGGTTAATATTGTATCACTTTATATAAAATGTAATGACAATATAAAAGTACATTTCTCTTATTCCTATTTTTTGTACTATTGTCATATATTTTAGTTCATAAACATTAAAAATTCCACCATACAATATTATTACTTTTGCTTCAAATAAACAAGTGCCTTTCACAGAAATTAATAGGAAAATATAGTATTTTATGTTTACCTGCATGTCAGAAATTTCCATTTCTCTTTATTCCTTTCTGTAAATTTGATTTTTCTATCTGGTATCACTTCCTTTCAGTCTGAAGATTTTCTTTCAGAATTCTTGTAATGTGATGGTCTGCTGGTGACCAATTGCCTTCAATTTTGTTTATCTGAAAAATGTCCTTTTTTTCCTTTAAAAATTGTTTTGACAACAGGTTTATCGGTAGATACGTAAAGTCATTTTTTAAACTGTATAGTTTAAAAAAAGTTTTGATAAATATATACAGTTTTATATCTACTATGCAACCCAGATATAGAACATTCCTTAATCCCAAAGACTTTTTTTCATGCATCTTTGAAGTCAATCCCCTTCTAGAACCCTTTCTAGCCCTGGCAACAGCTGATCTTTTTTCTGCCCCTGAAGTTTTTGTTTCTGTTTTTGTTTTATCCCACAGTGTCATATAAATGGAATCATATACTATATAAGATTGTATGTCTGTTCTTTCATTTAGCATATTGTTGAGATTCATCCATGTATTGCATATATCAGTAGTTTATTTTTATTGTGGAATAATATTCAATTTTATGAATTTACTACAATTTATCCATTTATCAGTTGTGGGTATTTGGGTCCTTTCTGGTTTTTGGCTATTCTGAATAAAGCTTACGTGAACATTTCCATACAGATTGTTTTGTGGACATATATTTATTTATCTTGATAAAGATCTAAGCATAAGCTTAATGGGTCGTATGGAAAGGCATGTTTAACTTTATAAGAAACTGCCCAAATTTTTCAAAATATCTGTAACATTTTCCGTTTCCACAAACAAACATTGATGGTTCAAATTTTTGAGAGAATTACTTGGCCTGCTTTCAGCCACATGTGCACACCTAGGTCAGGAGAGAGTAGAATTCCTTTTTTGATAATTCCACAAAGTTAAAATCAATGAGAAGGCAGTAATTCTCCAATGAAAATAAGATCCTGTCAGTAGAAGAATGACTGCTGAACAGATGAAAACAGTGATATTCTCTGAATGTAAACCACTGAAAAATGCCACGGAGGTAGAAAGACTTGGTTTACTGGATTTGATTTTAATACTTCTCCTTGCCTTGCTGGTCATCATTTGCATGACCTTCTGCACCACATTTGACTTTTCTTTGTAACGTTTCTCTCACTTGTAACATTGGAGGAGTGAAGTGGATGATCTTGATGTGATCACTACCATTTTGAGTTTAATCGGAGCCGTGGAAGATGAATGAAACATGTATTGAATGAACACATTTAAAAGGATGTGCAGCTGAAGGTCTTCTTTATTCTGTTTTCATATCTTTTGTTCATTGTCACTTTTGGATAATGGATAAAGAACTTTTTTCTCTGTTAGTTTGAATATTTAAAGCTATTAAAAGGTTTAAGGTTAGAAATATGTGTGTGCATGTGCAATACTTAAAAATAATTGGCAAGTCAAAATCTTAAAAAAAAAAAAAAAAAAGGTGGCGCCTGGGTGGCTCAGATGGTTAAGCGTCTGCCTTCGGCTCAGGTCATGATTCCAGGGTCCTGGGATCGAGCCCCACATCGGGCTCCCTGCTCTGCAGGAAGCCTGCTTCTCCCTCTCCCACTCCCCCTGCTTGTGTTCTCTCTCTCGCTGTGTATCTCTGTCAAATAAATAAACAAAATCTTAAAAAAAAAAAAATAAAAAAAAAAAATAATTGGCAAGTGACTCACATAGATTGGATTAGTAGCAGTAATGCCAATCTGGAGTTTATAAGATATTGTTAACAGAGCTTACATTTCGAAGCACAAAGGAAAGCTGCCTTATCCCAAATGCTATTCAGTCAAGCAGTCCTGATTCCTATTTGCTTGATTTCCAAGCTAGCATTGGGTACACATGCTTTGGAGATCCCATGATAATCCGGTAATTGTTGCTCTTAAATCCTTTAAAAATTTTATGCCATTCCACAAAAATTGCCTCGTAGAAAGCAAAACATATCATCTTTTTTTTTTTTTTTTTCCAGAGGAAAATGTTCCTGTTAATAGTGTGGATGTTCCCATCATTGTTAATTGCTAAGGGCAATAATAAAAATAAAAAGCCAACTCTTGATATTTGCTCTAGTGGAGTGAACTGGACTCCACTTTAACACACTGGGCATTAGTAAACTAGACTGGATAAAACAAAAACAAAGGCAAAAAACGTAAATGCACTAGAGAAGATGTATAGGAGCTTTTTTATTTCCCACATTTCAAAAATTTATTCATCTGTCTGTTCTCTCCATCCTGCCCTACCAGATCAAAGACCCTTCACCCGTCTAGTAATATTCAACTCACATGTGAGTTTCTGGAATAGCATTACTTCTTTCTAGGATATTTGAATTTTAAATCTAGTTTATATTTGTGAAATGAAAGATTTTACGATACTGTTTTAGAAACTTAATAGCAAATAGAAAGTCATTTTTGTAAGACTGATGAATCACAGACCTGTACCTCTGAAACAAGTAATATATTATATGTTGAAAAAAAAAAAAAAAGAAGATAGTAAGTCGTTTTTAAGGTGCAAAAGATAGTGATAAGCAGAATGGAGAAATCTTATTGCCACCCTGATGTTACCCTAACACTATTTCTTTGTTAGTCTAAAGGTGAATGTATCTTCGTCATATTTGAGTGTGTATTACTCAGGACTCTTTCATGATAGTGAAAGAAATGACAGAAATTAGCTCGTGCTAGCTTGAAATTGAAAGGGAATATATTGGCTAACAAAACTTGGAAATTTAAAATTATGAAATGGCTTTAGACCCATTCCCCAAAATTGTATTTTTAGAATGTTGTCTTTGCGGTTCTTAGCATTACTTTTCTCTGTGTGGTTCCATTCTTGGGCACAGTTTCTTGGGAAAAAAAAAAAAGAAGAAGAAGATACATATGGTTATCAGCAGCTCCAGCCAGATGGACTGCATTAGTTGGTTTCACCTGGGTCGTTTGCTGCCCCTGGATTCAGGGATGGATTTAGCCCTTCTTGAAATCATAGGTACTGTTCTAAATGCTGATAACAAACAGTCCAAATTTATGCCACCACAGAGCTTCTGTCCTAGCCACAGATTGAGGATGTAGAGCTCTCTGTTATTAATAATGGAAATGTCTTACAGCTGGATTACAGTTCCTGTTTTTTTCTTTAGTCTTATGAATTTTCAGATACAATAACCATCTTATTTCTGATTTTAAGTTGCATATTTTTTCACATGTATTTATTTCTTCATTTGGAATGAGTCTTTGATGTGTTTATCCACTGTGATTGGTTTTCCTTCCAAAGCTATTATAATAGACCATGGCTTACAGTCCATGATATCTGTAATTGAGAGAATATAATTATTTTATAAAGACAAGACAGTTATTATTAAACAACCTCTAGCTTTCATGATTCATACTTCAAATCAAAGAAGATTACCCTGTTGTGTAGCTAAGAGACATGAATTAATAAAAAGTTAATGAAATTTCAGGTAGACCTATCAGTGTGCAAACTACTCCAGAGAGCCTAGTTAATCATTTTGGGGAACTAAATTAACATAACAGATCTCCATTATGAATGCTCAAAAAAAATAATGTAACTTTAATAAGTGAGTTAAACTTCTAGAAGAGCATATTGTATCTCCCAAAAGTTGTTCAAAGACTCTGAGATGTGTTTCTCATTACACATATTAAAGGCTTTCTTCAAATTAGGGGCCAACTCGACATGTTGACCTGTCCTCTCCATCCATTATTGAGACCTGCTTTGAAACTCTAGTTTTACTGTGCAGAATCTAAGACCTGCTAGTGGTAAGTTACCGTGATTACCTTAACTAGTCCTGATCAGTTTTTCCACGCTAGAAATCAAAAGGTAAAACAGACCCAGATGAGAAGCCCTGGGAGAGAAAAAGTATGCTCTTTTTGCATCCTGATTGTAAGCAGGTCTGTGTATGTATGTTTTACCTGTTTGGGGTGTTTTAGTTTCCTTTGTTTACCTACTAAACTCCTGCTCCCTTTTTCAGGGACCAGCTTGAATTCTACCATTTTTTCTTTTACTGCCAAGTAGTTTAGATTTCTTTCCCTTGATGCTTCAAAATCCATTCATTTACACTGCCTGGGTGCCTACTGTGTATCTACTCTAAAAGGCACTGAGTTTATAAACATCCAGTACCTTTAAGAGACATGCCAAAGAGAGGAGGGGAACACTATTTACAGGGGTACCCCAGAGAGATTATGAGCTTAGTTCCAGACTACCACAATAAAGTGTATATTGCAGTAAAGTGAGCCAAATGAATTTTTTGGTTTCTCACTGCATATGAAAGTTATGTTTACAGTGTACTGTAATCTATAAAGTGAACAATAGTGTTAGATCTAAAAAAAAAAGTATATACCATAATTTTAAAAATGCTTTATTACTAAAAGATGCTAACCATCATCTGAGCTTTCAGTGAGTTATAATCTTTTTTGCTAGTGGAAGGTCTTGCCTTGACGTTGATGACTGCTGACTGGTCAGGGTAGTATCTGCTGAAGGTTGGGGTGACTGTGACAATTTCTTAAAATAAGACAACAATGAAGTTTGCCACATAGACTGAGTCTTCCTTTGATGCTAACAATTTCTCTGTAACATGTGATACTATTTGATAGCATTTTGCCCAGAGTCAAGTTTCTTTCAAAATTGGAGTCATTCCTCTCAATCCCTGTTGCTACTTTATTGACTAAGTTTATATAATATTCTGAATCCTTTGTTGTTAATTCTACAGTCTTTACAACATCTTCACCGGGAGTAGATTCCATTTTAAAAAAAAAAAGAATACTCTCTTTGCTCATCCACAAGAAGCAACTCCTCATCTGTCAAATTTTTATCATGAGAGTTCAGCCATTTAGTCACATCTTCAGGCTTCATCTCTAATTCTGTATCTCTTGCTCTTTCTATCACATCTGCAGTCACTTTTGTCACTGAAGTCTTGAACCCCTCAGAGTCCTCCAGGGGGTTGGAATCACTTTCTTCCAAACTGTTAATATTAATGTTGATATTTTGACGTCTTCCCATGAATCACAAATGTTCTTAATGGCATTTAGAATGGTGAATCTTTTCCAGAAATTTTTCTTCTTCTTTTTTTTTTTTTTTAGAGAGAGGGAGAAAGTGGGGGGCAGAGGGAGAGAGAGAGTCGTAAGCAGGCTCCACCCCCAGCACAGAGCCCAACTCAGGGCACTCTCTCACAACCCTGAGATCATGACCTGAGCCAAAATCAAGGGTCGGACACTTAACCGACTGAGCCACCCAGGTGCCCCCAGAAGATTTTCAATTTAATTTGCCCAGATCCATTAGAGGAACCACTATCTATGGTACCTATGACTTTACAAAATAGATTTCTTAAATAGTAAGACTTGAAAGGTGAAATGACTCCTTGACCCACGGGCTACAGAAAGGATGTTGTGTGAGCAGACATGAAGACAATATTAATCTTATTGTACATCCCCATCAGAGTTCTTGGGCGGCCAGGTGCATTTTCAATGAGCAGTCGTATTTTGGAAGGAATCTTACTTTCTGAGCAGTAGGTCTCAACTGTGGGTGTAAAATAGTAAACCATGTTGTAAACAAATGTGCTGTCATCCGGATTTCATTGTTCCATTTATAGAGCACAGACGGTAGATTTAGTATAATTCTTAAGGGCCCTAAGACTTTCAGAATGGTAAATGAGCACTGTCTTCAACTTGAAGTCACCAGCTGCATTAGCCCCTAACACGAGAGTCAGCCCGTCCTTTGAAGCTTTGAAGTCAGGCATTGACTTCTTTCTTGTTATGAAAGTCCTAGATGGCATCTTCTTCCAATAGAAGGCTGTTTCATCTACATTGAAAATCTGTTGTTTAGTGTAGCCACCTTCATTAATTATCTTAGCAGATCTTGGATAACTTGCTGCAGCTTCTACATCAGCACCAGCTGCTTCACCTTGCTCTTTTATGTTATGGAGATGCCTTCTTTCCTTAGACCTCATGAACCAACCTCTGCTAGCTTCAGACTTTTCTTCTGCACCTTCCTCCCCTCTCTCAGCCTCCACAGAATTGAAGACAGCCTTAGGCTTTGGCCTAAGGGACTGTTGTGTCTGGTTTGATCTCCTGTTTAGCCCACTCAAACTTTCTCCATATCAGGAATAAGGCTGCTTTGCTTTCTTATCATTCGTGTGTTCACTGGAGTAGCACTTCTGATTTCTTTCAAGAACTTTTCCTTTGCATTCACAACTTGGCTGACTGTTTGGCTCAAGAGGCCTAGCTTTCAGCTTAGCTTGGCTTTCCATATGCCTTCCTCACTAAGCTCCATCATTTCTAGCTTTGATTAAGAGTGAGAGATGTGTGACTCTTCCTTGCACTTGAATACTTGGAAGCTATTGTAGGGTTATTAATTGAATTAATTCAGTACATTGTTTTGTCTCCCCCAAGGAGAGGGAGAGAGATAGGGAATGATCCCATAGGTGGAGTAGTCAGAACACACAACATTTAAGTTCACTGTCTTAACTGGGGGTGGTTTGTGGTGCCCCAATTACAATAATAACATGAAAAATCAATGATCACAGATCACTGTAACAAATACCGTAACAAGGAAAAACTTCGGAATCTTGCAAGAATTACCAAAGTGTGACACAGAAATAGGAAGTGAGCACATGCTGTTGAAAAAAACAAACAAACAAACAAAATGGTGCTGGGAGATTTGCTGAGTGCAGGGTTGCCACAAACCTTCAATTTATAAAACAAAACAAAACAAAACATTATCTATGAAATGCAATAAAGCGAAGTGTGATAAAGTAAGGTATGCGTCTATATAAATACAATGAAGTATTTTAGGTGCTGTAAAGATATTTGTTAAGTACAGCAAGGGATCACATCAAACATAGTGTTTTAAACTATAAAAACTTCACATACGAAATGTCTGCTTACTTAAAAATGGCAAGTTAGGTATATATGCTTTTGACAATTTAAAAACTGAGGTATTGAGAAATTAGGTAACATGCCCATTGTCGTAGTCTGACAAAGGGCTTTTGAATGCAAGTACCCTGTATTGCATTTGTCCAACCCTCTTGCTAAATTGCAGCCTTCTCAAAATTGATTTTGTATTTCCAGCAATTAGCATTGTGTCTGACATGGAGCAAACAGTAAATTTTGTTTTAATTAAAAGGTTTATGTTTTCCTTCCATATATATTTTCAAACTATCTGTGAATCTGTCTCTGTTCAGTTTGCCAGTATGGAAGGCTGAGCCAAACTCTGTAGATCCAGTTATATGATATGAATCCAGGACGAACTATAGAGAATCTTGAGCTTTCTAGTGGACCTCCTCTGGGCACCAGTGAAGACAAATATCAGCTTGCACTACTTTTTAAAGTAACTTATTTTTACAGTAGTTCATGTCTTAGAAAGCTGCATTTTGAAAGCCAATAGTTATTTAATAGTTCCTAACAAGAGCAACAACAACAACAACAACAATAAATCAGCCAATGATTATTCCTATTAGGGTGTGCATTTTTCCTTTTAAATATCCTAATGTATTCCAAATATAACATACTTCAAATCATTAAAAGATTCATCTCTCTCCAAAACACTTGAAATCACTTCAGAAATGAAATGCTTTTGTGTGGACTCTCCCAATTATAATGCAAAAATTACAAATCCAAACAGAGACTTAGCTTGTGAATCTAAAACTTTTGAGTTTTCCTGGACTTGATTCTGGGCAACTGTTACCTGTTTGGAGCTCTTGTCAAGTAATTAACATTTTGGATGCCCTGCACTTTACCAATCCAGTGGATTAAAACCAGGAGTGGAAAACTGAGTTCAAGTTTGAATCTGCCAATGTTCTTTGTGATGTTGAAACTCATGTGTCCTCTGTACCAACTTTTACATCTGGAAAATGGATGTTAATGTGATTTATGCACCCCCCCATAGGTGCCAGTAGAAATTACTTAAAAGTGATTGGAAATATATTACATAGTTGTAATTTAATGAACAAATTAGTAGAGATGTTGTTCTGTACTTTTTAGAGAACAAAGACCTGAAAGAGTATTTCTGGCATGCACATAGATAAAGACTTGAGTTCTTTGTTTCTCTTTTCTTGAATCTTCATAGAATTCCACTGACACATTAGAAAAATAGCACTTCATGTTACTTATATTTCTAGAAACAATCAAAGTGTTTTCCTTGTTCTAGCTTTTGGCAGTGGATTAAATGAACTAATCTAATATGCTTGGCAAAATTTCTTTGAGTAGGGTTTTCCTTTTTTGGCAGCTACCTTTAAACGTAGTTTTAAAAATTATTTCTAAGAATTTTTATTCAATTTTTATTGGTCAGAACTTTTGTACTGTGATATTTCTTGATTCCGTCCCAAACCAATGACCTTATAAAACAACAAACTGAATTCAAATACTCTTCAAATACTATGTCACTTTGCTCTTCTCAAAGAAATGAAGTAACTGAAAATTGTGTGTTTTGGAAGTAATTGCTGATGGAACCGACTCAGTACACAACAAAATTATTTGAGTGCTTTGTATTTTGTGAAACATCAAACCCACTTAGAATCTCTCAGTCATCTGCATTCCCTTTGTGATTTTGCGTTAGAATTACTAGTGTGAGCCACAGAAATTCATATGGTCTTCACTTTTGTTAATGTGGTCTAACCCCATGCTAATGGATGGAAGTAGAAAGGTTTTGTTTGTTTGTTTGTTTGTTTGTTTAAAGCCATGGCCTCTGCCCTGCCTTTCAATGTCTGTGCATCATGAGTCTCAAGGGAAATCCCTGGTTTTTCTTTGTTATCTGGTTATGGTTTTCCTTCCCTGACTTCAGGGGAATTGGTCAAGACTTAAAAGAGTATTGTGCAAATTTTCTTTTCTCATCTCTTCTGACATCTGCGAGAAGGGGCAAGAACTTTGAACTGAGCTTGAAATTTCAGCTTACAGACTGGAGGGAATTACAACTAGGATCTGATCTTTTCGTGGCCATGGCCGTGGTGTTAGGGACAACCGAGGGGCAGGCGCTCCTGAAGGCCTGACGGTCTTGTTTCCTCAACTGCCTGAAGGAGGTGAACCAGGATGTCAGTGGGACAGAGGATCTTTGAAGGAGGAAGTGTCTGCAGAGTGGAAGCTTTTGTCTGGAATCCTCGTTGGTGTGAATCTAGCGATAATTTTTTTTTTTAAAGATTTTATTTATTTATTTGACAGAGAGATAGAGACCACAAGTGGGCAGAGAGGCAGGCAGAGGGAGAGGGAGAAGCAGACTCTCCACTGAGCAGGGAGCCCGACGCGGGGCTTGATCCCAGGACCCTGGGATCATGACCTGAGCTGAAGGCAGACACTTAACCGACTGAGCCACCCAGGCGCCCCTAGCGGTAATTTTTTATCCCCATCGGCTGGGAGCCAAAAGGAGGCATCTGTCCCTCTGAGCTCTTGGTGCCTGTGTGTGCTTTTTTCCATCTTTGCCTCCCAGGGGTCCAGTGCCATGCTTTAAGTCCCTGGACCTTTCTTCTCACAGAGGGAGGAAATCACAGCATGCAAGCTATATTGCTTGTAGTAAATCAGGCGTAGTTACTTGGTTATACGTAGATGCAGGCATGCGCTATTCAACAGTATGGGGACACTTCCCTATTTCCCTTTCCTCAGTTCTAGGCCCTCATCTTTAAAGATTTTATTTTATTTTAATTAATTATGATAAAATTAATTAATTTGAGAGAGAGCACGCATACACGTGTGCACATGCACAAGTGGGTGGGGGGAGAAGCATAGGGGGAGGGAAGGGGAGGGGGAAAGAATCTCAAGCAGACTTCACACTGAGCGTGGAGCCCGCTGGGGCTCCATCCCACAACCGTAAGTTCATGACCTGAGCTGAAACCAAGAGTCGGTTGCTTAACTGACGGAGCCACACAGGTGCCCCTAGGCCCTCATCTTAAACACCGCTTCTGGACCAGGCTCTTTTCCAGCTCTAGGCTTTGGGAAGAGAGGTCTTCCTTCCTAGTTTAGGTATCCTCTTCTAGCTGGTGGGAAGCTGCTATCCCAATAAAAGCTAAGCAGCCACTAAATGAGCTCTCAGGAAACTCTCTAATTAGTCTTCTGTACTAAGCCTCTGTGCCAGCCGAAAGAGTTGAGGTTCTTTCTCCTTCAGTTTGATCTTCCTGTTTCCTATTCATTGCCTCCTGTATTTAGTTTTACCATTTTTCTGGTGGGCTATTTCTAGAGCCCTCTAGGTCCAGTGAACTTATTCTGTCTTCTTTCTCTCTCTTTTTCCCCCTCAAAACCCACAACTCTGTTAAAAAAGCTTTTAATTCTTTTGAAATAATTCTGTCTACATCTGTCCTTCAAATGCCAGGTTATTTAAACCACCTGTAACTTGTTAAAAGCAAACACTGTTTTTAGCTGTCTTGTGTTATTTTCTATTACTGCATTTTATCATGTCTAACTTTGGTCCACTTCTTAAGCCACAGTCTCCTTTTCAGAGAGAAAAGGTATATTGTAAAAATAAGCAGCAGAGACTAAGGGAAACCCAAGAGAGAGAGAGAGAAACAAAAATGCTGGACCAATGAAAACTATTGCAGGGAAATAGAGGGAAGATAACATTCTATGTTTATCATATACTATTTGCCCCTTATGAATTTGTTCCACTTATAAGAACACTCATCATTTTCAGAAAACACCAGTTTAAATGCACACAGGCTCCCTCCTCCCTCCAAAGTGAAATACATTGAAAACCCCCTTCTTACATTAAAACTTAGGAAACAGAAAGATGCCAATCACTAATGAGTTAGAGACCAACATATTTTGGGGTCCAAAATGTGTTCCCAATGAAAGGCCATTTCTAATTAGAATTAAAACTCCAGTAAAGTAAATATTAACCTAATGTCCTAGCCAGAATATATTTAGAGTGACCCAAAGGTGCCTACAACCTTAATTTTGCTTGTTGGATTCTTACTAACTGATGGTTGTAATAAGTCCTCGATGGGTATTTCTTTTCCAATGGGGCTCGTTTTAACTCACATAAAATGCCAAACAATTCACATCTTTCTGAGATAGGAACCATTGCCTTAGGGTTCTGTGGACTAGAGTTTTCATGGAAACAAAACGAACTCATACATACAAATTACTCTTGTTGATAAACAGGCAAGCAAGTTGATGGAAGTCACTTCACACAGTTACATGTGGTTATATTTCATAAATCATGCTCTACGGCTAATAGCTGGTTTTCTCAACAAAGTGAGCAAGTGACTCAGTCCTGTGTGAATGTCTGTTTCTGTGATGATTCCAGAGCTCACAGCTGCTTGTGTCTGTGGTTCCAGCTGCCTTTAGTTCGGACATTGACTGCCCCACCGGAGTCAGGGTCCTAGCTCTAGCCCCGGGCCCTGCAGCTAGCACGGCTTGGCTCCTTCCACCTAAGGCCATGCTAGGACCAAGAAATGTCCTTTTCATTTGGTTTCATTTGATCTAAGTGGCATATGCATACATACCCATGCATATTTGCACATTCAAGGAAGTATAAAAAAAAAAAACACAAGTAATTGATCATCCTAAAGAGGGAGGTTGATATATGTATGCATTGGTTTCTGATTTTTTTTAAAGTACTTGTTTTTCTATTCAATTATAAAAACTGTGTATCTTCACTGACAAAAATGAGGTGTGTTCAGAAATTAACTATCCTCTATATCTGCACCTATAAATTCCTTTAGTGATAGAGGTTTGAAATTTGGCTTATAATGTATATCCATCTTTACTATTTTTAACTTAGAAAGTAAGCAATTTGCCATCATAAAATATTCGTCCAAAACTTGAAAATACGTCTATTCTTAATTCCACATTTAAGTGAAAGTCGGTGAACCCAGAAGTAGAAATGGTGTTTAGTGAAATATATAGAGTATATGAAGCTCATGAAATGTTGAGAAGTGCTCTTGCTTATTTTGTTTTACTCTTTATTATGTTTTAAAGTTTCATTTTATGATCTTCCTTAGATCTTTTCTGTATGACATTTTGATGTCTTCACTTCCTCTGTTGCACCGTTTTCATCTCTTTCCAATCTAAGATTAATTATGGGTACATGCGAGCCAGAAATGGAAATAAAATAAATGTGTATAATATCTTGTGGTGGCTAAGGGCATGGGCTTTATAGTCGGGCACTCTGGATTTGAATCCTGACTCTAACATTTACCAGTTCAGTGGCTGTTATGGGCTAGATCCATTAATCATTTATATTTATTTTTATTTCTAAAATGGGGAGTATATTTCCTAGCAAAATTAAGCGCTCAATAGGTGTTAGTTGCTATTATTATTATTATATTACAACATTTTTATATTGAGGAAATACTTTATCTTTTTCTGCATGGAAAGTATCATTCAATTTTCTGGAGATAAAAAGATATATTTTCTTTGTTTTCTTCTGGGAATATAGTTTGTTATATATGTAATACATGGCTTGTGATTGGCATTGGGAGAAATTCCAAAGAAATTGATGTTGCAAGGCTCTGCTTCTCAGAATCTTGCTCAGAAATTGGGAATGTAAAGCATCGAGATGTCAAATCTCTGTAACTTATAAATCTGACAATTGAAGCTTTAAAGAAGAAATATCCAAAATAATACCACATGAATGGGCAGAGAGGATACGGTGCAACTCTACCCTATACTCAAATTTACCCTAGGAAATTAATAATCGGTGCTGTATTTTGCTGTTGTTTTAGCTTGCTAGATGCATGTTTAACTGTGCTAATAAGCCCTACGCACAATAACTGATTGATACATCTAGTTCTTGATCTGTTGGACCTTGTTAAACTTTGTGTCCTACAGCCTGTCAAATCTTTTTAGGATTGAAGGCACAGCCCCATGTGTGGGTTAGATTACATTCTTACCCTATTCCTCCCATATAGATTTGAATAAAGCTACCTTAGAACATTACTTTCTTTAGAGACTTCTGTAATAGGACCTAGTAAAAGGCAACTGTCCGTTAGATATTGAAGAAATTGTTAAAATATATTAGTTTCAATATCATTTATCTATGGCTTTGTTTATAATAAAACTTTTATACAGCTCTGAATTTAATATTTTTTAATTTTGCCGTTAAAATAGATTTTGCTTTCAAATGTATTATGTGCTGTCTGGAAGGAAAATTTCCCCCCTTTTATAAAGTATCCCTTACAATTTGGGAATCTTTACCATTTTAAATAGACTGCAGATATTAAGTTTATATAAAAGTTATTAAAAGTTCTACTTGGCACAATTAAATATATATGGTTATATTTATACAGATTTTTTGGATCACCAGGTATCTTTACTTAAAAATATATTTACTTTTCATGATTTGTTTAACCCACAAGAATTTAATTTAGGTTATTGCTAAGGTTTTAAGTGCCATGTAAGTGTAGATAGATGGCAGGTCACACTTGGTAGTGATTTGGCTCTCCCATTGAAATTGTAACAATATTTCAATTGTTACAATTATAACAGTTCTATTGACAGGATTATAACTAAATAAGACATTTATAAGGGCTTTAGGATTGAAGGCACAGCCTTCAATAAGACATTAGTTATAATCCTGTCAATAGAACTATTTTGGTGATTGTGATATTAAATCCATAAGACAAAAGGGAGCATCATAGGAAGTATGATTTGACAATGAAATTTGAGTAAAATGTCTTTCTTTTTTTTAATGAGGTATAATTGACATAAAAAGTTATATTAGCTTCAGGTATATATTGGGGAATGATCACCAGTAAATCTAGTTAACATTCATTACCATCATAGTAACAAAGTTTTCCCTTGTAGTGGGAACTTTTAAGATTTACTCTCTACACAACTTTCAAATATGCAATACAATATTATTAACTGAAGTCGCCATGCTGAGAATATACCCTTTCTTTATCATATCATTGAAAAATGACATCTTTAGTCAATGTTCATTAATGTATAGTTGATATGGAGTGGAACCAAATCTTAAGTAAAAATGTACATATTTAAAGTATTAAAATTAACTTTAAAACTTTGATTTCTATGTTTTGTATTGTATCTACTTCCTATTTTTATTGCTTTTTGAATACAGTTGCTCAATATTTAAAAAAATGTTCAAAACAACAAATGTTTATGTCTATATATGTATAGTTGTTATTAAATTATTAAAATACTTAAACATTTATATTTTAATTATTTAATAAAGTATTAAAATATTTTTTAAATTTGTAGCTGGTAAAATACAACTTTTACCCCAGGAGAAATAGGATTATTAAATTATTATGATATAGATGTTATCAGTGAAATGAAATTGACCGTTGCTGAGGATACTATTTTCAGATACATTAAACCATTGATGATTTTTGCAGTAAAGTCCTTTTTCCAATGTCTTTTGTTACTATACCACAGGGTGTCTCATTAAGTAAGTAGGCACATGTGGGCTATCAAAGCTTTGCTGACTAAGCAATTTTTTACTTCTGGTTGTGTGTTTTCTCTGCACAGTGCACCATTTTGCTGAGTGAAGGAAAAATTATGATAGCCTTCATTCATTGTTGCAGGATGCCATTTATTTATATCATGTGAGCATGAAGTTTTTATAAAATTATTTTTTAGGTACATTTATAGGCACTACTTTATACCTGTGCTATAGATTTTCAGAGCTGTGTAGAGCTGAAGCCATTATCAAGATTTAGAGGAAAAAGAAAAGTCATTGTACTTCACAAGTACATTATATTTACAAGTTATATTTACGATGTACAAACTTATAACTATAACTTTGAACTTCTTAGACTTTGTCAGACTCTTACAATGAAATTCAATCTCATTTTTCAAGTTTCCTTCCAAAGTATATAAATCTTGATGTCGTCAGTATTTTTTTTTTCTAAATAAGAGTTTAAATATTGTAATATCTGTGGGTTTTTTAAGTAAGTTTTGGACTTAATTGCATTTCCCAAAAAGGAATAATGAGATTTTCTTTTCTTTACACATGTGAGCAATAATTGCATTTGTCCAGTCTAGAATACACTCACTGATTTAGAGGAATAGAAGAAATAATCATGACCTTTAGTTTTCCTGCACATTTTTCAGTTATGACACAGAAATTTATAAGCACCTTATCTGAGCAACTGAAATCATTTCTCATTTATAAGTTCCCAGAGATAAAGAATGACAGATTCATAAATACTGGATGTCATTGAGAATATATCACTTTCCCAGTGATAGAGAATTTTAATTTAGGTAGTAAATCGTGTTTGTAGAAACATGTACATTATATAAAATGTTTATTTAAAAGTATATTAAAACAAAATTATGTGTAACACTGTACTTGTACCATAGAGAAAAAGAATGGATGAGAAATGTTCTTGTTCTCAAGCAACTTGTGTAATGAGAGAGAAATTATTAATAATAACTAATATATGTAGTATAAGATTGTACAAAGTATATTGTGCAAAAATAACAATCACTAATTCTTGTGTTTCTATAATTTTTTCAAAGGATTAACCTTAAGGAGGGCACATGATGTGATGAGCACTGGGTGTTATATGCAACTAATGAATCATTGAACACTACAGCAAAAACTAATGATGTACTATATGTTGGCTAATTGAATTTAAATTAAAAAAAAAAGAAAAAAAATGAAAGGTGATAAAAGGACAAATTTTTTTTTTTTATATTCTTACCATCATATAAATAAGTTTATGTATTACATTTTATGAGCTGGAAATATAGAAGTGAAAATGAGATTATTTTTTTCCCAAGGTCACATAGCATCAAATCAAGTTCCCAAGTTGCCCAGTTCTTCTCATGGACTAAAATATTGGATAGAACCCTTGACTTTTCAACAGATCTAATTTAAATCTAAGCCATACTATTTATTATATCTTTACTTAACAATTCTATGCTGTAATTTCCTTACCTGTAAAAAGGGGTATACAATTATCATCTCACCAGGCTTTGATGAATATTAAATGAGATATGCATGAAGCAGACTCCATCTGTGAAACAGTTTAGACACCTATGTTGACAGCAGAAATCGTACAGAACAAGGCTTTAAGGAAACTGCCTGTTAGATTTATTATAAGAAAGCACTGTAGTAATGACTAATGCAACTGTACTCTACAGCTTGCTGAAAATTAAACATATGTCTGTGCATGAATGTATGCATATGTGTGGATGTAAGGAATTATTGAACATCTCTAGTTTTTTATTCTTTTAAAAAAATGTAGTAAAAACACGTAACATTCAATCTACCCTCTTAAAATTTAAAAATTTTAACTGTAGTATGGTATTAACTCTATACACATTATAGTACAACAGATTTCTAGAACTTTCTCATCTTGAAAGACTGAAACTCTATACCCATTGAGCAGCAACTCACAATTCCCCTCTTCCTCTAGCCCTTGTCAACCACCAGTCCACTTCCTGCCTGTGTGAGTTTGATTACCTTAGACACCTCATGTAAGTGGAACTGTACAGTATATGTCATTCTGTGACTGGTTTATTTCATTTAACATAATATCCTCAAGGTCCATCCATATTGCAGCATATGTCAAGATTTCCTTCTTTTTTAAGGCTGAATAATATTCCATTGTATATATATATATCATATTCTCTTTATCCATTCATCTACTGATGGACATTTAGGTTGTTTCTATTTCATGGATGTTGTGAATAATGCTGCAATAAATATGGTAGTTCAGGTATCTCTTTGAGAGCCTGTTTTCAATGTTTTTTGGATAAATACTCCGAAGTGAGATTGCTGGGTCATATGGCAGTTCTATTTTTAAAAATTTTTTAAAGGAAACTCCATACTGTTTTTCATAGTGGTTGCACTATTTTACATTACCACAGACAGTGCACAGGATTCCAGTTTCTTCATATCTTTGTCAACATTTGCTATTTCCTTTTTTTCTTTTTCTTTATTTTTTTTTTACAATGGCCATCTTAACAGGTATGAAATGATAGCTCATTGTGATTTTGATTTGCGTTTCCCTGATTATTAGTGATGTTGAGCATATTTTATATACAGATTGGTCATTTGTGTGTCTTCTTTGGAGAAATATCTATTCAAGTCATTTGTCCATTTATTAGTAGGGTTATTTGTTTATTTACTGTTGATTTGTAGGTACTCTGTTTATATTTTGGATATTAAAACCCATGACAGATAATATAGTTTGCAAATACTTTCTCGCTTTATACTCTCTTGTTTGTTTTCTTTGCTGTGCAGAAGCTTTTTTAGTTTAATGTAGTCCCATTTATCTATTTTTGCTTTAATTGCTTATGCTTTTGATGTCATATCCAAGAAAACATTTCAATGTTATGATCATACCAATCTCAAAAAGCTTTTTTTCCTATGTTTTCTTTTAGAATTTTTATGGACTTAGGTCTTAAGTTTAAGCCATTAATCCATTTTGAGTTCATTTTCATGTATGGTGTAAGAGTCCAGTTTTATTCTCTTATATGTGAATATCTAGTTTTCCCAACACCATTTCTTGAAGAGACTGTCCTTTCCCCAATGTAATCTTGGCACTCTTATCAAAGATCATATGACCAAATATGTGTGAGTATATTTCTGGGTTCTCTACTCTGTTGCATTAGTCTATATGTTTGTCTTTATGCCAGTACCATACTGTTTTGATTACTGAAGCTTTGTAATATGTTTTGAAATCAGAATGTGTCTGAGAAACAAACTGAGGGTTCTAGAGGGGAGGAGGTGGGGGGATGGGTTCGCCTGGTGATGGGTATTAAAGAGGGCACGTACTGAATGGAGCACTGGGTGTTATACACGAACAATGAATCATGGAACACTACATCAAAAACTAATGATGTAATGTATGGTGATTAACATAACAGTAAAAATAAGTAAGTAAGTAAATAAATAAATAAATAATAAGAAATCAGAATGTGTGAGGCCTTTGGTTTTGTCTTCTGTCTCAAAATTGTTTTGGCAATTCAGGGTGTTTTATGGTTCCATGTTAATTTTAGGATTTTTTTATTCTGTTTTGGCAAAAAGTGCCATTGAGATTTGATGGGTATTGCATTGACTCTGTAGATCACTTTGGTTATTGTGAACATTTTAACAATAAGTCTTCCAGGGATGCCTGGGTGGCTCAGTCAGTTAGGCGTCTGCCTTCAGCTTAGGTCATGATCCCAGTGTACTGGGATCAAGACCTGTGTCAGGCTCCCTGCTCTACATGGAGCCTGCTTCTCCCTCTCCCCCTCTCCCCCCAACTCATGTGCTCTCTCTCTCTCTCTCAAATAAATAAAACCTTAAATAAGTTTTCCAATATGTGAACACAGATTGTCTTTTCATTTATTTGTGTTTTCTTTAATTTCTTTCATCAGTGTTTTGTAGTTTTCAGAATGTAAGTCTTTTGCCTCCTTAAGGCAAAAGTTTAAGTTTATTCCTGGGTATTTTATTCTTTTTGATTAAGTTTATTCCTGGGTATTTTATTCTTTTTGATGCTACTGTAAATGGGATTATTTCCATAATCTGCAGATTGTTTGTTGTCAGGGTATAAATGTGCAACTGATTTTTGTATGTTGATTATGTATCCTGCAACTTTATTGAATTTGCCTTTAGTCATAAGAGTTTGTGCATGTGGAATCTTTATGGTTTTCTACATCTACGATAATGTCATTGGCAAACAGAGATCATATGAATTCATTTCCAATTTGGATGCCATCTATTTCCTTTTCTTGCCTAATTCCTTTGGCTAGGACTTTTAGTACTATATTAAATAGAAGTGATGAGAGTGGGCATCCATGCCTTGTTCCTGATCTTAGAAAAAAAGCTCTTAGTTTTTCACTACTTAGTGTATTAGTTGTGGACTTTTTATATATGGCCTTTACTATGTTGAGTTAATTTCTTTCCTTTCCTAGTTTATTGAGTGCTTTTGTCATGAAAGGGTGTTGCAATTTATTAAACACTTTTTCTGCATCTATTGAAATTATTATGTAATTTTTATCATTTTTTTCTGTTAATCTGATTGATTTCCATATATTGAACTATCTTTGCCTCCCAGGGATAAATTCCACTTGGTCATGGCATATGATTCTTTTAATATGTTGTCAAAGTTGGTTTGCAAGTGTTTTTATTTTTTTTGAGGTTTTGCATGTATATTCATCAGGAATATTTGCCTGTTTTTGGTTTTTGTTTGTTTTTGTTCTTGTTTTTTTTTTCTTGTGTCTTTGTTTAGCTTCAGTATCAGGGTAATTCTGTCTTCATAATATATCTTTGGAAGTGTTCCTTCCTCTTCATTTTTCTGGAAGAGATTGAGAAGAATTGGCATTAATTCATCTTAAACTATTTGGTAGACTTCACCAGTGAAGCCTTCGGTCATGGTTTTTTCTTTGATGAAAGGTTTTTGATTACTGATTCAACCTCCTTACTATTTACAATCTCCTTACTATTTACAATCTCCTTACTATTTAACTATGTACAGTTACCTGTCTGTCAGATTTTCCATTTCTTCATGATTCAGTTCTTTATACATTATATTTAAAAAAAAAAACTTATTTCTTCTTTCCAATTTTTGGTTATCCAATTTTTTTTTGTCATGTAACTATTCATAGTAGTGTCTTATAACTCTTTTTATTTCTGTGGCATCAGTTATAATATCTCCTCATTCATTTATGATTTTATTTATTTGAGTCCTCTCCCTTTTTGTCTAGTAAATTTACCCTCTTTATGATTTTGTTATTGTTTTATCCTATAAGTTTTGTAATTTGTGCCTTCATTTTATTTTCATTTATGTCAAGATATTTTCTAATTTCCCTTTTGATTTCCTTTTTGAATCATTTGTTGTTCAAGAGTGTGTGTAGTTTTCACAAATCTGTAAATCTTCCAGTTTTCTTTCTAGAATTGATTTCTAGTTTCATTCCATTATCATCAGAAAAGATACTTGGTATAATTTTAAAATTCTTCAATCTGTTAAGACTTGTTTTGTGACCTAACATGTGTCTATCCTGGAGAATGTTCCATGTGTATTTTAGAAGAATGTGTATTCTGCTGCTATTGTATAGATGTTCTAGATATGTTTATGAGGTACATTTCATTTATAGTGTTGTTCATATCCTATTTCCTTATTGATCTTCTGTTTGGATATTCTATCTATTATTTAAAGTGAGGTACTGCAATCTCCTACTATTACTGTGTTGCTGTCTTTTTCTCTCCTCAGTTCTGCCAGTGTTTGCTTTATTTATAAGGTTGCTCTGATATTGGGCCCATATGTACTTATAATTGATATATCTACCTTTTGAATTGACTCTTTTCTCATTTTATAATGTCCTTCTTTATCTCAGGACATTTTTTATTTAAAGTTTATTTGTCTGATATATATTGGCTATCCCTGATTTCTTTTGGTTAGCATTTGGATAGGCCTTTGTCCATCCTTTCACGTTTAGCTCACGTGTGCCCTTATATCTAAGGTAGGTCTCTTAGAGAAGGCAAAAAATTGGATCTTCTTTTGTGTGTAATGACTGTAGGATATGTCCTGAATATGTGGATTTTTTTTCCCCCAATCTAATTCATACAATTAGTTCATTTTGACAGCAGCTACTTTTCCCTCAGTGTTAGCATTGCAAAGACATTTGAATTTACTGCAGATTCTGAGTAATTAAAATTTCATTGTACCTCCTCTTTATATTTAGCTTAATTCCCTCACATATATGAATGCATCTGTATTCACTTCCGATACGTTAAATCCTAGAATTCAGTAACTTAGGTAGACAGTTTACATTTAAATTAGGGCTAGTTATAAATAAGAAACATGGATATAAAAACATGAAGCATTGAATCAAAAATAAAAAGAGTAGTTTTAGTTATTTGTTTATCTTTGCTAAATCAGTAATTCTTATTATTTGTCCTTTATAGTAAAATAATTAAACATCACATTCAAGATCTGAAATGCTGAAAGCTGTATTAGCCGCTACATACCCATTTTTGGAAAGTGTTCTATAGGAATGTAGCAGTCACATAGTACATTTCCTCAAGGAATGCAAAGCACTTTATGACTATTATCTGATTCATGTGAAGTAAAATACTTTTTCCTTTACTTCAGATCCTGAAGTCTATTAATTGAAGGAAAAGTCTCTTCATAGGCTTTTCTGATTCGGGACAGCCAGTCCAAACCAGGCCTGAAAAGAACTTCATTGTTCTGGTGTTCCTTGGGCAAGAAATGGAAGAACAGCACACCTGAAGGAATTGTGATTTTGCACTGTGCCAACAATTGCCATAAACCATGTGTTCTGTGTGTTTAAAAGGAACTGAAACCTAACTCAGTTTTCTGCTGGGCAAATGTTTGCACTGAAGAAAGCAACGATGTAGCCCACAAACAACCCTTTCCACATGATGCATGTTTTTGTGTATCCTCTCTTGAGTGAGATTTTATGAGCGAGATTTCTATAGAAAATGAAAGTCATCAAAATTATTTCAATCGCGTTTGGTAGTATTTTTCTACACTGTGTACTGGCCTGTGACTGACATAGTTCATTTGATAGGAATTATAAACACCCTTTGTTCAGAGAAAAGAGGATTCAAGACTTCTTGTAATTAATATACTTGTACCATTTTAAGAAAAGTACATGCTGTGTATTTATATGTTAAAGCACCAGGTAGTATAAAAATGTTGTTGAAGTGGTATGTGATAGCTTTCAGAATTTTGACATTTAAACCATTGCTTCTACAAAACATTATGCTGGTAATGCTGTTTAGCAATAACTTTTGATTACTAAAGGCCTATGAGATTTTTCTTTTCTTTTTTTTTCTTCAAATGGGCAGTATTCATATTACACATAAATTGAAGTAATGGAAAAAAATGAAAACTATTTTGCTATAGTCTGGGAGAAATTTTGTTAAATAATGTTATTATATGGGTCGTTGAGTTCTTTAGAGTCTTTTGAAGAGCATCCAGGCTATTTCCATGCTTTGTTTATATGGGGAAATGGTTTAAATAAAAGAATGATCTGAACTATTTTTGAATTAAGCCAAATATTTATCTTATGGCATTATTGATAGAAATTTTGTCATGTTCCTTGGAAATCATGACATGTTTACGGGGATAGCAATTTTCTAGCCAAAACCTTACTCATGAAGTTCAGTTCTCTGACTTAAATGACTGCTCTTTTTCTCCTGCTTTGCCATGCATACTTGGCATAAGCCTCAATGAGGCTGGGTCCAGATGAATGTATACAGTCTTTCTGCTATGACTGAATATAGGGACATGACTGTAGCTTTTGTGTGATTAGCTCTAGTGATTCTGAATACTTTTTCTGCCTTTCACATTCTTACTCCATATTCTCTTAACGTGTGGTTAACTCTGCAAAATACATAGTCTCGCGTATATATATTCTTTTCTATTCTTCAACAGATGTCTGACTGTCTGTCTACCATGGGCCAAATACTGAGCAGGGTACTAGGATGCAGCAATGACAATCGCACGGTCTCTGCCCTCCTGGGAGATGGAGTGATAGACCAAACCGTCTTCCCTCAATCCCCTTCCCTTACCTAGCCCTGTCTCTTATTATAGTGCCTATCAGTAGACTGAGGAGTAGATCACTATATGCCTTAGCCTTTCACTTTTGCAGAATCATGCTACTTAATCGTCACACTTGGTGGTGTATCAGCAAGTACTGCAAATGTTGGGGTATATATGTATATATATATATAAGATAGTGTTGTGCTGAGGGATTGTGACAAGGAGATGTCCTTAAGGAGGCTGGCAGGATGTTTAGGCCATGTGGAGACACTGAGATATTTAACAGGTAACACTATGTGCCCAGCACTCTGTTGGCTGTTGGGAAATCAATAATAAACTAGATAGAGATGGTCTCTGTCCACTTTATGTAAATAAATTTCACATTTCAAATTATGACAGATACACTGAAGGCTTTGAATATTCTGGCTCCTGCATCTTATCCCAGCAGGACGTCCAAGTACAAAGCCAAGTTATAATTCCTTGGTTGCTCTATGATCATAGAAATAGATAGTTAATGGGAAGATTCTGATCACTAACCAGCTGATGCCCTTTCTGTGTCTTCATACACACTAAGGGCTTATCTTCTTGGCAGTCCTAATGTTTTATACATATATCTCTGTCACAGTTCCCATGATATTTTAATTGTTTCATTTCTGCCTTTTGCAACTCATACAGTAAATGCTTTCAATATAGTGATGAGTCTTTTTCATGTTGGATTCCTCGTGTTTGGTCCATGATTTTAAGTAATGAATACGTCCATCCATTCATTTATTCACTGAATATGAAAGTGCAGTTTTGTCTTTCTTTGTCTTTTAAGTTTTTCTCTTTGTTACTAAAAATACACCAAATAAATTATTACTTTTTGGTATCCATTAAATGAAAATAGTAACGCTTAGCTCTTTATCTTACTGAGTAATCAAATGAGATCATGTATATGATATATTTTAACATTATTCCAGGTATTCATATAAGATCTCAGATCTTAATAAATGTTAGATATTGCTATCACTAAATAATACTGCATTCTCAATCTAATGAGGAAAAGTTGGGCACATTTTTTTTAATTACTTCTTTTATATACATAATCCAGGCTGAGACCTTGTATGTAAGGACTTGTATATTTGTCCATAGTCTTGTCATATTTGATCCTACCTTTTTCCATTTTTTTTTTTTCTTTTAAGAGCAGAGATTGAAAAAAACTCATGGTGCCTGCATGTAAATTAGCTCAAAGATGTTCAATTCTGGAAGAAAACTTTAAAGTTATCCTTTGGGATATGTTCATATTATGAATGCATACCTGGAACTACAGAAAAAGTTAAAAATGTATTTAGGCTGCTTTGGGAGGAATGAAGATATGAGTAATACTTTAAGTGTTAAATAGTATTTGTAGTAAATTCTTCCTGTCAGTGCTGTAGGAATCAGCAATACACTGTGTTTGCCACCAGAAGGTGCTAGAGGGAAATGAAACCAGCTCCTATGAATGCTTTGCAGTACGTTTTTCCCTTCACTCTTGCTGTTCTCTTTCTCTAGGTAATTTCCTATGCTCAGTGACAGGTTTTCATATGGTTTCAATATGATATCTATGAAGTTTCAGGGATTTGGGCATATGCAGAAACAAAAACAGATTTTAATCTGTTTATTCACAGATAACTGGAAAATTCTTTAGGAAAATAATTGTATGAATTATTTGAGAATGTAACATTCATGGAATTGATAATATTTTATATTTCTCTTTAAAAATTCTTCTTTCATGTCAATTTTATGAAGAAAGTTTGTTTTATGCTAATTTATATTTTACATCTTTCAAAGGTCAATTCATCCTGCACTCAAAATATGATAGAACTGAGAATGGTATGTTGAATGTATGATTCTAGAGTGCATTTTCTAATCTTGTAAGTAATTTCATTATCCTTAAAGACTTTGCTGTCTTCCAACTTTCCTCAATATAAAATATTACCAGGTGTCATGTGTATTTTATTCACATAATACATTTCAAGACAGTTTAAGCAACTAAGAGATGCTGGTATTCAAAAAAAATTCATTGAGGATTTCCCTTTTCTTTCCCATTCAGCAACTACATCATGCTTCCCAGATTCCAAAATCCAGTGGCTTTGGGGGAAAAATGCTTGCATTTATGAGCCAGATAATGTCTCCAGATTTTTTTTTTTAATTTCATGTGTGGTGTAGAAATAAGGTAGTCTGAAGTGCAGTACTACAACTATACTGGTAAGATAGGACTAAAGGCAGAGAAAGTAGAAGTTGCAGAGAGCTTGCCTACAAAACCACACAAAATTTGAAAAGGAAAAAAAAATAGAAGTGAAGTCTCCTGTACACAATATCCTATTGTATTAGCCTCCTATTGCTGCTGTAACAAATTAGCTATTGCAAACTAATGGCTTAAAATCCAAAAATATTTTATCTTACGATTCTGGAAGTTAGAAGTCTAAAATGGATCTCGTTGGAATAATATTCAGAATGCATTTTTCCTGGTGTCTCTGGGAGAATTTATTTCCTTGATTTTTCAACTTCTGGAGGCTGTCCACAGTCCTTCGCTTGTGCTTCCTTTCTGTCTTCAAAACCAGCAGTGGCTGATTGAGTCTCTCCCATCCTGCTTTACTCTGACTGACTCTTCGGCTTCACCTCCCATATTTAAAAGACCTTTGTGACTACATGGGGGCCCAACCAAATAATCCAGGATAATCTCCCTACTTTAAAGTCAACTGATCAGCAACTTTGGTTTCCCCTTTCCCACATATTCATCACTTCCAGGGATTAGAATGTGGACATCTGTGGGGAGGGGGTCATTTTTCTGCCTACCACATATCTTCTGTGCAGTTTTACAGAATTAGAGGACCATGTACATAATTTGTATTTTGCATTTTTCAACTATAGTTCTGGTTTGCATTTTCACACATCCACATTTTTACTATATTTTTTTTCACAGCTATAGAATACTACATTGCAAGAATTTACTATAAATTACTTACTTACCTAATGGCCATTTCACCTATTCATAAGATATTTATTGTATACCAATTATGTGAGAGATAATCAGCAAAGAAATGTGGATTTAGTCATAAATAAGACAAAACCTCTGCCTTTGAGGAATTTATGAGAAAATGGAGAAGAAAGGAAAGTAAGGAATTAATTAAAAGATTATTAATTAAAATTCTGACCTAGCATGAAAATGAAGAATAGGATGCCATAAAAATGGGAAGGACATTCCTAATGTGGGGAGTCAGTAATGATTTCATGTGACATTTAAGCTGGAACTGGAAGGGGGGATGGATTTATATGCTTTAGGAAGTGGGGCAAAAAGAAGAGCATGAGTAAAGACCACAAATCAGGAAGCTGCTTGGCACATTGGAGAAATCTGAAGAAGTCAGACAAGTCTTCTTCTTGATGAGTACAAGAATGGCTTAAGATAAAGATGGAAAGGTAGGCAGGGTCCAGATCATAAAGACTTAACATGCCAGGGTAAGAATACTGAACTTTGTTTTAAAGACAAAGGAAAGCTATTGACTACTTTCAAGCAAAGGAGAAACACAGTAAGTTCACATTCAGAATGATCCCTCTGGCTGCAACACTAATCATGAATTAAGGGAATAGAAGTAGAAATGGTAATGGGGGACTGTGTTGAGAAATGTCCATAAATTTGTTAATGAAGTGGATAGTCAGAGGGGCAGGAATGACTGGAAGGTTGATTCCATTTACTAGAATAAGTATAGGTAGAGAAGAAGCAGTTTCAGTAGGGAGATTGAGTTCAGCCTTGGTTATTGAGTTTGAGAGGCTTTGAGTCATAAACATGGAGGTTCAGTGGGGAGTGTAATAATTCATTCAATGTCCGAGAGTTTATTCTGGGCTGAAGCTACATCTTTAGTCTATGGAAAGCAAAAATAAGCATAGCACTGAAGTAAAGAGAGGGAACAAAAGGGGTTGCTTCCTATTTTAGGTCTTAAGAGGAACAAATAACATTTTTTTTTCCAATAACATATTTTTGCATAAATATTTGACTATTATTTGTATCATTTAGAAGTAATATTTGATTTAAGTAATATTGAAGGTATAAATATTTTAATATTGAACTGAAGCTTACATGGCAAATGGGCAGACAACATTAGGGAAAGGCATTCCAGGGAGAGAGAACGGCATGAGCAAGGGCCAAGAGGCATGGAGAATGTATATTGTTCAGCAGAGTTTGGAAGTGTCAGTATGAGGAATGGGATAAGAAATTATGCTGAAGTATTTAGCCAGGGGTCTGGTAATGGGTTTTGTTTGTCATGTAAGAAGAATTCAGTTTGCTTATATATACTAATATTTATTTAATGCTTACTATGGAGCTGAGTTTGTTCTAAGAATTTCACACTTACTAAATCAACAAGTCTGTGAGGTAATTACTGTCATTACTCTCATTTTATATCTTAGATCACTAAGGCACTGAGAAAGTAAGTAACTTGCCCTAGTTATATAGCTGAGGTGGGGCACCTGGGTGGCTTAGTCAGTTAAGCATCCAACTCTTGATTTCAGCTTAGGTCATGATGTCAGGGTCCTGGGATTGAGCCCCTTGTAATGCTCAGCAGGGAGTCTGCTCAAGGATTCTATCTCTCCCTCTCCCTCCACCCCTCCCCACCTCTAAAATAAATAAATAAATCTTTATATAACTGGGGAGTTGTGCTGGGACTCAAGTCCAGGGAGTCTGTAGTACATAGTGGACAACGACTTTTGCCCAGCATTCTTATAATTACTCTTTTTTGGGGAAACTGCTCCCTTGTTCATTCTAATGAGGGCTGGAAATCATCTCCATTCCCACTGGTTATCAGAGTTGGCAATGAACTCTAGTTGGCCTCATCAGTATCTTTCTTTAGGATTTTAAAAATTGGAAATAAAGGAGTAGAAATCCTTGCTCCTCTGGTAGCAGAGCTGGTAGAAGGTGTACTCTATAGGTTGCAAGTGACTGTCATTCCAGTTTTGTGGACATAGTATAGTTAAAAACCTGATACACTAAGAAAAGCAGGGAAGAGACCTAGTGAGTCTTTTGTGGGTTTTTTTGTTTGTTTGGTTTAGTGAGTCTTTTGAAGTTCTTTCAAATCAACCTATGATTCATTCCAGTGTGATGGGGGCAAGCATCCCCTTTCAGCAATTCGGTCATATGAATAAAAAAAAAAACAAAAGCCTAAAGTTGTTTGATTTGGTTACTGTGGCTTGTGAGCAAAAATGTTTCATTACTTTTTAACAGGCAATAACATGAAGATTTGTGTTTAGAAAAGCTCACATTTGCAATAACATGGAAAGTGCAAGACTAGAGAGAGAATATATTTAAACTATTTCTTTAACCCAGGTGAGTTGATGAAAAAATGGATAAAGCATTATTAACATTGAAGATAGAGGGGAAACAATTATATAGAGCTCATTAATTCAATTATACCTATTGAATTTTTTATTAGATTGAGAAGGATAAGGGAGGTGGAGGAAATACCTAGGTCTTTCGCCTGAGTAGTAAGTTGGAGGCAGTAATGCCATGAGGGTAGAGGAACCAGTGAGTCCAGTTTTGTAAATGATGTCCAGAAGCCACTTGTACATACTGATGTGCAGAGAGGCCTAGGCTTGATATACATAGGTTTAGACAATTATCAGTGTATTGGTCTTAGAATGCAGAATGTCATTATTGATCCTTACTAAAGCAGTTTTAGTGGCAAGAAAGGACTAGAAGCCTGATTTCATAGTTGAAAAGGAAGAGGAAGTCTTCTACTTAAACATAGAAGATTGAGTTCACATGTTTATTTTTATTTCGTCTGAAATCCTGCTAAAATGTTAGCAAAGAATAAAAACCTTCAAGGAAAAGAGATGGGGGAGGATATGAGTGAGATCTATGGAGAAAAAGGAACCCTTGTGTTCTGTTGGAATGCGAATTGGTGCAGCCACTGTGCAAAACAGTATGGAGGTTCCTCAAAGAGTTAAAAATAGAATTACCATGTAACCTGGTAATCCTACTACTGGATATTTACCTGAAGAATATGAAAACACTAATTCAAAAAGATACATGTATCTCTATGTTTATTGAAGCATTGTTTACAATGGCCAAATTATGGAATCCATCTAAGTGTCCATTGATATGCAAATGGGTAAGGAAGATGTGGTATAGATATACAATGGAATATGATATGCCATAAAGAAGAATGATATCATACCCGTTTGTGACAACATGGATGGATCTAGAGGGTATCATGCTAAGTGAGATAACTGAGACTGAGAAATACAAATATCATAGGATTTCACTCCTATGTGGAACCTAAAAAAAAAAAAAAAAGAATAAATGAATAAACAAAAAGCAAAGTCACACCTATAAATACAGATAACAAACATGGTTGCCAGAGGAGGGGAGGTAAGTAGGGGGATTGGAAAAATAGGTGAAGGGGAGTGGTTGATATAAGCTTCCAGTTGTGGAATGAATGTCACAGGAATAAAAGGTATAGCATACAGGATATAGTCAATGATACTGTAATAGCGTTGTATGGTGGCAGATGGTAGCTACACTGGTGAGGGTAGCATAAGTATAGAGTTGTTGAATCGCTATGTTGTGCACCTAAAACTAATGTAACATTGTCAACTATACTCAGATTAAAAAATTCAAAAAAAAAAAAGGAAAAGAAAGGTATTTAAAAAAATGCATGGTATTGAAATTTTACCACTCACATTACTTACAGTCCATCAGATCAAGGGAATAGATCAAGAATGAAGATAACATGGCATTCACAAATGAAGAGATCTAGCATATAAGCAAGGTGGAAGGTAATTCCCAGAAAAATGAAGTTGAAGACAAGGGTGATGCCTGCCTACCAGGCCAGCCCATCAACCAGTCTGAGTAGGAGTAGGAGAGGGAGGGCTCGAGAGGAAGGTCTTTCAAAGGAAAGAAAAAGTTGAAATGATGGATTATCTATCCTATGTGCTGTACCTCAGAGATTTATAGAAGAATTAGGAACATAGAAAACTCTGCAGATTTTTTAAAGAGGCAATTAATTCCTAGAGAAACAAAACATGGTATAACAGAGTAAATGATTTTATGATGTGATACGTGACCCAGCAGTAAACACAATTATTTACTGTAATATAAACACTGAATATTGATTTCTATCCAAACTATGATTGGAGAAAGCTCATGAGGGAGTGAAATTTGGACTAGGAGAGAATCATCCTCATCTATATAGAAATTCAAGAGATTGTTAAACTTTGAAATAATGAATAGCATGGATATTGTTTGTACATTTCAGATAAATTCTAGAAGAATGACTAAAAGAGTTAAAATAATTGCCTTTAAGAAACTGAACTCAATGATGACACAAAGGACTGCTGTTTTTATTAAAATATTTCCAGTGGTATTTAACTTTTCAAAAAGTTTGCATGTAATAGTTTGAACATAAAATTATATTTATATAATACTAATTAAAAATTAGAGAATGGGGGTGCCTGGGTGGCTCAGTTGGTTAAGCATCTCACTCTTGATCTCAGCTCAGGTCTCAATCTCCGGGTAGTGAGTTCAAGCCCTGCATCGGGGTCCATGCTGGACGTGGACCCTGATTTAAAAAAAAAAAAAAGCTTACAAAAATTAGAGAATGGATGCTTGAGGAACTGGAGACTGCAAATGTAGGACAACGGTGGCTAAAATTAAGCTGTGAGGGTCAGATGAAAGAGAAGTGAGGAACCATTGCTGCATTTAGCGTTGAGGGGAAGGACGACTTCAGTATGGAGAGGTATGAATTGGTGTGGTGTATAGGATACAGAGACTGAAACAGTAGGAAAGAAGAGAGTTTGAAAACAAGGCAAAAAATGAAAGAACCCACAAATTAAATTTCCTAAGTAGTAAAGTTTGCATTGACACCACCGAAAAGGATTGGAGTCACTGCAAATTTATATTCTTCTTCTTTACCAGGGTTCCTGGTGCCTTCTTCCCACAAGTTCAGTAGCCTACTCTGCAGCCATGTGCAGGAGTGATGAAGTTGGGCTGTATCAGTTGATGAAAATTTCCAGAAAAAGGTTATGGCCTTGAAATGGAATGAAGAACAGATGGGCATGGATTTAGGAAGGGAAATGGACATTAACTGAACTTGAGAAGAATTTGACTCAGAGAGTACATTCCTATTCAGAGGGAGATTTGAGGAGAGGCTCTTCTCACTGCTGCTGAAGGTGCCTCCATGGGTTAGTGATACCAAGATGCAGGGTCTTAACATTGCATCTAAGTTGCTTGATTATTTTTGTGAAATACTCCCCAAACTTACATAGAATTCAGCACTTCCTGTCAGTATTAAGACATATCGGTATGGTGATTATCACTAACATTTGCTGAGAGGTTAGTGCTGGTGCTATTTTCTATTGCTTTATGTGGATTGTCTCATGTAATCCTCACCACAAGTCTATGAGGTAAAAATTGTTTTCATCCCCATTTTTTTTTTTAAAGATTTTATTTATTTATTTTGACAGAGAGAGAGAGACAGTGAGAGAGGGAACACAAGCAGGGGGAGTGGGAGAGGGAGAAGCAGGCTTCCCGCCGAGCAGGGAGCCCGATGCGGGGCTCGATCCCAGGACCCCGGGATCATGACCTGAGCTGAAGGCAGACGCTTAACGACTGAACCACCCAGGCGTCCCGTTGTTTTCATCCCCATTTTACAAATAAGAAAAACAAGGCACACAGGGTTTAGTTGGCAAATGGTCACCAAGCTAGAGAATGGAGGAGGTGATATTTGAATTTGAGTAGCCTGACTCCTTAGCCTGCGTGGTTAGTCATTATCTTCCATCAGCTACTATATCTACATTGTAGGCAGAAGAATAGCAAGTGCACAGGGCATGAAGTTTGAAAGAACAGTGTATACCTGGGGCATTGAAAGTAATTGTGTAGAGCTGGAACATAGGATGGATGGTGCACATATAAAAGATGTATGTGCCAGACTGGTAGAGAAAATCTGTAAACATCAGAGAAACTAGTCCACAAAGAGCCTTGTTGTCACATTGAAGACCTTTAGGCTTTAACCTGATAGCTAGAAGGATCCATTGAAAGATTTTAAGTGAGAAAATAATGTGATTGGATTTGTTCAGCAACGTTCTCTGACATTGTAGAAGATGGTTGGAAAAATCTGAAGAGGGGATGCAGTGATGAGAACATTTAAGAGACTGACACTAATTGAGGTAAAGAGTGCCAGTAGGCACAGGAGGAGGGAATAAATGTGAGTGACATAAGGAAGTGACATAATCAGACTTAATGGAAGATTGGAAGAGGGGAGGAAGGGTATGATTCCTTCATGTTTTGGCTTGGGTAATTATGTGGGCAAAACACAATTCACCTATATAAGAATATCAGGAAGAAGAGCATTTGGGAGACAAGGAGAATATCAGTTCAGTTGGAAGTATGTCAACTCTGTGTGACCTGGGAAACTTCTAAATAGAAATGTGCACAAATGCTGTGAGGATGAAAGTGAGAACCTGGTGCAGAAAATCTGGCCACATCTGTCAACTTGGTAGATTCTCCTTTTTTACATCCTGTCTTCCATGAACCAGTCATTTTTCTTTTCTCTAAATTCTTGTTTTTTTTTGTTTGTTTGTTCTTTTTCATTTGCATACTTAAATTGGTTCTGAGACCCAAATTGCTATATGTGTGTATAGAGGATTCTCTCACACCTCCAACAAGCAGTTCTTGGCTACCAGCAGGACACCAGCAGGGTGTCCAAGAATTCAACTCAATTCTAATACTACTTACCCAGAGATAACATCAGATTCCACAGGTTAAGGATTTAGTCCTACAAGACTACCCCCTGACCCAACCACCCCCCGCACCCTGCCACTCCAACACACGTACACACTTCAGATGCAAGATCCCAGGCTGTTACCTGTACTTCTGACCTACTGGCTATAGACTGGAGGTTCCCACAACCCCCTCCTTAGACCTCAGACACCAATTGCAATCCAGGTTGTTACTTCTACTTCTGACTGACTGGCTGCAAATTAGAGGTTCCCATGATCTCCTTTTTGGGTTTGGTTAATTTGTTAGAGCAGCTCACAGAATTCAGAAAAACATTTCACTTACTAGAGAACTGGTTTATTATGATAAGATATAACTCAGGGACAGCCAGATGGCAGAGATGCATAGGCAAGGTCTGAGGAAAGGGCCAGGGAACTTTGCATGACCTCTCCAGGCATGCCATGCTCCCTCATTTCCATGTGTTTACCAACCCAGAACTGCTTCTTTTTAGCTTTTTATGGAGGCCTCATTGCATAGACATGATTGATTAAACGATTGGTCATTGATGACTGTTTCAACCTCCCTCTCTTCTCTGCAGAAGTCAGGGGGTGGGACTGAAAGTTCCAACCCTCCTATCACATGGTTGGCTCCATTGACAACCACCCCCCTCCTTAGGTGTTTTCCAAAAGTCCTCTCATTAACATATCACTTTCCATACTTAGAAAATTTCAAGGATTTGGGGAGCTGTGAACAAGGACCTGTGGATGAAGACCAAATACATATAAGAAATGTATTCATTCATAGGACCAAATATATATTTTTCAGAAATATGTTTTCAGCAATATGTTTTTTTATCTTCATGATGAACTTGAAATCACAGGCCATGTCCATTTGTCCTTCTAATCCCATAGATTCCATGTACGTGCTACCCACATGATAGTTTTTAAGGAAAATTTTGCTGATAGCTCAATCTATACATGAGAAATGCTTGGCATAGAATGAAACTGAATTTTAAAGGATTGTCTGATGACCCTTATAGAAGTCAGAGTTACAGCAACTAAGTTTGAGGTTTTCAGTTTGCATATTTGGATGTAATTTTGCAGCCTGAGCAGATGATCTACAACCTGGCCTCAAAGATCTGCATGCAGTAAATTGTAAGATGTGCCTTATTTTTTTTTTTTTTAACCTCCAAATGTGGAAGGGATGAGTCAGCCTATCTTGAATTTTAAACTGCCAGTTCCAGGGACACTGCACAACCCAAAGCCATGCCTCCAGCAAATTACTATTAAAAATATTCTCTGCTAGGCAGAGCCGCCTAATATGTCAAGCATGGCCAGTTCCTTTAAGTAAAAACAAACATTAGGAAGAAAAACAACAGAATTACTACTTAAGACAGTGATAAGGTTACTTCCTTCCTTTGCCTCTGCAAATCCTTTTTTTTTTTTTTTCCCATGCTGGCCTTGATGTTTTATAAGAGTCATATATAACTCATTTTACCAAGGACAAGAGGAAGTTGAATCAATTTTCTCTCTGAAAAAGCAAATAGTATGCAAATTGATGCATAAATGTTAGTGAGTATCCTGTGTCTGTGCACTTGAATGGTATCCTAAGCCTTCCTTTGCACAGATACCAAGAACGTGATATTATTCACATAACTGCATGTATTTAGACACAACAGGATAAAGAAGACATTTTAGACAAAATAAACGGAAAATTATGCAAAATTTGACAGGGTCTTGTAAAGTCTTGAATAAGACTTTATTGAAAACGATATTGAAAACGAGTACACTGGACATTTGTTTATAATATTTTAATAATAAGAGTGCTAGAAAATGTTACTTACCTTTAAATATAAACAGTTTAATTATTCTTAAATAGGATTTAAATTTCAATACAAGTGAGTGTGTGTAAAGAATATTATTAATAAATGAATTAACCTAAAGGAGAGTGCAGGTCATTATTCACAGTAGGAGCTCAATAATGGTTAGTGAATTTGAATGATATAAAGATAAGAAAGAACACATGTTAAACCCTCCTGTAAACAGAAGATGCCCCCTAGCAGGAGTCCATTTTTGTCTTAGGTTGATTAAAGACTTTCTTAGTATTTAGGGTGATTATTTTTCTTTTTAAAATTTTTTAATATTCAGTTTTCTGCATTATTAGAAATTATCTTTTCATTATTATCAGAAAAAATATATTTTGATTTTGGAAAGACAGATCATAAAAACCTACTTCCTTACATGGGATTTTACTTTGAAGTTTGATTTTTCATATCTGTCATTTGAATATGTTTTTGTAACTACAAACACAACCATTTGTAAAATGAAGTACTGTGTGTAATAAATGAGTGAATACCACTACTTAAGCTTAAAAGTGAAACAAAATCTTTAAAAAGAATTACCAAAATCACAACAGAACATTTTGTAAAACCACCATTCATAGGTTTGACTAGTATGCCTGCGTCCTTCTGATGTCTACACTTCCCATCTGCTACCTGGAAACAGATTCTAAACTGCACATAGCAAGTTTGCTAGCAGTTCAGCTAACTTATGTTTTCTTGCAGTGTATCCTCATTACATTTTGCAAAGACACTTAGGAAAACCTAATGGTTGTAGTTGACCACTATTACACTCTGTATGATATATCCGAGTAAACATTGTTCTGGTCATGTGGATTAGAAGCTATTTCTTATTTGTTCAGTCTTACCAAATAGTCAAGTATTACTAAATCAATTTTCTCCCTCTGTAGGTCAACATATACACACGTCTATATGAGCAACAGATATGAAAACCCTTCCCAGAGCCAGAAGCTGTTTTAGTTTTTTATTGCTATATAATAAATAACTCAAAACTTAGTATCTTCAAAAAACAATCATTAGCTCACGATTCAGCAATCTAGGTTGGGTTCAGCTGAATGGTTCTTCTGCTGGTCTTGCTGGTAGGAACTAATGTGGATGCATCCAGTTAGACTGGGGGCTGGGATCCACTGGACCCCTGAGACAACATAGCTTTTCTTTCTTCTATGTAATCCCAAGACCCCTTCATGAGGTCCCACTGGAGGAGGTAGGTGTACCTCCTCTGTGTCAGTTCAGAGTTCTCATGAGTGCAACAGTTTAGGCTTAGAACAGATTATAGTTAAAGTAAAACACAGATTCACAGGGAGAGAACTCCAACAAAAGCACAAATACTGAAACCTGTGGGTCATTGGGGTCACCAATGCCATACTGTTTTAAAGAAACTAAATTCAAGATGTAGTGTGTACATCTCTTGGGGGGGCATTCTAGGTTACCATAAGAATCTTGGCTCTTTCTCAAGAGTGTGGTGGACCCATTGCCATGATTTAGGTGAATGAGTGACATGAGCAGGTAGGTCTCTTGGGCAGTGATGTAGAGGATGGATTTCAGGAGAATAAGACTACTGTCAAGGAGGCCAATTCAAAAGTAGTGTAGTAATATTCAGGGAAGAAGTGATTTGAGCCTAAAATTAGGTTACTCTTTTTTTTTTTTTTCTCCTAAAATTTCCTTTAGCCTTCTTTTAACTCTGGGAGAGGGTGAAGAAATAAAGATATGGGGGGAAAGAAAAATTTAGCATGGTTCTGTGTGTGTTAACACTATCCACTCAGATGAAGGAGGCAGAGGGAACTTTTTGTTTTTAAAAAGATCTGTTGACTTTTATGTTTCTTTGGACGTACAGGCAGAAATATGTACTAGTCACATAGCTTTGTGGGTTTGGAACAAGAGAGATCTAGAATGGTGATCTCTCAGGAGTTGTTAACTTAGGAGTTGTTAGCATTGAAATGGTTTTTTGAAGCCTTAGGAGAGATTGAGCTCACCCAAGGAGGCTTTATAACAGTGCTTTTTAAGGAGGGAAATATATCAGGATTCACTAGGGGTCATTTACAAACTCCACATTCTAAAACTCCGCCTTGCCTCCCAGTATCACAGGGGTGGAGAAAGAATCATGCATACTTTGAAAAAACTCCCAGGTGCTTCTTTTATATGCCCTCTCTCCCACAGGATGTGGGCATTGATACGGTTTTAAAAGCTCTCTGGGAGATTCTGATATATGCTAGGGATTAAGAATTAAAGGCAAGTGAAAAGGGAAGAAGGGTGTGCATTCCACTGGGGAAACAGAAGTCAAGGGAACAAGGCCAGACCTGATAATGTTATCTACAGATGTCAGGGACAGCTAGTGAATATTAGCAACTGTCTCAAATTTAAGGATATGCTTTATATATGTAATTTCAGGGAAGGGCTCATAGCCATTAATTGGGCTCTTCAACTACTAGTAAACCCTCTGCTGTGGAGGAATTCAACAGCCGCTCTTTTTCTGATACAAGTGTTTCCAGTATTTCCCATTGATTTGATGATCGAATCTGACCATTTTCGAGGAAGGTTCAAAAGTGTTTTCCTGTAGTTTTTCTTGTAGTTTCCTTTTGGGTGAAAGTCAGTTTTACTACCCCTCCTCAATTCTGCAGCTTTTGCCTTGCTAGCTCTTCTCTCTTCTCTTCCCTTGATATCCTGCCCCATCCTTCTTAAGGTAGGCATCCTTTAAGAATATATCCTGTCTTCAATTTATTCTTCCTCCTCAGGTACCTGAATGTGTGCTTTAAGTTTAGCTTCCTTTGTTAGTTCTGTAGTGAGTTTCTCGTGATAGGCAGTCTAGTCCACTTCTGGATGCATTCTGGATTCTACCAAACATTTAAAGAAGAGTTAATACCTATTCTTCTCAAACTGTTCCAAAAAATAGAAATGGAAGGAGAACTTCCAGACTCATTCTACCAGGCCAGCATTACCTTGATTCCAAAACCAGACAAAGACCCCACTAAAAAGGAGAATTACAGGCCAATATCCCTGATGAACATGGATGCAAAAATTCTCAACAAGATACTAGCACATCGAATCCAACTGTACATTAAAAGAATCACTCACCACGATCAAGTGGGATTTATTCCTGGGCTGCAAGGGTGGTTCGATATTCACAGATCAATCAGCTTGATACACCACATTAATGAAAGAATGGATGGCAAATCAGATTTAAACTGGTGCTTATGGAATTCTTTTTTTTTTTTTTTGGCTTTATTTAAAAATCTCTTCTAACATTCATCAATCTTGTTGTCTCTTTTTACCTCTTTACCTTTTTAATTGATTAGTAGAGTGAAAAATGCCAAGTGTTGCTCCTTCTTCTTTAACTTCTCTGTACTTCAGGTCCTGATCTGCAAAATGGATACTTGCAGCATCTTCCTTGTGAGGTCATTGGGAGGGTTAAAGAAGGCATAAATGTAGAGCACCCTGTACGCTGGTAGCCACTTAGCGAATGCTCTGTAAATACTAGTTGTTATCACTGGTTCCTAATGACACCTGCCCTTTTCTCCAAGTTTATTAGCTTTTCTAAATAAATTCACCAAATTATAATTAATGGAAGCTAAACCTAAAAGTGTGCAAATGGGTGCACACACAGGCACACATATACATATATCTTGATTTGGGTGATGGTTACACAAGCATATTCATATGCCAAAGTTTATTGAGTTTTATACTTAAGATTTTTGCATTTTCTAGATGTAATCATACCTCAATAAATTACTTGGGAAAAAAAGTGTAATTGGAAGTAGAATAGCAAAGTGGTTAAGGTTGTGGGTTCTGGAACTGGGTTTAGGTTCAAATCTTGACTTCAGCACTAATTAGCTGTGTGATTTGAGGGGAATAATTGGCCTATGTATTTCAGTTTCCTCTTTAGTTAGATGTTGATAAAAATACCTGTCTGATAGGGTTGTTGTAAACATTACAGGGAGGTAAGTTAAAATAGTGCTTGGCACATCTTACATAGCACATAAATGTTAGCTTTTAATTATTTTTTATTTATTTATTTTTAAAGATTTTATTTATTTATTTGACAGAGAGAGACACAGCGAGAGAAGGAACACAAGCAGGGGGAGGGGGAGAGGGAGAAGCAGGCTTCCCGCAGAGCAGGGACCCCGATGCAGGGCTCGATCCCAGGACGCTGGGATCATGACCTGAGCCGAAGGCAGACGCTTAACGACTGAGCCACCCAGGCGCCCCAGCTTTTAATTATTTTTTAATATAGTTTCTTAAAATAAGGGCATTACACATTTGTAAATATGTATCCCTTCCTGTGTAATCCCGTATCTTAGATAGCATCTTTTTTCATGCAGAGGAAAAAGATTTTATACTTTTTTGTTACCTCTGTGTATGTCCAACATTTAACATGATGCTACATTTACTAAGAGCAAAATCAGCATTCGTTGACTGAGTGGACATTGACTGGCAAGGTCATACCAGATTAAAAAAAAAAAAAAAAGACAGTTTTAATTGGAAAAACTGATTGAATTGAGTATTCCTAACTAGTAGTGAAAATTGTATCTTACTGACTTAAACCAAATCCACCCAAAGCATAACTATTCCTTTAAAAGCAATTTTAAAAATGATACAAAAATAAGTTTGTGAGAAGTAAACAGATTTTATTTTAACCTCAACTATTCTACTCAACCTTTCAGATCCCAGAAAATTACAGTAATAATAAATTGGAATAATGTCAGATGATGGAAAATTCAAATCCACATGGATAATTGTCTCTTATAAGTAGAGAGTGGCTATGGCTCTGGAGCTTTAAACATTAAATCTAAAAGACGAATGTCCTAGTGTTTTATAATGATTCACACAGTGACTTTTTTCACTATAATTTTAAATTGTTTAAATCAAATTTTAATACAAAGTCTAAAATCTGATTTCATAATCATTTGTATTAGAATAATGTCATCAGTGCCTTAAAAGAAAATTTATATCAGTTTTAAGTTGATAGTACCCATATTGTCAATTAATAACATTGTCTATTCTTTCAGTTATACAGTTAAAAAAAAAATGATGCCACTTTATTTCCAGTTTTTGGTTGGGAACTGATAATTACCATTTATTGCCTACCAATTATTTTTCAGTTCCTATTCTTGGTAGATTTTACATGTCTTCTCTTATTAAAACTTCTACAATGTAGTTATTTTCTCTCTGTAGACATGAGAAAACTAACATTATAGCACTAAATTTAAAGCTTAAATATGTGGGGCACCTGGGTGGTACAGTCGGTTAAGTGTCCAACTCTTGTTTTTGGCTTAGGTCATGATCTTAGGGTCATGCAGAGTCTGCTTGTCTCTCTCCCTTTGCTCCTCCCCCCACTTGCATGCGCTCTCTCTCAAATAAATTAATAAATTAAATCTTTTAAACAATAAAGCTTAAATATGCTTCATTGAATCAGTGGATTTTTCCTCTTTAATGTGACATTTCTAATATGTAGAAAACTGGTACAGAGTATCAGAATGCTTCAAAGATTAAGAAAATAGCCATTTAGAAAGTGATAAGATGATATATAGCAGATTAAAAGCCATTATAGAAGTCAAAAAACGTATATTATTGTTTGGAAGAAACCTGATTTTGCAAAAAAAAAAATATAGGAAAATATATATGCCGTATATTGGACTGAGGGTTATTCTTTTACAAATTAATTTTGAAACAATATGTTAAACAGAATCACAATGGAATTAGAATCCATCATACATTCATAAAGGCATATTTTCAGTTAAAGGAAATATACCACCCATTGTACTATACTGCCAAATCCCAATCTCTAGTTAAGACCACATCTAGAGTACTGGATCCATTCATAGGGGACATTTTCTAAAAGATTAAATGGAAGGGTAAGAGGTCTTGAATGGTTTCTAGTGAGGAGAAGCTGCTGTGATTGCCCTGGAAAAGAGAAAGCTTGCCAATAGGCTGCAAGAAGGCAGAAATAGAACCAATGGGTGAATAATGCTGGGAAGTGAATTAGGGCTCTTGGAAGAGAAGCATCAACTCTTACTAGCACTATCCAACCATGATACAAACTGGTCTGCAAAGAAGTGAACTCCCAAATACTGTGAATACTTCAGCAGGGTGATGTCATATCAGGGATGCAAGGACCAAGGATTCCTGCTTGGGAGAAAAGGACTGGAAGAATCCTGAGCAACTTTCTGGCCCTTAGTTTTTCAGATAAAAAGAAGTGCTCAGAAGTTTGGCAGGTGGATTGTATGTTATCAGATGAAGAGAGTCATATATATATATATATATAAAAGATTGTTAAATGGGGAAAGTATTCCTTAAAATGTCATTCCTCACTGGCTATAAAGATTGGGACTATTATTGTTGATTTTAGAAATAACATTAACAAGATCCAATTGGCAGAGTTAGTAAAAGAAAAGAAAGTGAGAAAGAAATGGAGAAACGGAACAAAACAGAACCTGTATAAAGTATGATACACTTAGCAGTTTCAATTTTTTTTTTCTCACCTACATCAATTTCTTCATTACTTTCCAATGTTATATATATAATAATCTGAGGTTTGGGGTGTCAGTTGTTGTTACAAGCTATTAATTTCTTTATATGTACATTCTATACATATGTACTTTTAGCTTTTTGTACTGTTTTCAATTTTGTTTTACCATTCTTACTACAATTAGACAACCTTTATTTCACTGGTTTTTATTCTCACTGCTAGCATTTCTTCCTTGCTCAGGATATGTGTTACATTTGACTCATTACTCAATCACCTAAAGTACATGTTCTAGTAGTTTGATAAATAGATTGTTTGAATCACTTAAAATGTCTTTCTCTTACCTTTGTATATGAATAAAAATATGGCTAAATAGAAAATTATTGGTTGGCTGTTAAAATTATAGGCATTGCTCAGTTTTCTTTTTTTTTTTAGGAATTTAGTTTTGCAGATGAGCATGATAACAAATTAGTGTCTTTCTTTTTCATTGGTAACTAATTTTTTTATGACTTCATGCTTCTTGACATTAATTGATCTTTATCAAAATAAAATCTAAAAAGTGTCTGGCTATAAGCTTTTATTTAATTAATTTGAATTTCTTTGTTAAGAACACAGTGATCTCTTTTGGTCTTCCTAAAGCTTCATGAAGTTTCCTTTCATAATTACCATTTATTCTTCAATAAATATTGAGAATCTTATTGCTTAATTTTCTGGTTTCCTCATTCATTACACGTAAAAATCTTTGATTAGTGATCTGTTGTGCATCCTCTATATAAATTCTCCTCCAGCATAACGTTTAGCTCTTTGCTTTTTTCTCTCTACTTTGAGTTTTTCAAGTTTAAACTCTATGCTATGGTTTTAACCATAGCATGAGTTGTGCTCTTAATTCAGCTGGTACAATTTTAGTATCCTTGCAGCCCTTCCTCATTGAACTAGATTATCTCATTTTATTTCCTTTGCTAGAGCAACATAAACAGTATAACATTGTTACAAAATTAAGTGTACTTCCCATGTGATCATAGCAATTCACTCCTAGGTATTTACCCAAAGACAAATGAAAGCATATATCTACAGAAACACTTAGACTCAAATATTCATAGATACTTTAGTCAGAATTTCCAGACAGTGGAAACTGCCTAAATGTGTATCAGCAAATGAATGGATGAACAGACTCTGATATATCCATAAAATGGACTACTACTCAGCAATAAAAAGAAACAAATGGGGGCACCTGGGTGGCTCAGTCAGTTAAACGTCTGACTCTTGATTTCTGCTCAGGTCATGATCTCAGGGCTGTGAGATCAAGCCCCGCATAGGGTTCTGGACTCAGCAGGGAGTCTGCTTGAGATTGTCTCTGTCCCTTTCCCTCTGCCCCTCCCCCTGCTTGTGCTCTCTCTCTCTCTGTCTCTGTAAAATAAATAAATATATCTTAAAAAAAACAAAACAGCTAACACAACAAGATAACTGGGTCAGAGAAATACACTGATTGAAAGAAGCCCGATACAAAAGATCACATGCTATATAATTCCATTTATATAAAAGTTATTAAGGAACTTTCAAATCTTATAAATAAAAAATAAACCAGGGGTGCAATAAAAATTGCAGAACACAAGAAAAGAAACATCATGCTGAAAATTAACATAATGACCATATCTTTGTAAGTCATTTTCTATAGAAACTTAGGAGCATATTTTTAAAACACTAGTCATCAGTATAATATGTGATTAGGAGGTGGAAAATTTAAGGAGAAATCAGCTGAGATAAAAGAATAGCATTATTTAATGACACATGTTGATGGATTGGCAGACTTAATATTATTAAGGTGTTTGTTGCTTTTACTTAAACTGATCTGTTGATCTATTGATGCAAAAAAATCCCAGCAAAGGCTCCAGCTGTTTTTGTTTGTGTGTTTTTTTAGAAAAAGACAATAATTATTTAGGAATGTGAACCACTTAGAATAGGCAAAGTGTTTTTAAACAGGTAAATAAAGCTATTTACTTACACCCTATTTGATTTTAAAACCTGCTATAAAGCTACAGTTATTAAAACAGTGTGGTACGATGAAAACATAGATTTAGAGATCAGTGGAAGGGAATAGAGAATACAGAAATAGACCCACATATGTGAATTGATTTTTGACAAATATGCTGAAGGCAATTGATGGGATAAGGAAAGATTTTCAACAAATGGACCTCTAACATTTGTAGTTTTTGTTTTGTTTTGTGTTTTAAAGAGAACCTAATGCTCCCAGGCTGCAAACCCTTTTCTTTCCTTCTTTCTGTTACCTTTTCCTGCTTGGGCTTTAGGCCCAAGTATAATGTGAAAGACTGGAGTAAAGAACAGATGGTAAAAGAAGATGGTACAAGTATTCACATAATACAAAAATACCTATCTAGACCTAGTTTTCAAGGTCTTTAGTTTCTGAACATGGGCTATAAGAGTAAGTGAGAAGCCTCATTTATAGCAAAAGGGCTTCTCTATTTAATAAGTAAAAGCATATACAGGACACTGATTCTTTCTCTGCAATCTAATTTCAGGGAGCTTGTCGAGAGTGGAACTTCCTAAGATTCTACATATGTCTTTGTCATTGCTTAGTTTTTGTTTGTTTTTTTTTAAAGATTTTATTTATTTATTAGAGAGTGAGCACAAGCGGGGGGGGGGGGGGTTGGAGCAGAGGGAGAGGGAGAAGGAGGCTCCCTGTCGAGCAGAGAGCCCGACACGGGCCCGATCCCAGGACCCCGGGATCATGACCTGAGTCGAAGGCAGACGCTCAACCGACTGAGCCACCTAGGCACCCCGGTCATGCTTAGTTTTTCATTGTGGTGTGGAGTTGTTGTTTTTTTTCCCCAGTGTTTTTGATGATAAATTGATTTTTTAAAAGTAGGGGGAAGGTGGGTCAGGAAATAATATTTGAAATATTTAAATATTTTCTTTAATATCAGAAATCACAATGGATTTTTGGAGATATGAACTTAAAAGTATGCAGTGGTTCTAAAATAAGTTGTAAGAATATCCTTCAGTGCTAGATAATTCCATCTTTCTATGTAAGATTTGCATTTCAAGGGATGAACAATAACTGTATCTCTACATCTTGTATTGGACAGTGAGGTGTTAAGTGTGATGAGGAACTCTCTAATATAACCATATTTTGTTTGAAAATTAACAGTCTAGGATTAAGGTGTTGTCCTTTGGTTAAAAACTAGTGTTGCAGTAATTTTTCTGATTTTAAGATCATCTGACTTTGTCAAGTTAGTATTTAAAACCAACACTTTGTTAGTGGTAAATACTGCATCTTTCATTCTTCGTGAAACTGAGGCTATTTCCTGCCCTCTTATTAACCCAGTAGGAGTTTGGACCACTTAGCCAGATAGAAATCACTGGCTCTTATGAAAGCAGGAAATATCTGAAATATCTGAGTCAGTTGGATGGGTGAGAGAAAGACATGATGATAAAGGAACAAAGAGCAATTGATGGAACCCAGTGCCTAGGAGAAGATTGGGGATAAGCCCAGGAGCATAGACAAGATATTTTGACTTGGAAAGTGGAGCTGAGTGAAAGGATGTGTGCAGATGAAGCCACCACATCTTTGAGTGGGTTGGAAGGAGATTGCAAGATATTATTTCCAGTGATCATGATCTTCTCTAAATTAAGAAGGAGTGTTGAATGCTTGGTAAATACTCCTTGAATGAGTTGAGGGCACTGAGGGAGGGAAGGAAGACTGAGAAGATTTGAGGATAGTAGGAAAGTTTGAGGTCAGCTGTGGAGGAGAATGCAATCAAGAGTCCAATAGGACTGAATCAAAGGCTTGCTGAGTAATAGTGAGTCTCAGTGGAGTTACGTGCATATTCTAAGTCAAACAGGATGGCGGTGTAACCTTTCTGGTAGTCTTTGACAGAGAAGAACAAAGAAAAACAAACTTCTAAAATAAATGGGACAACAATGAACTCTCAAGTGTATAAGAGAAGAGGGGATCTGTATGGGAAAATGGAATAGGGATCAGGACGGCCCTACTATGAAAACTTAGACTAGAAATCCATGCAGACCCCACAAGGTTAGCTAAAGACCTAAGGTCAAAATATAGGAAGTTAGCGGGATGCCTGGGTGGCTCAGTCAGTTAAGTGTCTGCCTTTGGCTCAGGTCATGATCCCAGGATCCTGGGATGGAGTCCCGCTTCGGGCTCCCTGCTCAGCGGGGAGCCTGCTTCTCTCTCTCCCTGCTCTCCCACTTTGCTCATACTCTCTCATGCTATCTCTCTCTCTCTCAAATAAATAAATAAAATCTTTAAAAAAATATATATAGGAAGTTAGCCTAGGATCCATTAGTTAATAGCAATAGCCTGATTTCCAGTTGGCAAGCTGATACCAACAACAGTAAAATCGTAATTAAAAGAAAATCTATGATTGTAGTACAGCTTCTACCATTACTCTTAGTTGAGATCTTCTCTGCATATTTTACCTACATCACACATTGACAAACATTTTCTTTTCTTTTCTTTTTTTTTTAGAGATTTTATTTACTTGACAGAGAGAAAGACAGCGAAAGAGGGAGCACAAGCAGGGGGAGTGGGAGAGGGAGAAGCAGGCCTCCCGCGGAGCAGGGAGCTGGATGCGGGGCTTGATCCCAGGACCCTGGGACCATGACCTGAGCTGAAGCAGATGCTTAACGACCGAGCCACCCAGGTGCCCCAGTAAACATTTTCTTAAGGAACTAGATAGCATATATTTTTGTCTTTGTGGGCCATATGTTCTATCACAGCTGCTCAGATCTACCATCATAGCATGAACACAGCCTTAGTCAATATGTAAATGCATTTACATGAAAACTGCAGGAGGTTTCCCAGAAACACTAGGAGATCCCCATTAGAAGTCAAAACAAAGAAGTCTCAGTGGAAGCAGTGATGTAAGTCCTTGTAAAAATAAACTTCTTAGCCTATTGGATGTTAAATAGCTTTTTTCAATCTATCTACAGGTACGTATACTTCTGTGTCTGTTTGTGTGTGGGTGTGTTTATGTGTACATTATATTACATACCTAATACTGTTTCAGGCCTTATGAGAAATACATAGAAATAAAAGAAATAATTTGTCTTCCAAGAAATGTCAGTCTGTTTGGAGAAGGAGATGGGGAGAAGAAGATTGGGGAAATAGAAATGATTATAAAATATCATGTAGTTGGGCAACAAAATACTGCTAAAAAAAAAAAAAGTGACTAATGACTTTGAGTACAAAATTCCTGTATTTTGCAGGAGGAAGCAGGAGGAAGGAGGAAGATTTCTCTGTCTTTGGACTTGAAATCTGAGACAGTAGCCAACTGGGAACTCTTTTTCTCACATACAGCATTTCAGTTACTCTCGTGCTTTGGAAAGACAAAATAATGACTCATTTTTCCAGGATTACTATTTCAACTGCTTAGTTCTGCTAAATGTCATATAGTCTGAATCATTATTAAAGGTTGGAAAAACCTAAAAATTAAATAGACACTTTTCAGACTCAATTGCACTTTGACAGGTATGGTAATGGTCTCCTAAAACATTTGATGCCTTGAAAATAGTGTCTTGGTATATTTGATATAGACTATTTTTCTTCTTAAGTAAAAATTTTATTGAATTATAAAATGCATTTATGTGACAGTTGATTAAGTCTGCTGATTATATTTTGTGAAGTTTACCTAAGAAAGATGAAGACTAGTGGATAAATTCTATGTAGCGTTTGCCAGATTAAAACCATCAGTTTAAATTGTTAAACCTAATATTTTAAGAGTAATCAGAAAGTAGCATGTAAAAAAATAAATGATAGCATTATAAATTTGTTTCACTTTGATATCATAGAACAGTATGTTAGAAGGACCCAGCGCTATCACTTCTTACAAGTGATTCTTCAATCAAACACAATCTGTGATTCTTAATGGAAAATCACAGCATCAGCCATTCAGTGTCATGGTCGTGTCTCCATAAAGCCACCTGAGTAATTTGGTTGCCACAATCAATATACACATTCCATTTGTGTGTTGCTTTACTTATTGTCAAATCTAAGATTTCCATAGTTCTAGCTCACAAAAGATTGTATATCAAACTTTCAAGATTGTGGATAAGATTCCAATTGGCCTTATAAGTTAAGATAATTGTGCTAGAAACTGTCTTGTATTGCTGACAATGAAATCTCGATGCCACAAAGTGAAGTGGGAAAGATCCCCCCACAGTCTTACCCAGAACTATTGAAAAGAGATGTTATTCTTTGATGATGACAGGCATGATAAGGGAAAACCTGATATGAACTACATTTCTAAAGAGAGTGATTCTGACCTGACTGTGCTGATGGACATCAGATGAACAGAGAAGGGGATATAATTGTAAACAGAAAAGGGACGTTCCGTTCCTAACAGTTTTGTTATTTTGAGGGATGTGTAAGGATCACACTGTGAAGGGTTCACCCTGAGAGCGGGCTTAACATTACATTTTTTTTTTAATTACTAAAACTTAGGTGAAGTCATAAAAGATAGTGTAATCAGCTTTTGCAGATGATAGAAATATGGGAGGGAGCATTGTTATGATGGATGAGAAAATCAGTGCACAGAGTTAATGGCTTGAGTTGACAGATTGCATCAAATTATGGGATTAAATTTAAACATAAATATTTTAAAAATCAATTTGGACAGTTTTAAGAGAGTGGAGACAAACCTTGCTTGCAAATGATGCTTTTTAAAAAGGTCAAGCTGGGGCTTTTTATGTGACTGTAAGGTTAATATAACCCACAAGTGTGAAGCAGCTGCTAAAAGTAGAAACCTTAGATACAATAGAAACACAGTAAAGATCAAAAGCAGTCACGGACACATCACACTCCAAGATACGTAGGCTGCATCCAGAGGGGTGTACCGTCATCTATGGGCCATGTTTTAAGAGAATACTTGATAAACCAGAGTTGGTCAAAAGGAGGCTGATCATTTCTTTTCAAATATTTGAATTGCCAGTGGAACAGATGCTAGAATTATTTTCCTTCAAATAAAAGCTTCAAGGAGCCAACTTGATTCTCCTGGGAAGTCATGGGCCCCTGCCAATCAAGAAATACAGTAAAGTGGATTCTTTGGTTTGGTAAAAATTAAATGGGATAGCTTCTGTTTTCCTCTTAAAAGTCAAAGATGTCACGATTATTTTAATATAGATGAAAATTTTGAGAAGGCAGAAAGAAAGCCCTGGGTAAGTACCGAGATGAGTATTCTTACTGAGCTGTCTGCGCCTACTAAACATGTTGCGTGGACCTCAGGTCTCTAGTTAAAGACTGAAGTGGACTTAAAGAATTGTGATATACGGCGGCAAGTGGTAGAATAGCGTATCACAAGAGATACTGTTGGAATTAAAAAGAAGTCAGAAATAGTTTCATGTGGACTTTATCCCAAATCAGGCAAACAAACAAAAAAGGCAAAACACAAAACTCACAAGAGATGATAGTATATCCACGTTGAAGGTTTTCACAAACTAACAGGATTACAGTTTTTTACATTATAGTTCACTTAGAATTGAAAACGAATGTGCTTCTGGCTACATGATTGCCCTTCTGATTCGCTTAGTGATTCCTACAATCTCAAGATGAATTGTAGGAATTGTCTAGAATTCTCTTTTTTGTTTATTTTAGGGTTGATGGGCTAAAGAGTTCTGTTGTTTGTAGTTTCACAAAGATACAGTAGGTCTTAGTTTGAACAAATTGATCGTATTATTTCTTTAGAACCTACTAAGCATAAACTACTAAATTTAGTTTGGTGTGGGGTTGGAGTAAAGTAAACAGGACACTTGATAACAAAAGAGAGAAAAAAATATGAGTGGTATGTTGCACCCTTATAAGCCTCTCTACTTCAAAAATACCAGTCTTTTACGGAGCTATCTTTGAAAGGATTCTTATTCTCCCCTTCTCAAATCCAAATCCACCCCTACCTAGACACACACATAGATACATACATACTTTTCTTTCATAATCCAGAAATGTTATATGAATCTGAGAGTACATGTATTATTAAATCAGGCAGTACAAATAACACGTTGTTCAAGGTTTTTTTTTTTTCCTCTCACAACTGAGTTTATAGTCAGTTGTTCTGTGACATTAACACATTACAGTTATTCTTAGTTTGTTATTAAAGAAAATATTGGAAATATTAGATATCTTCAGGGGAATTTTTTAAAAAACATATTACCAGATGGGTGAACATTTATCCTTTCCAAGAATACAAAATTTGTGACTCATTTTTATCTTTGGTTTTCCACTGTAAAGAATGGGTGTCAGCTTCCTATGTAATTTTGATTTGTTTATCCAGCAGTTTTGTTTGTCTGTGCAGTTTTCTGTGTGCCAATTGCGGTCGATATTTGGTTTCCATAAAAGGTATGAGTTTTCTTTGAGGCTATCTTTTCTTGCCATTGCCAAACCCACAACTGATGCACCATTACTTTGACTTTTGTTCTTAATTTAAACTTGGCGTGGATTCTCTCTTTGGTGTAAAACATGAAACAAACTCCATTTTGACATGGAATCCGGGGAGGAAACTATTTGCCTGACATTCTCTAAAGGAATATATAGACAGGATGTGCGTGTTGCTCTCATAGGGACGGAACTGCTACCTGACTGCGCCATTACCCACAAGCGCAGGGTTGGTACTGCTTAAAAAAAGAAATCTAGGCAAGGGCCCATCTTTCTTAGTTTTTAGGTAAAAACAGATAAATGCTCATCAGAATGTCTCAGTTTAATGGAATGCAGCACAGTCCAGGAGAAACACCACCCTTACGCCCAATGGCTTTTCACTGCTGCATTTCTACAGGACTGGGTCAGGACTGGGTAGGATTTAGATACAGACTGCTTGAGTTTGAATCCTGACCCGACCCCTTAGATACCTAGACAAGTTATTTAACCTCCCTGAGTCTTTGTTTTCTGAACTGTAAAATGAGGTATCAAAAGTTGTGGCCTCACAGAACTTTTGTAAGGATTAAATAAGTTAAGTGACTCAGGACAGTGATTGACACAGAGTATCATTCTCCTCTTCCTTGTCTCTCAAAATTGAATGTATGAGTTCCGTTCCTTTTTGGCAGGACTTGGGATTAGCATCTTTCAAGAGTTAAGTTTTTGTTATTCTGGCTTCATTACCCCCCTGCTCCAACTTGCTAACCCATTGACTTAGTCTTACACTCTTTATACAGCAAATGGAATGGTAACCCTGCGACTTGAAGGTGCTAATACACCTCTAAGATGTAAAACTTGCAGTTATATTTTATGAATAATTTAGATTTTGTAAGCTCAGTTCATCCATATTTTGGAAAAGTTTCAAGCTGTTTTCTATAAGAGCTATGGTGAGGTTAGAAATTGAAAACACATAGAAATAGTAAAAAAGAATTCCTATCAACCTTTACCTGTCACATCAATCCATTTATTTGTATTTATTGAGTGTCCAGAACCTACGGAGTGGAAAAAACTGCTTATCATTTTCATGAGCTCCCTGCCTTGTACATTGTAGTCACCTAATAAAATTTTTTTTTCAACTGAAGTTTATGACCAAGCTTTTTCACAGTAAAGGTTCCTTTTAAAATATTCTCTAAATCTCTTCTTTTTAAAAAGTCGATAACCAGTCAGAAGTGGAGAAGTAGCAATTGCTGAGCTTAGCAGTAGCCAAAAGCAAACTTCATCCCTAAGTGTAATGACAGCTTCTTGGATGTAGCTCGTGTGTGTTTCTTCTGTCTCTCTTTTTAAAGACAATCCCTAGGTCTCGGTCTACTGCTGATCTTGCAGTTTTTACCGGTTAGGTCATATTGAGAATGATGATATCATTAAAAATGAAGTGTTGTGTTCTTTTTTATCCATTGCCACAGTTTAGTAAAAGGAAGAGAGAAGCGGAGATCCATCGGCATTGTTCTACAACACCAAACTCATTGCTTTTTAAGAAATGGTGCCAAAGTTGTAGGCATTACCTAAAAAAATTCTTGTCTAAAGCAAAATTGTTTTACAGATGAGGTGGCTGGCTGGGTCAGTCGCTAGAGCATGCAACTCTTGATCTCAGGGTTGTGAGTTGAAGCCCCACATTGGATGTGGAACCTACTTAAAAAAAATTGTTTTACAGATTAAGATAATTAGTGCTTATTAAGCTAATAATGCATTGAATTGTATATAAAGAAGAATTGAATAAGATGTTTTGCCATTCTACTCATGGTTCACTAACAATGATCTGAATTTCTTTTCATTGATCAGACTGCCATATTTAGTGCCATTAAATTTCACATAATTAACTGATTTTGAGTTTTGATATATGTAAAAAAATGGGAGAAAATAGGCTGAGTTTGTTTCAGAAACAATAATGTTAGGTTTATCACTGAAGTTATTTAATAAATACTTCTGAATGAGCTCTCCAAAGGCATCTCATTGGCATCTCATCATTCAGTATCACCAAAATTTTCTGTCAGCTTTATCCATTTCAGGCTCCTATTTTAGCCACTTACTAAAGGTTCTTCACCTCCTCAAGTTGATATCGACAGAGCATTAGGAATACCAAAGCCCCCAATCACATGGAACCAGTGTCAAATAAATTAATTGAATTATCCATTGGCCTAATTTCCCATTTGCGCTCACATGGGAAAGGGATAACAACATATATGAAAGTGCTTTTAAAGCTGTATCCCAAGACAAGCTGTGGCTATTTTCATTTCCCCACATTGAATTATGATGATGACCTTCATTGCTCCTAAAGGACTACTTTACCTAGTCTAGTCTTTTTCTTCCATGGTCTCAATTCATAGCACTCAGTTGTAGCTCTCGATTTCTGTATAGCCCAGACTTTGAGGTTAATTAATTATCTAATTCCTACCCACTAAAACTTGGGCAGCTGCAGAAAGCAGGTTTCTAAATCACAATTTCTTGTTTCTTGCTGCTACTAAAACAGGCAGGAAGGCAACCCTGTTGACTAGTATCAGTGAAACTTTGTGAAATCCTCAGAAAATGTTAATGTTCATTTTGGCTATGTTTCCAATGAATTAACTGTTAATGTGAAACTTTGCCTGAATTGCTTATGAGACCAATGATTCTATGAGGTTTTTTTCCTCTTGCTTTGGAGAAAAGTGCTGCTGGAGTTGTCCTCCTTCTGATTCTGTTATTTTGCTCCAAATTTTGCACTAAACCCAAAGACATGGTCAGATAATGATTATTGAAAAAACAAACAAAACTTATAATTGTTGGCATGAATAGAGAATCTTTATCAGGAGATTGAAATATGATATCCTGAATGATTTTTATCAATGTCAGGGCAGGTTTATTTTCTGAGTTAAAAAACAAAAATCTTATAATGTAATTTTCCCTCATTTTTCAGTTAGTTGTGAAGAGGAGAGGTAGACCTTTTCATATAGATGTGAACCTCACCATCTTGATGTATTTAAGTCTCTTCCTTTTTTCCTGAAATCTATTCTCTTCACCAAGTCCTTTTTTTCCCCCCAATGGACTATTCCTGACATTGATACTGATCTCTTGTCTCACAATTCATAATCTCTAGTTTATATTTTCCAAATAAGGCTCCTCTAAGATATAAATGAAATGTATGACTTTAGTTTATTATAGGCCACAGATATTTTGACCCCTTTGCTCATTCATACCTACTATGTACCAACTATGTGCTGAGCATGTGAAGGGCACGAAGCCCTCTGCTTCTGTCTGCTGGGAGTTACAGTCTCCTTTTTGAGAAACGATTGGATAATAAGCTTTAATGGGTTGAAATAGTAAGTCAAATTTGAAAGCATTTTAAATATTTAAAAATAAAAAGCATTTTAAAAATCTTCATATATTTATAGGAAAGCATAGGAAAAAGTGTAAAATACTTCGATAAATGGGTTTTGGAACAGAAATACCAACTTTTGAACCCTAGTATGGTTACTTAACAGGTACAAATCATACTTTCTGCATTCTTATTTTGTTCTCTCTGAAATATAGAAATAATGAAAATACCTCTCGTGATGGTGTGTGAGGACTATGTGAAATAATATGCACAAAGACTACCAGCAAGTAGGTCCTTAATGCATTGTGCTTTTATTATTATTAATGTTATTAAAAACAAGGGCTTATGGAAATTAAATAAAGTTATAAAAATTTGGAAACCATAGGATAGAATCATCTTTCACAATGTTGGCTCAGATGGTTGTTGAAATTTATTAATACCATGCTTATTTAACTGTCAAATTTATTTTTAAAATTTCAATTCTCTCTCCTGTCTCCAGGAAGCATGTATTTTTATTTTTTCACCCAGTATGTTGTCTTACTTGTTATTCTGGACACAAGAATAAAGGAGTAGTTGGAAATGTCTAGATTATCTTGGCCATTCTCTTGTTACCCTCAGTGATGTCAGTAAAATAAGCATCTTCAGGAGCTGTGTAGTTTATGAGTCTGGAATGTCCTATAAAAAAGAAATATCCATAACTCTATATTTTATGGCTGAAGATTTTATAAAGATTCTTGGTTGGCTTTCTTTTGGGATTGAGTATTTCAGTAATGGTTTAAAATTGATATTCTGAATTATTCTTATAGTATTATTCTTATTTTCTTGTTTGAGAGTAAAGCATTCCTAATAACTAAAATGTAGATGTACTTTGGATGTCTATGAGATGCACGATATCCACAGATTCTCCCCATCTATATTTAGTTGGTACATTTTAGCTAGGTTATTTATTTAACTGTTCCCTGCCATTTGAAAAAAAATACATATATTTGGGAGAATTGCCTCATTCCTGAAAAGACACTTCTTAGTCATTCAACTTGCTTGAGACTCCTCACTTCACTTGTAGCATAAGAATTTAGTTACTGTGTCCATGAAGAAAACCTTGCAGTTTTCAAGTTATTCAGCTTTCATCTTTTACCTCTAGTAGGTGACTTTTGTAAGTTTATACAGAAGGAATGAAGTCATGAAGTCACAGCTTTATTTCTTGTCCATGTTAAATATTGTCTGAGGCTTCCCTTCATCCTGGAACTCATGCTGAGGAGCTACTATTATCTAGGCCATGCCAAGATCATAGCAGATACATAAAGGGAGGTTGTGAGACTCCATGCTGGCTCTTACAGCTTCTGCTCCCAGAAGGCATGTGTCTCATTTCTCTTCCCCTCACACTTCATTAGCCAAAATCAGTCACATGGCCAAGCCTGAAGACAATGAGATGGAAAGTATAATCTTCTGGTAACAATGGGCCTGGTGGGATGGTAGTTGGGGGGTCAGGGTGGGTGGTGGTGGCTAGAATAGATAAACAAAATTACAATCTACCATACTACCTTAACATTGCTATCTTTACACATCTTGAAATGTGCCTTTCTCTCTCCAATTTGAAACCATCACATATTCATTTCTTAAACATATATTGAACACCAGCTGCTATCTGTTCGCTATAGTAATTGTATAAACTTTAATATGAAGGATCATAAACTGAAAGAAAAACCTGTTGACATTCTTAGCTCTTATTCTCTGTTATTTCTATGCGTGTTGAATAATTTTCATGTTTTCCTTGAAACTTTCTCGTCATTCACTTTGTATGATGTCAAATTTCAAATGACTTGGAGTTGTTAAGTAAGAGAGATAGGATCGGAATTCTACCTCTTGATTTATTAGCTATGTGATCTTGGTCAAGTTATTTATTCTCTCTGACCTTCAGTTTCCTCAACAGTAAAGTGGAGATGTTAGAACCTTTGGGATTAAATTACATAAAAAATATGAATCACTGGGTGCAATGTGTGATGCGTTACAAATCCCTGTGCAAGTCATATCTTTGTCACTGCCATCAGAACCCTGTAAGACTTCTGATTTCACTCAGAACTAAAGCAGAAGTCCTCTTCTGTTTTGCAGACTCCAAAATAATCTGGCTCTGTGGCTCTCTACCTTATTATTTCGCTCCAGGTATCTTGGACTTCTCGATAACCCAAAACACACAGAGCACACTCCAGGCTTGGTGCCTTTGACACTGCTGTTCCCACTGGAATGTTCTTTTTTCCAATATCTGTGAAGCTTATCTCATCATTTTATTCTGCTTAAATGCCATTTCCTTAGAGAGGCCTCTGACCACTCAGTGTAAGAGATCAATCCTTCTATCACTCTATCCTTTCACTTTGACATATTGGACTATTTTGATTTCTCATCACTTTGACATTCATATGTGTTTGTTTACTGGCTTATGATTTTTCCTCCTTCTGAAATTTAAACTTCGTAGAAACAGAGACTGTTTCTTTTCTTACTGTTCCCTCTAGCACCCGCAGTGGTACCTGGCCCGTACTAGGTGCTTCATTAATGATGAGTAAATAAATGTATCTTATAATCATCACTTAAGGGAATATCTAATAAGACTAAACAGAGGAAAAAAAAGATAGGGGCTCCATATCTTCTGCTTATCACTGTATACACAAAAACTGGCCTAGAAAAGATGATTGAGACATAATGAATGTATGTATGTATGTTTCAAGTCACTAACCAATTAAATGTAGTCTAAATAGTTAGAAATTGCTGGCAATTTCTTTATAAAGAACTATAAAACATAAATGATGATAATAATTCCTAAAAGGATTTATTTTGTATGTTCTTTCCTATAGATAGAAACTGACTTATTTGAAATGTAAACTACACTTAAGCAGATGAGCTAACGAGAGAAGTAAAATTGCTCTTTTCCTTGGGAAACAGATGAGAGGGAAAAAAATCAAACAGTATTTTGAATCCAGAGCAAAAAACTCAATAATAATGAAGTTAACTTTATGATATTTGAAAAGTTTAATAATCTAAGGTTTTCTATTTAATAAGCTAAGATTTTTCGTTTAAGCCAAGGCATCATTTCAACATATAGTCAATATAAAAATTGTTAATGAAGTCATTTATATTTTTAATACTAATACTTTGAAATCCAGTGTGTATTTATGCTTACCACATATCTCAATTTAGATTGGCCACATTCCATGTGATTCGTTGCCATTTGTGGCTGGTAGCTACCATATTGAATATCACAGTTCCAATCTAACCTGTCATACTAATAAATAGGATGATTTCTAGGATGGCACCTTTAATCCACTACTCTCTTGTTTTTTTTTGTTTTTTGTTTTTTGAAGTTTAGTAGAAAAAAACAATGTTTCATCATTTTTAATTTCCATTTTTGATTAGTAGGAAGATTCATCGTAGGTATAGTTATTGAGAGCCACCTATGTACTAGGATTATTGTAGTTGCTTTATAAATGTTCTCTCATTCTTCACAAAAAAGTGAAATGTGTTAAAAGGAAAATGGGGCCCAGAAGGGTTACAAAATTTGTCAAAATTCACAGCTTAAAATGGTGGAGCTGGAATTCAATTTCACAACTATCTTACTTTTTTATTTTTTAAAGATTGATTGATTTAGAAAGAGAAAGAGAGCATGGGTGCATGCACACGAGTGGGGGAGGGACAAAGGGAGAGAATCTTCAAGCCGACTCCCTGCTGAGCACGGGGCTAGCCCTGCGGGCTCGATCTCAAGACCCATAAAATCTTGACCTGAGTGGAAACCAAGAGTTGAAGGCTTAACCAACTGAGCCACCTAGACACCCCAAGAACTATCTTACTTTTTGACTGATTTAGGTATATGTATAGGTCCAGTGTTCTTGAGACTTTAGGGATCTATAAATTGAACTTAATTTGATAGGTAATGAAACTATGTTAATTGAAATAAATGTTGTGCTCTAAATATGGTCCTCTGACTCTTACAGGACCTCTTTTTTTCATAGTAAAGTAGTTGGTCTGCCCAGTACTGCTGTTTTTCTGGATTCTGAAGCTCTGTCGCCAAAGTTATGCTTCAGTATGCAGTGGGTTTCTGCATGTAGCAGATACCCAAAAAGCATATATATATAAATGTATATTTGTTTCCGTCCCAGGATCGGTTATAAGTCTGAGGGAACTGGAACCTTTTTAATGGTGATTTGAACAGCCTAGACTTTTGAACATTATGAACATCACAAGGTCTCTGATATAGAATATGTTCAGAGTTTTGAATCTCGATTAGAACCAATATTAAATCCAGATATGGCAGGAAATATCCATGTGTATGAGGAAAGCAGTGTCTTTTAAGTCCTGAGTAGCAATGTAAAAAACACAAAAAACAAAAACCAAAAACTTTCGAATCTTACTCCAAAATAATTTTCCTTTTGTCAGGATTTTAGTTACACGTTCAGGTGGAGATAATTTTTATACTGAGGAAATACCTTGGCTTTGGTCCCACTGTCCTGAATGGAGTAGGAGTGAGCAGATGGATTTCTGGGGAACCACAGAGCAGCTGCAAGTTTGCTTTGCAGACAGGGTTTCTTGCCATAAATGTGAATTTCAAAGTAAAATGTTAACCTGCATTAGCATCTCTAAGCCTTCACTGTAGCTTTTGGCTATTGTTTAGTGTCACTTGTATTAGCAGCAGTTAAAGAGTTTGAAAAGGCATCAGTAGTCTTGTTTTTAATATTGCTTGAGCTGTCGGTAAGTGGAACTTCAAAGCCATCACTATGAAGAAGTTGGATTGAAAATGAACTCCATTTCAGATGAAATTCTTGGTAAAAGCAAAAGAAACATTATCAATCATATAAGGTTTATTTTGTGACTCTTTTTTAGTGTTGACTTATAGGTTGGACTTAGTATGGTATGAGTCTAGGACAACATGGAACATACAGAGACAGGGAGAAAGGTAAATGATCATAGCACTGGGCCAGTAGAGTGCGAAAACTTGATCAAGCATAAGTGTGATTCAAGCAACTGTGAGTACTAGGAGGTAGGACCATAATAGTTCAGAGTGATAGGGTTTTCCCAGAGAGTTGGACTTTTAGGAAATGAATTATGTAATGTTAAGCCCTGATCACTATAAAAGCAGAAGAAAACACACCCAACCACTGCTGGCTCTCTGACTAAGGTCTTAAGCTGACCCCATGCAACTAAAATTGCTAGTCCTGTCCCTGCAAGGGGTTCAATTGGTTGAGCACATCAGCAGAAAGTACAGGTATGCAGCAGGTGGCAGGTACTTGCCTGTGTAGGGTGAAGATGGTGTACAGATTAGAAGCAAAGTGCTCTTCAACCAACAGTGCATTACATAAAGTAGAGGGGTTTCTGGGTGCCCATCACTGGTTGAATTTCAAAGTATAGTCCTTGTCCCCAGAATGGTTTAAAATCTTAGGCATGGTAGTGAATCAGGGAAACATGATGGGAAATAGGGCAATAGCCCATTTCTGTTTACAGACTGCAATAGGGAAGATGAGGAAACTTATCTCCCAATGCATAGATTTTGGGTAATGAATGAAAATATGGGCAATTTAGGACCTATATGATAGGAAGAGCACCGTATCTTGGAAGTGGACCATGGGACCATAGGAAAGTATTGCTTAGGTGCTGAAAATCTGAGCCAAGATTGACCCAGGCACAGAACCTGCAAATCAGAGATAATAGTGAATCCTGCTGTGATTGGTTACTATGGACATTGGTTCTACACAAGACCCAGTAGAGAGACAGAAGGTGTATCTATAAATCACCCCCTAAGGTTGCTCCTTAAGACAACATGAAGAAGAAAAATAATTTATCATAAAAAAAAAAAAAAAAAGCCAATCAGAGCTTATATCAGTACAGGGCCTGACATGTGGACACATTCAGCCTTCCTTTCTTTTATTATTCTGGTCTCTGCTAGGTTGTTGTATGTTAGGAGAATGTATAGTGGCACTTTAATAATCTCATTTGAATTCAGATTCACTTAGAAGTCAAATGTAAGTTAAAAAAAAAGTGGAGTATTTGAGAATATCTTAGGCTTATTTGTAATAGTAGCAGTAGTGATAGTAGCAGAAGTAGTAGTAATAGAGTAGTGGTAATAGTAATAATAGTGGTTCTTTCTAGACTACTTATAACTATACCCATGAAGTGGTGGAATTACATGAAGATGGTGATTTAACTGGATTGTTCAGAGGAGAAAAGAGTGAAGGAAATAGAAACCAAGTATCCTACAACCAACACTGCATGGTTTCCCATGTTAAGTGGGAACACTCATAGTCATTGCACAAAGCAATATAGTTCAGTCAGCATAACAGAGTAATGAAAGAACAGTGATCTTGTTTGATTTTTAAAATTCTCTTTCAAGGGTATTTTTTTTTCAAAATTGACAGATATTGGCATTTTAAATTCATGAATTTCTATCAGCTTCATGCTGATTTTGCAAAACCCTAAGCAATGCCTTATAGAAACCTAGAGTAATATAGGAAACTAATTTGAAACCACTTTGGGCATTCCACTGTCTCTCATCGAAGGAAGAGATATCTAAGACCATTATAATTCAGCAACACCGTAAAGATCATCTGTTTTAATCTGAAGCTATGATCTCCCAACATTCCTGATATTTGCTCAGTGTTGCTTGAACTCTTTTAGCATGGAAATATTCAAAAGATGACTATCCCACATGTGTTACAAAGTTCTATTTAGTCAACAGAACTCTTCCTCAAAATTCTGCCCACATCTTCATGTTCTTTATTGTTAAATGCACAATTTCTGGCTAATTGATTATTTCTCACTGTGAGAAAGGGTAGCAAGGCTATTACCTTCAATGCCGCAAATCTTCAGAACTGATTTGTATTGCAACAATGTACATCTTGCCTTTGGAGTTGCATAATGCCATTCAGTTAATGGTAGTTAGATCATTATTCATGACACTGTTTTATCCATTGTTCTTCCCATGAATACTGGCTTCTTGTGTTTCCCTCAGAGGTTATCTCTATGTACAATAATAACCGAGAATGGATATCTTATTCAGAGTATGGAAGGAAAGGTGAACCATAATTTGTTTTCTAGTCCTTTTAAATTTACAATTCAGATAAAAGGATAGCTGAGGTTATATATAATATATATGGATCATAACATATATGTTATGTTATACAGAAATATATAAATAGCTACCTCAGTTATACTTTTATCAGATAAAATAGACTTGAAAATAAAAGACTGTAATAAGAGACAAAGAAGGGTGTTACATAATGACAAAAAGGTCAGTCCAACAGGAGGGTATGATGTTTGTATAAACACACCCAACTTAGGAGCACCTAAATATATAAAACACTTACTAACAGACCTAAGGGGAGAAATAGACAGTAATACAATAATAGTAGGGACTTTAATACCCCACTTACATAATGGATAGATCATCCAGACAGAAAATCAATAAGGAAATACTGCCTTAGACAACATGTTAGGCCACATGATTTAACAGATATATAGAAGACATTTCATCCAAAAGCAACAATATACTTTCTTCTCAAGTGCATTTTCCACAATAGAGCACATGTTAGGTCACAAATCAAGGCTTAATAAAGTTAAGAGGGTTGAAATCATATCCAGCATCCTTTCTGACAATACCAGTATGAAACTAGAAATCAATTACACAAAGAAAAGTGGAAAATTCACCAATATGTGGAAATTAAGCAACATGTAATTTAACAACCAATGGCACAAAGAAGAAATGAAAAGAGAGATCAAAAAATACCTGAGACAAATGAAAATGGAAATATAACATATAAAAATTTATGGGATGTAGTGAAAGCAGTTCTAAGAGGGAAGATCATAGTGATAAATGCCTACCTCAAGAAACGAGTAAAGTCTCCAATAAACAATCCAAGTTCACAACTAAAGGAACTAGAAAAAGACAAACGAAGCCCAAAATTAGTAGATGGAAGGCAGTAACAAGAAGTGACTTTGTTATAACTGATACCACAGAAATAGAAAGGATCATAAGAGAGTACAATGGACAATTATATGCCAACAAATTGGACAACCTAGAAAATAATAGATATATTCCTGTAAGAATACAGTCTACCAAGACTGGACATGAAGAAATAGAAAATCTGAATAGACCAATTAATAGCAAGGAGATTGAATCAGTAATCAAAAACCTCCCAACAAAAAAAGCCCAGGGCCTGATGGCTTCACTGGTGAATTTTACCAAATATTCAAAGGTGAATTAATACCAATGCTTCCCAAACTCATCCAACAAATGGAAGAGGAGGGAACTCTTATAAACTCATTTTCCAAAGCCAGCATTACACTGATACCAAAACCAGACAAGGATTTCACAAGAAAAGAAAATTACAGGCCAGTATCCCTGATAGATGCAGAAATCTTCAACAAAATACTAACTAAATTCAATAATACAGTAAAAGGATCATACACTATGATCAAGTGGGATTTATGGGATGCAAGGATGGTTCAATGTCTGTAAATCATTAAATATCATACAACACATTCACAAAATGAAGAATAAAAATCAAGATCATCTCAAAGAATAGAGAAAAAGCAATTTGACAAAAGTCAACATCCATTTATGATAAAAAAAAAACCCTCAACAAAGTAAGTATTGAGGGAACATACATCAACATAATAAAGGCCATATTATGACAACCCCACAGCTAATATCATATTCTTTTCTTTTTTTAGAGAGAAAGAAAGCAGTGGGGGAAGGAGCAGAGGGAGACGGAGAGAGATTCTTTTTTTTTTTTTTTTTTAAGATTTTATTTATTTATTTGGCAGAGAGAGCACAAGCAGGGGGAGCCACAGGCAGAGGGAGAAGCAGACTCCCCACTGAGCAGGGAGCCCAATGCGGGGCTCGATCCCAGGACCCTGGGATCATGACCTGAGCTGAAGGCAGACACTTAACTGGCTGAGCCACCCAGGTGCCCTGAGAGAGATTCTTAAGCAGGCTCCATGCCCAGTATGGAGCCAGACACAGAGCTCGATCTTATGGCCCTGAGATCGTGACCTGAGCCAAAATTAAGAGTCAGATGCTTAACCTACTGAGTCACTGAGGCACCCCACTAACATCATATTCAGCAGTGAAAAGCTGAAAGCTTTTCTCCTAAGATCAGGAACAAGGCAAGGATGCCCACTCTTGCCTTATTCAATGTGGTATTGGAAGTTCTAGCTAGACCATTAGGCAAGAAAAAGGAAAAAAGCAATCAAATTAGAAAGGAAAAAGAAAACTATCAAAATTTGCTGATGGATGATACTGTATATAGAAAACCCTAAATGCTCTGTCAAAAAAACTTTTGAAACTAATAAATGAAGTCAGTAAAGTTGCAGCATACAAAACCAACGTGTGAAAATCTGTTGCATTTCTACAGTCTATTAATGAACTACCAGATAAATTAAGAAAACAGTCCCATTTACAATTCCTTGTATAATTCTATTAAAGAAACACTGCAGTGAGTGGTGGGAGGGATCCCTTACCAGGCTGCTGTCCTACAACTAGGACAAGGCCATTAAGCCCTGAGACAGGTGTGAGTTCCTAAGCCCCTCAGAGCATCCCATTGACCCCATACTTGGGATAAAGAATTAGAGAAGAACTTAAACAGAAAAAGTAAGAATGGATCCCATGTGGTCTGGTCTGGGTTTGGAGTCCTACACCTAGATAGCACTGTAGACCTTGGCAGGTTCCAGAGAGAAACTTAGAAAATTTTAATAGAGTGATAAAGGTTTTAGTTTTGCAAGATGAGTAATTTCTAGAGGCCTGCTGTACAATATAGCACCTAGAGTTAATAATACATTGTGCATTTAAGAGTTTGTCAAGAGGATAGATCTCATGTTAAATGCTCTGACCACACACACACACACACACACACACACACACACACACACACACACGAAGGAAACTTTTGGAAGTGATGGATAAGTCTGTTACTTGGTGGTGATGGTTTCATGGGTTTGTGCATATGTCCAAACTCATCAAATTGTATACATTAATTATGTGTAGTTTTTTGTATGTCAATTTTATCTCAATAAAGCTATTTTGAAAAGAAAAGGAAGGAAAAGAAAAAAGAAAATTTCCAGGAAGTAATTTCAAATGTGGAAGCCCCTGAGGGCTGGGCCTGTCTTGCCTAGTTGTAAAAGGTGGTATTACCCATGATAGCTGTTTAATTATGTGAAAATAGTTTTCTCTCTGCCCTAAGTCATCTTTTCTTTTCTAAACTTGTCCTCCTGATTTCTTTAACTATTCCCACAAGTGGATGAATGCCTTCTGAAAAGTAACAGCATTTTAGAGGCTGCTCTTTTATATGTGTGACCATCTGTGCACAGGCATTGTCTTTTCTAATTAGGTTGTACGTAATATCATCTGCGTTGTTTATGTGTTTGTTTGGCATTCATATACTGAGTAATAGAATCTGTTCAAAATCAATAGAATCACCCCAATCGTCACTTTTCAAATGCAAATATTACCACATAGGCAGTAGTAGAGATTTGGTGCAAGTTTTAAGACCCACATATAGGTCCCTGGCCATTTTGTAGTTGGGACCAGTCATTGATGATTTTTAAAAGGAAGATAAAAAGAAACTGTTTGTATCTATTTAGGGATTTAAAGAAAAATTTAATCCTGAAACATTTCAAGATCACTTTAATAAAGTTCCAAAATAGACTTAACTGCATTTAAGTGGAGATTTCAATGATTTAAACATGACATTACTTTTTTTTTTTATTACTTAATGGGATTAAAGGAAGAGAGACTATTAAATTGGAGTTACACTAATTTTTAAACCCAATAAAATCTTTCATTGTTAATAGAATTATTGCATTTTCTTCTTTATTTTACTCTCTTACAGGAGGTCTGTGCCTCTCAATTACCTACAGGACCTCTCATTTATAAATGGCATCACTGGGTGCATAAATTGCTATATATTCATGTCCATGTATAGGTGACATTTGTAAAAGCAAGCCTGTGTCATTGTTTTGGAAGCTATCCCAGTTCATGTAACATATACCTCATCCAGGAAGTATCTGGGTATGCACCAGCAAGCCAGTCCTCCCTATGCCCTCTTGTAAAATCTCTTAATGGTGTGTTGTCAGTTATGCTAGGTTAAGAAACCTGCTTAAAACTTTTCATGAGCATAAAACATTATGAAGGCTATTAAATTTAAAAATGGTGTTTGGAAGGTGGAAATCCCCAGAAATCCTAATCTCTTAAACTTTCTTCTTTACTCAAATCTTGTTGGAAGAGCGTAGTATTTTCATATCCTGGGTTAAAGGAAGATTTCTGACAGCTGTCTTACTGCCAGACCTGAATTCCTCAGACCCCAAAGTTCTCTGACCTTTCTGAGACCCTCAGCCACAAATCCCTTTTTCAGCCACTTTGGCCTCAGCTCTGTGCTCTGTTGCCTTTATAAATATCAGTGTTGGCTACTTGCCCCATAACTCCAAATTTGCTCACTGATCAAACTATCAAAAACTAATTGTGAGAGGGCCTCTGAATTCTAGGTACCATGACAGTTACTGAGGCGATGAACATAAATGATGTATTTTGAGATGCCTTTGAAGAGTGCATTCTTCTGGAGAAGTCCAAATTCCAAAGAATGTGATAGTTGCTGCAGACTCATGAGAACACAGAAGCAGCAACTGAGACTCTGTTTCAGGCATTCAGTTAAGATGATTTTTAAGCTAAATTGCCAAGAAACCAAAGAAGAATAGGACCACCCAAATAAAAGGAATGGCATGAAGAATGATATGCAGTTCTGAAGGAACATGGGGTACTGGAGAAGCAGTATGGCTCGAGCCTAGAGTTCACATGGCAGGTGGTAAGAGCTGAGTCAGGAAAGGTAGAAATGGTACAGTTGGAGAAAAGGAGACTCAAGTTCAGTTCATAGACTCAGAGTAGAAAGAAGACAATGAAACCTTGAGGAAACTCACTAGATAGGAAGAGGATATCAAGATCAAAGAATGAGAGAAGAAGGAGAACCAAGAGAAAACTATAATACAGAAACAGGAAGAGGGGCACCTGGATGGCTCTGTTGGTTAAGCGACTGCCTTCGGCTCAGGTCATGATCCTGGAGTCCTGGGATTGAGTCCCAGGATCGAGTCCTGCATCGGGCTCCTGGCTCAGCAGGGAGTCTGTTTCTCCCTCTGACACTCTCCCCTCTCATTCTCTCTCTCTCAAATAAATAAATAAAATCTTTTAAAAAAAAAAGAAAAGAAACAGGAAGAGAAAAATCCAATAAAGGAGGAAGGAATCCATGGTGAACTTTGATGGAGGGACGTGAAACCAAATGAGAAATGTGAAATGACTGTCGAATTTCAGAGCAAGATCTATCCTGGCTGACGGGTTGGGAGAGAGCAATTGCTTTAGGTTGAGGAATTTAAGGGATGTGAGAAAGAAGAGATGTTGAGTGGTCTCATTTCTTGAAGGAGGAAAGAAAGAAAGTAGCAACTGAACACTTACCCAGGCAGGCTTGTTTTATTGTTGATGCTACCAGATAGAAAAACTTAGATCCCATTTATCCTACAAGAGAAACGAGGGAGCTTGAGGAATGGAAGACAGTGAAGACACAAGAAATGGAAGAAATTATAATTGCTTTTAAAGGGGGTGTAGAAAATCTGTCCATTCCTTTCCCACATCAACACTACTGTTTTCTCTCTCTTCATTTCCTTTCCCAGTGAAATTTAACTCCTCTTTTGGCACAACTGTAATTCACTGACAAGGTTCTTTTTATGTCAGTCTCAGAACCTGGCTCCCACTTTCCTTAGTGGTTGGCCCATTTCATTCCCTGCTTATCATGGCCAATACATATTCATCAAATCACTGTCTAATATAGATAATGGCCAATGTAATGTTTTTAACATTCAAAGACGATGATTTTAGTATAAAAATATATTGATAAGTGAAGAAAGAAAAGAAAGGGATAGCTACATGGCCTCAAGACAAGACACTTCAACACTCTGGGCTTCAGTCATCTATTTTTTAAGACTTTATTATAATTTTTTAGAGCAGTTTCAGGTTTATAGGAAAATTAAGGAAGGTACAGAGATGGCCCATATGCCCCTTGCCCCCACACATTCATAGTCTCTCTCATTATCAACATCATTCACCAGAATGTGTAATTTTTTTTTTTTAATCAGGGATAAACCTACAATGACACATCATAATCACCCATTATCAATCCATAGTTTACCTAAAAGTTCACTCTTGGTGTTGCACAGTGGGTTTAGAAAAATCTATGTTATAGATCCATCTTGAAAATATACAATATACTATCACTGCCTTAAAGTGAAATGCCCTCTGTCGTTGCCTATTCATTTCCCTACCCCACCCCACCCCCTGATAATCACTTATCTTTTCACGGTCTCCATAGGTTTTGCTTTCCTGGAATGTTATATAATTGGAATTATATAATATGTAGACTTTTCAGATTGTCTTCTTTCACTTTGTAATATGTATTTAAGTTTTCTTTCCTTTTTTTTTTTTTTTTAAAGATTTTATTTATTTATTTGTCAGAGAGAGAGTGAGTGAGCGAGCACAAGCAGGGGGAGCTGCAGGCAGAGGGAGAAGCAGGCTCCCCGCTGAGCAGGGAGCCTGATGCAGGACTCAATCCCATGACCCTGGGATCATGACCTGAGCTGAAGACAGATGCTTAACTGACAGCCACCCAGGCGTCCCTGTATTTAAGTTTTCTTTATGTCTTTCCTTTATGTCTTGATAGCTCATTTCTTTTTATCACTGAATAATATTTCATTATTTGGGTATACCACAATTTCATTTATTCATTCACATACTGAAGGATATTTTGGTTGCTTCCAAGCTTTGGCAGTTATGAATAAGGCTAATAAACATCCACATGTAGGCATTCCTGTGGACATGAATTTCCAACTCCTTTGTGTAAATACCAAGAAGAGTGATTACTGATTGTATAATAATAGTATGTTTAGTTTTATAATAAACTTCCAAACTGTCTTCCAAAGTGGTGTATCATTGTGCAGCCCCAGCAAGTGCGAGAGTTCCTGTTGCTTCATATCCTCACCAGCATTTCTTGTTGTCAGTGTTCTGGATCTTGGCCATTATTTTTTTTTTTTTTAAGATTTTATTTATTTATTTGAGAGAGATAGTGAGTGAGAGAGCGAGCATGAGCGGGGTGGAGGGGCAGGGGTAGAGAGAGAATTAGACTCCCCGCTGAGCAGGGAGCCTGATGTGGGGTTCTATTCCAGGACCCTGGGATCATGATCTGAGCTACCCAAGTGCCCCTATTTTGGCCATTCTAATACAAATGTGGTGGTTTCTCATTGTTTTAATTTGCATCTCCCTGATAGCATATAATGTGGAGAATATTTTTATATGGTCATTTGCCATCTGTATATCTTCGTTGGTGAGGTGTTTGTTAACGTCTTTGGCCCATTTTTTTATTTGGGTTTTTTGTTTTCTTATTGTTGAGTTTTAAGAGACATTTGTATATTTATATAACTGGCCTTTATCAGTTTTTTTTTTTTTTTGAAGATTCTCTTTGAGTCTGTAGCTTGCCTTTTTAATTTCTTGATATTGTCTTTTGCAGAGCAGAAGTTTTTCATTTTAATGAAGTTCAGCTTGTCAGTGATTTCTTTCATGGGACGTATCTTTGGCGTTGTACCTAAGAAGGCATCACCATGCCAAGGTCATCTAGGTTGTCTTCTGAGAATTTTATAATTTCATGTTTTACATTTATGTCTGTGATCCATTTTGATTTCATTTTTGTGGGGTGTAAGTTCTCTGTCTCCTACTTATAAAAGTGACTGTCTTGATTAGATTCTACTTAAAATGTAATCCAGCTTAAAAATATGAGGATTCTAAAATTAGGGAATTAAGAATTTTACTAAAAGGGAAGAAAAGACTATTAGGAAGTGTGGTGGAAAGTCAGGGAGGCAGGTTCTGATCTTGGCTTCTGGTGTGGTGGTTTTATACTCTTACCGAAGTTACTTAAACTCACCAAGTCTCAGTTTGGCCTCTCCATAATGAGGAGGTATATCATTTCCTACAGGACTATTGTGGGAACCACAGGAGCCAATCGCTGTAAAGTAGCCAGTGCAGACATGGCAGACGCATTGTGGGTGCCTGATAATATTTGTGACTCTCTTCTTCCTTAAATTCATTTTGCTCATTGATATTGCTTCACTTAGGACAATACTATTAGCAGATACTGAATGAGAATTTACTGTGAATTAATATATGTTCTCCATGAATTAATATATCTAATCCTCATTAAAAACCAATTATTTCCATTGCCATTGTACAGTTAAGGAAGCAGGCATAGAGAGCTTAAGTGGTTTGCTCAAGGTAACTCTTACAGTAAAGAACGGAGCCCCAATTTAAATTCAGGCAAGTCAGATCCAGAGCCTTTGTTTTTAACTACCGCATACAGTTGTTGTATATTTATGAAATAATTCTTAGTCAAATCTGTTTGATATAAATTACATTTGATCCAAAGCTCAGCTATATATGGCTTCCAAGCTTTCAAATATAATTTCTAGGATAACTTTAGACATATGTAAAATGCACTGTTTGTTAGTAATAACTAACAGAAGAGCCCAGCTCCCAGAGTGGCCATGCCATTGGTCAGAAGCATTTTCTGGTAGTGCAGTAGTTACTGTATTTGAAAAGAGGAATGTTGATCTCTTTTGTACAGTTAGCCAGATAACTGCTTTGACATCTGAAACTTCTTCTGTACATTTCCTTGCCCCCAAAGAGTAATCTGTACATCCACATGAAAGAAAAGTCACAGGAATGTTTGAAGAGAAATTCTGATCATGGGTTAATAAATAAAGGTATTGCATTCTTATAAATTAGTAAGGTAAAACAAATCATTATAATGATTTAGTAATGATCTCAACGAGACTGGCTTACTTTGTAATTAAATTAGTGTCTCTGACATTAGTGTTTGAAACATACTGCCATTTTATTTATTTATTTATTTATTTAAGATTTTATTTATTTATTTGAGAGAGAGAGAATGAGAGACAGAGAGCATGAGAGGGAGGAGGGTCAGAGGGAGAAGCAGACTCCCTGCTGAGCAGGGAGCCCGATGCGGGACTCGATCCCGGGACTCCAGGATCATGACCTGAGCCGAAGGCAGTCGCCTAACCAACTGAGCCACCCAGGCGCCCCATACTGCCATTTTAGAAAGTCAGCTGACTCAACAAGGAAGTGATTTTCAAAACAATTACCATCATTATTATTAAACATTAATTGACCATACCCTATATTGATTTTGATCCCAGTTAACTTGATAGTAAATATTGTTAATTAAAAAACAAACCTGTTAGTTCCTATTTTGAGGTAGTAACTTAACATCAGTATGTATGTCTAGTGAAATGAATGTTGGACCAATAACTAGGATATTTGAGTTACTTTCTTTTAAAACAGAGCTAAGGAAATAAATGAGGAGAAGTTGCCTTTTTAGAGAAAGTGATGGCTTTGAATTTGGGTATGTTGTATTTGAGATAGCAGTAGGCATATGAAAATGTAAGACACATGACAGCTGTGAGGACTAGAGTTCTAGATTTTGTTCTGTTTTTCTTTTGGGGGGTGTGGGGGAGCATTGCAGATATTAAGAGCCTGAGGATGGGGGTGGTGTTCTTTGGTTTATGAGAAAGAATAGTGACACTGAGGAGAACATTCACATGAGTGAAGAAATCAGAAATGAGGAAGCTAAAAGTCCTGTGGAGAGAGTAGATTGTCAGTTTATAGTCTTAGAGATGGAGCACTTCTAAATGAAGAGAAGTCTGAGTTAGAGACCTCCAGAGGTTTGCCACTGAAAGTAGCCTGGGAGATGGATGTCACTGAGGTTGAGCATGTCATGGAATCAGGCCAATCAATAAATTGTCCTCCCAGGTAACCAGGAGAGTGATATTTAGTAGGGACTTTTGTCTGAACTTCTCTACAACTCTTGAGAAATAGACCCAGGAAGTTGACTTTGATTTAGACGCACCTTGCCTCAGTAGTTGCCAAGAGCTTCAGATCTGAATAGTTAACAATAGAGCCTAGCAGTCACACCTACCGCACAACTTTGGGGAGCCTGCCCACTCATTCCTTGCTTTTATCTAAAGTCTTAAGACTTCACCACTTGGATTTAGATTAGCCGAGAATATGACCAGGTATGAAAAATTTATACCATACATTCAACATTGGTATCTATTAATAATAGCTAATATTTATCATCCTTTTAAGATGCATCAGATATCGTGCTAGGGGTTTTGCATGATGATCTCATTTAAAACTTACATCAGCCCTGAATTTGGTAACACTCTTAGCTCCACTTGCAGATGGGGCTTGGAGAGGGTGTGTAACTTGCTTCAGGTAATTCAGGACAAAGTCAGTATTCAAATTTAGGTTTGTCTGATCTCTAAGTTATACTGACTATGTGAAGTGTTTTCAAGAGCGTTGTCTGCCCTGTACTTTCTGAGCAACAGATCATAAAACATAAAAATGATTTCAAAAGAAAAGTAAGGAGATATTGCTTTAATTTTGAAATCTTTTAGTTAATTAGGAGAAAGCAAGGACTTACCACCAAACTAAATCTTTTTATTCATAAACCTTTGATTTTAACTCTATTTGCCACTCATTTTATGAACGTATGTTTTTCTTTAAGGAAATTTCAGAAGCAAATCCTTGCTAAGGCTAATGATAGTGTTAACACTGACAGTGACTTCACTGAACAAAATTAGTAAGGAGATGCTAGCAGGTAGGGAATTTTATATTACTTGAAAACTGAACTGAGTTTTTCGGTTTGGTTATCCTTTTATCTTAAATTTCTTCTTAGTTTGAGAGGTTCTGTTTCAATGGATAAACCTCACAGTCACATGAGAAGCCGTTTTAAAAGGAAAATCCTTGATGGTTCAAGCAGTTGGAATCTGTGTTGAATTCTTACTGAGGTTTAGGATGACTGTTGATGGCCAAAATGTGCTTGTGGGACACACATGTTACATGATAGCACCCAGACCTGACTTAATGCACTAAACAGATTGCTAGTCTTTCCTACCAGCTGTTCCTGTCTCCTTTAGTTGTTTGCATTATGACTGTTCATGAACAACAGATAAATCTAAATGTTTCAAAAGCATATATATTAGTTGAAGACATTGTAATAGTGAAAAAATAAGCTAGTTTCTGACATTCTATCATCCCAATTTTTTAATCATCCTTAATGACAGAAACAGGTGAATGCTCCTATTGGCTACAAAGACATCCAATAAAATAGATATGACATCATTATGGGATATATATCTGGTTGGCGTGCCCTTCGGTAACAAAACAATCAGAGATTTCTTTTTTTTTTTCCCCAAAGTGTTGATTATTTACTGTCTCATCTTATCAGAACCCCCTTTGCCAAAGCCATCAGTTTTGTACTGTTTTCTGTAGTGATAATGCTCAAAGTTAAGAATGTATTGAGATGGGGTGCCTGCGTGGCTTAGTCATTAAGTGTCTGCCTTCGGCTCAGGTCATGATCCCAGGGTCCTGGGATCGAGCCCTGCATCGGGCTCCCTGCTCTGCGGGAAGCCTGCTTCTCCCTCTCTCACTCCCCCTGCTTGTGTTTCCTCTCTCGCTATGTCTCTCTCTGTCAAATAAATAAAATCTTTAAAAAAAAAAAAAAGAATGTATTGAGATTACTGTAGACAAAAGTGAAAGGCTGTATATCATTACTACCTAGATTTGAAAAGAAAAGCAACATAAATGACATCTTATACTGGAAAAATTTGATAATGTTTCTGTTATTTGGCATTGGGTTTTGCAAGATCTATATATTTTAAAGAAAAGTTATGACAAATCATTCTGTTCATTCCTTCACAGATATTTATCAAGTACCTACTAAGTGCTGGGAACATTTCTATACACTGAAGATACACATTTTTATCATAATGCCAAAAAATCTGTTAAGTGTATGTTGTATTTACCTTGCCTGTTAAACTCATGGTAAGAAATTGGTCATGGGTTAAAAATGCTTGAGTTCATATAACATGTTTACATTAATAATACGGAATCATTGTGAATGAAATGGTTTTCTGGAGGATCAAATAGCAATTTCTAGTTGTGATTTTATGCTCAGGTGAACAGCATGCACAGTTGCCAAGCTATAGAGACTTGAAAAAATAAACATGTCATCTACTCAGATACTCAGATGGTAAAACTCTTAAAAACTGCACAAGATCTATTGGGAAGTGCCTTCTGTTATCCAGTCATTGCTCTCCTTTCATTAAGAGGTAGAGTGGACTTTATTAGCCTTCATAAGTTGATGCTGGCCATATCCTTACTTACTTTTTTAGAGTAGCTGCATTCGAGGCACTTCTCAGAGCATATTATTTTGGTATTACTGCTCCAGAATGCTTATCAAAAGCTGGAGTGAGAAAGAGTATTTACGGAGGATTCCTTGAAGAAGATGCAGGTCATCCACTCCTCTAGACTAGGCATTACAAACTCAAAAGACTAGAAAGACCAAGAAAGTATCAAAATTGAATGAAGGCAACCATGCGACCTATGGCATGCTGGAGGTCACATGCCCATCTAAGGGACAGTTACTCTTAAGCATCACAGAATACTCCTGCAGGTTGATTCCTGCAAGCTGATGATTCCTTTCAAACTCTACATTTAAATAGACTATAACTCCCTCTGATTAAGATAGGCAGGCAAAAGACTATATACCACATTATTCTAATCTCTGTTAAAATATAATTTCTGAATTGTCATGTATTGTGAATCCAACAGTCTCCATTGAGAAAGTTAAAAGATAAAGATTTATGAAACATATGGTTCTGTTTACTGTATTTATATGTCACAGTGTCCTCCTATGAGGACCCCTGGGAGAAATTTCTGTCTGGTCTTAGTTCCAGGATTAGTTGTGCTTCTACTGTGAATAAAAATAAGTAGATTTGCAAACTACCATTCTATGTCAGGAGCTGGTGGCTTTAGACATGGATATTCTACTTAAAAGGTCTGTTTGTCTCATGCAAAAGTTAATCTAAATTCATGACCAGGCTCTACCCGATGGGTTTCATCTTGCAATACATATTTGTCTTTAACCTCACTTTTTTTTTTTTTTTTTTTTTTTTTTTTTTTAAAGATTTTATTTATTTGACAGAGAGAGACACAGCGAGAGAGGGAACACAAGCAGGGGGAGTGGGAGAGGGAGAAGCAGGCTTCCCGCCGAGCAGGGAGCCCGATGTGGGGCTCGATCCCAGGACCCCGGGATCATGACCTGAGCCGAAGGCAGACGCTTAACGACTGAGCCACCCAGGCGCCCCCTGTCTTTAACCTCACTTTTGACTTATCTTTCTTATTCTCATTTTCCTTCAAACTAACTAATTAATTAATTAATTAATTAATTTTGAAATGTATATCTTGTTTTATTTCATGTAACTATATAGACCACCTTAGAACTTTTGGGAACAGATGAGATTAAAAATAAATTAAGAAACAGCTTCCAAGATGTATGTTGGTCAAAATATTTCTTTCTCACAATAGCATTGCACTCCAGTGTATTGTGAAGTAGGTCACAAATGCCAATATTTCTGTGGCCATACCAACTGAAATAATAGCAAAGTGTTTATACTTTGACATTAATTGTTGATAACTAGGTGCTCCTTTTTTTTTTTTTTAAGATTTTATTTATGTATTTGACAGAGAGAGACACAGCAAGAGAGGGAACACAAGCAGGGGGAGTGGGAGAGGAAGAAGCAGGCTTCCCACGGAGCGGGGAGCCTGATGCAGGGCTCGATCCCAGGACCCTGGGATCATGACCTGAGCCAAAGGCAGATGCTTAATGACTGAGCCACCCTGGTGCCCTTAGGTGGTCCTTATAATGTGATCTTAAATAAGAACCTTGTTCACTTTCTTAACGGTGCCAAAAGAGGTAAATTTACATGTAATGCTGGGAGTGGCATGTAAACAGAAGTTCATCCTTTTACATGTGATGGCCACTAGTCCTTAAGGTGACTTCCCATGAATTTAAAAAAGGGTATTTTGTCCTCCCAGAGGCTACAGCTGAAGGTCAAGACCTCTGCTTTTGTCATCAGAGCATGACAAGGATTGTAGTCCCCATCTCTCTTGGGCCAGGAATTATTGGGGCAAGTACAACTTGCTGGACCATTCACAGAAGCCCTACTAGTGTGTTACATGTGGATTTCTTCACCTGCCATATGTGTCTTGACTACTGAAAACAAGACTAAAGGCTGATGAGGTAGATTCTAGGTTGGCAACATTTTATAACCCTATAAACAAAAACAAGCAGCTCTAAGCTCGCAGAAAAGGAAGATAAGCAACAGGATGCATATGTGTCGTATTACAACTTAATTCTTTTGATACGTATTGAACTTTTCCTGTATTTAATAGCTAAATCATTTTTGTGGGTCACAGACCTTTTGAAAATCTGATGAAAGCTATGATCCCTCTCTAGGAAGGCACATAAAGGTATAAGCATATAGACTTTCTATTGAATTTCTGCAAGTTATCAGATGTAGGGGACCAACTCCAGCTATTGTTATGGAGAGCTTCATTCATTTAACCATTTGTTCAGTAGAAGAGTGATGATGACCTTATGAAGGTACCATACATTTCTAACCTTATGCCTCAAAATCACCAGTCCCTAAGCTCACTAGAGTCATGCTCTGTGATTGCACCACAGATAAATATGGTTTCTGAACCAGTCTAAACAAGAGCAGAGAGTTTTACAGTCTTCAAACAGAGGTTAATAGAAATGAATGTGAGGATTCTTTTCCTTATCTGTCTGGCCCCGGTTTTGTTTAGCATATTCTGATGTTTAAGCATATGTTTAATAGGAAAGCAAGGTTTGGGGCACCTGGGTGGTGAAGTCGGTTAAGTGGCTGACTCTTGGTTTTGGATCAGGTCCTGATCTCAGGGTCCTGAGACCGAACCCTGTGTGGGGGCTCCGTGCTCAGCAGGGCATCTGTTTCAGATTCTCTGTCCCTTTCCCTCTGCCCCTCCCACCCATTCTCTCTGTCTCTGTCTCTGTCTCTGTCTCTGTCTCTCTCTCTCTGTCTAAAATAAATAAATAAATCTTTTTAAAAAGTAGGAAAGCAAAGATTAAGTAAACCATTATGCATTTAAATTCCATAAAATACCTCTCATGTGCTGTCTCTCTCATTCTCTCTCTCTCAAATAAATAAAAATAAAATCTTTAAAAAAAAAAAAAAAAAGGGCGCCTGGGTGGCTCAGTTGGTTAAATTCCATAAAATATTGTATAGTCACTTAAAAGGATGTTTGGAAAGAATTAGTAATCACCTAGAAAAAAATGCTTTGTCAAACTGTTAAGATAATAAGGCTGACGATGTAAGAGTTTAATCAGTATGATTGCAACTTATGTTTTTTTTCTTCTTAAAAATAAAAATACCAAAAATATTAGTGATTCTTTTTGGTAGAATGATAGAGCATCTTCATTCTTGTTTTTACAGTTTTATTTTCCAAATTGTTACAATGAATATGTATTATTTTATATTAAAATTGAGGGGAAAAGTTCATTTTAAAATTACAGGAAGTAGTTTGTTAGAACAAGGAAAGTGTATGTATTAGGAAAATAGAAAATTGTTGCTTTAAGCAAAAGAGTTCTCAATCCTCACTAATAAATATGTATGTAATTATATAACATCAGCTATTCTCTTTGGGACAGAGAGAGACAGAATCAGTTTGTCTAGTGATTTTTGAGATTGGATATCTCAAATGACTAAATTAAACTATGATATAGAGTGTGTGTGTTGGAGTTTGTAATTTTCTCAAAGTATTAAGAAAACACACATAATATTAATAGGCTTTGAAAATAAAAATTAAAAAAAAGTCTCTTAGGTACAGGCCTGTGTCATTCTGTAACAAAGTGAGAATGTATTATTGGACTTCATACTTAAATTTTGTTTTTGTAAGGACTCTTTTATGGCAATTGGTCACATCGTTTCTGCTGCAAGTGTCAGTTTTGCATAAATGTGAAATCACCGAGATTTGTGGTTTGGGGTTGAAATTTTGTCACTACCCTAAAAAATCACACCCAGAGGGTATAAATTAAATTTTTGGCTTCTCCCGTGAGCTGGGTGAAACCAACACTAAAATAACATCTCAAGGGGTACAAAACTAACCATTGCAATAAAATGGACATATTCTGAAGTTGAATTCTGTATAGCCTGTATAAACTCAGATCATCCAGGACTGCTAAGGAAGAGAATTTTCAACTGTGCTAAACTGCTCATTGGTAAGAACTGTGTACAGCTGGACCACCATGTATCACAATTCCATGAAGTTCAGTGTGAATAAATATGAATGGTACCTCTTGGCATTGGGCAGACACTGGATGGCCTTAAAGAGACAAGGAAGAATTTATTCATAACTACTTCAATAGGAGACATGACTATTGCGATAAGGTTCAAGACTATACAATAGAGGAGAGAAGCTGTTTTAATTCTGGCTGAAACAGTTTGGTTTGAGCTAGTGGAAAAGTCCTGGAGGACACGAGTAGAGAGGCTGGTCATTGTGTTTGCTCACTGGCAGCTCATCTAAATTAGACTCCTACTCCTGCAGAGACTGGGAGATTGGGGCTCAATCCTTTTTGATTACATTTCAAAGGGATGGCTCCCAGGTTCTTGAAAAAGACATTCCCAAGTAGTAGAAGAGCCGAGAGGCTGAGGAAAGAGTTACATCTTAAAGGGGCAGAGAAAGAATTGACAGTTGAAAATATTCTTAAGTAAATTCTCTAAGAAAACAGAGGACAGAGGAAGAAATCTGTCTAAAGTTTAATCAAGTTTGGTCACATTCATTTTCCTTGGAGGCAATGTGGAGATAGAAAGTTCTAACCGTGAAAAGTGGCTTTTAACCTTGACTCTTGCTTAGGTATATTTTTTGAGTGTTGGTTCTTCTCTATTAGTTGTTTATACTGCATAAAAATTACCACACACTTAGTGGCTTAAAACAACATACATTTATTTATCTCACAGTTTCTGTAAGATCTGTGGAAATCAATGTGTTGAACAGGACTGTGTTTTCTTCTAGAAGCCTGACTAGGGAAGCATCTGCTTCCTCTGCTTGCCTGGCTCTTGGCAAGATACTTGGCATTTCTCTGGGGCTGTAGGATTCATGCCATCTTGCTTCTTCAAAGTCAGAAAGGGGAGAGATAACTAGGGCAAATTGGCTAGCAAGAAGTTTTGCATATTATAATGCAATTCTGGGAAACGTGATGACACCTCATCACCTTTGCTATAGTCTATTGGTTAGAAGCAACTCACATGTCCCATGCACACTCAGGGGAGGTTTTTACACAAAGATGTGAACCCCACAAGGCCACCCTAACAGTCTATGTGCCATATCCCTCATTTGTATAAATAAAGCAATTTCACTAATAATAAACTTTTAGATCCCTAAGAATACTCCAAGCTGCATTTGGAACAATTTGGGGATGGATAGGAGTGTTACCATTGTTATAGAGCCCTGGGTCCCTATGCCTACTTTAACCTAAGCAGCATGTTGAGATTCCTTATGAAATTTGTCTTGTCTTGTCTTGTCTTCTCTTTTCTTCTCTTTTTTCTCTTCCCTTCCCTTCTCTTTTCTGTTTCTCTTCCCTTCCCTTTCTTCCTTTCTTTCTTTCATGAAGTTCTTCTGTTTCCTTAAAATATAATTTAAAAATGCATTAGACCAGATAATAATTATGATCACCTTAGTTGGAAAAGCTATGATTCAAATAAAATTTAAAATGAAAACTTGTTTCATGAATTAAAGCTTAGCCTCATGAATTTGACCATAATTATGATGTGACTTGTCCTAGAAAGAACTTAAGATTCCCTGTCTTGAGCAAACAGCCTGTAAGCTGGTAGCACACTCTGCACAGAGACACATAGAATCAGTTCAGTCAAACTTTTCTGCACAGTTTTTATCCTCTGTACATCCTTGAGTATTTTTTAAAGATTTTGTTTATTTATTTGAGAGAGAGCACACAAGAGCATGAGAGAGAGCAGGGGGAGGGGGAAGGAGAAGAGCAGAAGGAGAGGGGGAGAAGCAGACTCCGCACTGAGCAGGGAGCCCGATGCAGGGCTCGATCCCAGGACCCTGAGATCGGGACCCAAGAAGAAGGCAGATGCTTAAACTGACTGAACCACCCGGGCTCCCCTCCTTGAGGTTGTCATAGTTGTATCTTCTCCAAAGGGATCATCTCACTTGCAACAGGAAAGCCTAAGAAAATCCTAGTGGAGCTTAAAGTAGTATCCAGATGAAAAGAGACCAAGTCACATGTTGCTATCATTCTAGAATATTTATTACTTAGTTGAGCTTTCCCCATCTGAGAACAAGCTTGAATTTTTCCTCTTTTTATTTGCAAAGTTATCTTTTCCATCTTAGTGTGAAGATGGAATACATGCTGACGCAATGTCCCAGGCTGTGTTTACAGACTCTCTGGAGGTGAAGTGGGGGTGGGAGGGAGCAGGGGAGGAAGCAGTTCCTTAGCAATTGTTTTTCTCATTATGTTGTTAGGTGGCCCATCACAAATTATCCGTGGAAAATATTGTTTATGTTCATTTGTATCATCAAGTCTTTCTATATGTGACTGTCTCTCTGTTTTTCATTTTGTAATATTAAGGATACCATTTTAAAGGTGCTGTATTAACTTCAGTTTTGGCTATAGATTCCAGCTGCTGTTTAATGTTTTACTTATTAGGACTATTGGAGCCAATCCTCTCCTTTGTACTTGTAAAATATAAACACATGACCTTTCTAGGTCTGGTAGGAGAACCTCCCCAGATGGAGTGCATGAAGCTTGCAATTATGAAGGAAGAAGAGCAAGTGCAGATCTGGTGGCTTTTGATTGCCAGCATCTGACAGCCACATTCCCTTCCCTCAGGATGTGCTGGGAATATGATCAGGCAGAAGTGCACTTAAGTGAATCCAGCAGTTGAACTTACCACAGAAGATTTTGGTACACAGCAGGCATATGGAGAAGAGAAGACCACAGTGCAATCCTCCAAGGAACTCAACATCTAGTTGGGTTGGAGAGGTGTGAATTATGCAGCAAGAAAATAAAGTGGTATGGGAATTAAAATAATGGGCAAATTATTTCAGTCAGGGAATGGGGCAGGCTTCATGGAAAAGAAGGCATTTGATGTGGGTCATATGGAATGAATAGGACTGAAAATGGAGTTTATAAGGGTGAGAATATTTTATATCAGAGGAAAGCACATTAATAAGATGATTGCCATCTAAGTGTATAGCTTATCTGTAGATACATGCATTTTAATTTGCCTGGAGTTTAGATTCCATGTGGCTGAGAGAGGTAGGGACAGAGGGAGAGATGAATCTGGAAAGGCAAATAGAGGCACATCATGGAGGGGTCAATTACCAGGTTAGGATTTGCTGACTTTTTCATGGGTGTGTGTGTAGGGGCAGATTGAAGTCAAAGTATAGTGGTTAAAATAACAGATTTTGGGATCAGAATAACTTGGTTTTCTGTTCTGATTCTGCCATCTACTGATTATGTGAACCTATATATAATTCCCCTGACCTTCAGGGTTGTTGTTTTTTTTTTTCATCAATAGATGAGGACAGTAATGCCAATTTAAGAGGGAAATTCTGAGGATCAAATAAGATTATATACCTTAAAGATTGGGTATAAGATTATATACCTTAGGCTAGTACCTACCACTCAATAACAACACTCTGTGAGCTGTGATTATGCTAAATAGAAGGAAGGCAATGCCACAATGTCAAGACAACTACTCTCTTCAGTTGTGAATGTGAATGTAACAGTCCCTCTCTCCCAGATGAGTAGGAACTGACCCTGCTCACATTAGCTTTTTGCTAAATGGATTAGAACACTGGACTAAGCAGGGAGTCCAGTGATCTCATGGAGAAGAACTCAAACTAAAGTCATATAGAATGTGCAACAGAATTATCAGTGAAGAAAGGGAAAATCTAGAAGGAACAAAAAGCATAGGGAAATTAAGAAGATAGAAAGTCTGTGGAAATCACCCTAGAATGAATTCCTTGAGGTGGCAAGGCTGAGAGAGGTTTTTTAGGAGCCTGCCATTCGGAGTTGATCAGGAGGGAATGTATTATGGCACTTCACTGGTCTGTACAGAGGGAATGATGCCACTTCATTCCTTCATTCTGAATAACAGCAGGAACAGAAGATTGAGGAACTGATCGACATAGAAAGATACACACCTTGAATGGAGGCTCAAGCTATATACTGATTAAAGTCAGGATCTGAAAGTGTTGGTAGCTGGGTAAATAGAGCTATCAGAAGTTAGGCTATGCATGGAACACAAAACCAGGACAACATAACTAAAGGAAGAACAGTATAACTAATATCATCTAAAGCAGAAAGTTACCTGCTAAGGGCATGTGAAGGTTAGGATTGAGGTAAAGAAGTAGGAAGAAGGGAGAGAGGGAACAAAAGAAGATAAGGGACAAAGAAAGAAGATGAGCTTCTAGGAGACAAATTTCAGTACTGATAATTTCAGTGCTCTATTGTGGATGAGTTCCAGGAGAAGGTAGAAACTGAGCTGATCTTTGAAGGGTCAATGGAGAAATAAGAAAGAGGACATTCCAGATAGTAGGGCAAGTATGAGTAGAAGCTCCGTCTCATGACAGTTCCTACCTTGTTTGTAAGCATATTGGTATGCGTGGAGTGCTGGGTATGTGTGAGCTGTTTACTCTGTGGCCTTTCTTATGAAAGGAATAATGGTGGGTACTAATGGGGTAGTACCTTCAACATGCCTTTTATCAGGGGCAATTTGCAAAGGACAGACTTTGGAAACCCAAGAAACTTGTGGTCATCCCTCCTCCCCTTTTACTTCTGGTACAAATCCCTTACTAGCAAAGCCTGTGTATACTGAGATGAGGAGATGTTTGTCATATTAAACCTTAAACAGGTTAAGGCTTAACAGGAGCTGAGTGATCTTATTTGATGAGTGTAGATTTATAAGAATTTTGGCTTGGAGTTCGGGATCAAATTCTCTCACTTAAGCTGTGGGAGCCTGTGAAATCTTTCCAGTAAAAATCATTGCAGTTGAGATTTTTGCCAAATAGTCCCTCTTAAAAAAAAAAAAAAATCTCTACGTGATTCCTCAAAAATAACTGAAAATGTCTATTTTGTTATGCTTCTAACTGCTGTGTGGTACTAATTTCTTTTTCAGAAGCATATGATAGAGAATAAGATAATTCTGATTACCCTGAAATAAGAGAACACTGATATTTTATTTTATTTTTTTCCCTGAGTTGAAACTTTATGTTTTTGGATTGTTCATCATTGTACATGTATTTTAATATTTTTCATATGTCATTTTAATGTTGTTCATATGTTAAAACTGCAGTGACTTTTTTTATCCTTGTAACACTAGGATAATTTAAAGAGAATGTTTTTTGAAACATCATTTTATTTCATTGTAAAATGGGCCAAATAAAACATTTTTGTTCATTTGGGCAGTATGTCAACAGCCATGTATTTCAAACAAAAGAAGTGTGATTTCTTTTAATGTTTTGAAGCAATTCAGATGGAGGCAGCATACGAGGTGAACTCTTGAAAAAGTTCCTGTTAAAGCTGATGTTGCGAGTTGGGGGTACAGATGGAAGGATTATATGAAAGAAATCTCTGAATCTTTAACTCTCTCCTCTTTCCTGTCCCCACGTTGCTGGTTTCTATCATTTCTAAGGGCTCAGGGTCAGTCTTTTCCAATCCTACCTATGATGGAATTAAGGTCTTAGAGTATCATGTGTTCTTCTAAGGGATGTCTTGGCCTTCAGGCTCTCAGCACACATTATCCCCAGTTCTGTGACCCCCTATTGTTTCTCATTACTTAAAGATATCCAAGAAGAGGGACACCTGGGTGGCTCAGTTGGTTAAGCATCTGCCTTCGGCTCAGGTCATGATCCCAGGGGCCTGGGATCGATCGAGTCCCACATGGGGCTCCTTGCTCAGCAGGGAGTCTGCTTCTCCCTCTGTCTCTGCCTGCCGCTCCTCCTGCTTGTGCTCTCTCTCTCTCTCCCTCCCTCCCTCCCTCCCTCCCTCTCTGACAATAAAGAAATAAAATCTTAAAAAAAAAAATCCAAGAAGAAAAGCTTTGAAATTTTAGAACTATATGTTACTTTAGGTTGGTTAAAAAGTACTCCCTCTATCCTCCCATCTGCCTGGACAGTGACATTCTGAGGCTGAAGAGCTGATGGACACCAGTGGCAACTAAGGAGAAGCAGAGAAGTTCTTATTTGTGTGGCTCACCTGTCCCCCCTATCCTTTAAAATCAACAGCAGCTGTGTAGATGTTTGGAGGGTACTTTATGCCTAGATACTGATGTGATCATCATATTTTATGGCATTGCTGCCTTTATGACATGTTCATTGTCTAATGGATCTGAAATCATAAGCCTCAGCCTCATAGTGATTCCTGGAGCTAAGTTAAGTAGTTTTATAAAGAATCTCTTTTTCGTTATTTATCAATCTTTGAGAAACTATTTATATGTGATTTACCAAATGGTATTAATATGGAGTGTACAGTTTGATAGTATATATATATATGTACACACACACATTTTAAAATTATTCATGGACTTATCTTGATATTTCTTAGGTCTAGATTTAAATGGCACCATGTTGAAAATAATTTCAGTATTATTAAAATGTTTATTAACCCTGTTATTTTGAGGCAAAAAAAAAAAAAGATAATTGTATTAGAGTTCAAGAATATAGACTCTGCATCTAGTTCACCAGTGTTCAAGTCCTGATTCTACAAGTTATTAGCTCTGTGACCCTGGGTGGGACATTTAAAATCTCTGTGCCTTGGTGGCCTCATCTATAAAATAAAGATAATCCTCCTGGGGTTGTAGACCCAAATAATGTCCTGACTGTGGATTTCATGGAAGTATATTACATGTATATATACATCTCTCTTTTTTTGTTGGTAGATGGTATTCAGAATGATGTTGAGATGTTTCTAGTAAAATTAGAAATCCTGAATGTTCAGAAGAAAATCACCAGGTAAAAATGTGCCACATTCAGTTCTCAGTCTGTGATAGTCTTCACCTTAACTAAATACTGAGTGTGGTTAGCGGATAGCATGCTAGGAAGACCAGTCCTGTGCCGGTCTCCCTTTTGTGGTTTTGGCCAAGTTTCATATACCCTCTCTACCCCTGTTGCCTCATCTATAAAAATGCTTACTTGGACTGCATGATCTCTAAGGTGTCTTTCAATTCTAAAAGTCTGTGAATCTTTCAGTATACTTTGACATAATGAGTTTTACACATGGACTACTCTTGAAAGCATTTAACTTTTCTTTTTTTTTTTTTAAGACTTTTTCAGGTATTTCCTCTTCCCCTTCCTTCTTACCTCCCTTTTCCTTCTCCTTCCTTCTATTATGTCAAATCTATAGAGATTCCAAACATGACCACTGCTTTCAGGATGGTGAAATCATAGGACTTCCATTTCCAAGACACAGTAATTGTGATTCCATGAGATGAAATCCTTATAGTAGGTCAAAACAATAACAAAACAAACACAAAATTTAATATTCTTCCTCAACGGTTTATTATCTTCTCCATTCTCTTGCTCCCCGAACTCAGTCCTTCCTCTTCTTTCCCTTACCTCATAGATGGTGTCCTCTTCTACATCTTTCCCAGCCAGAGCTCTGGCAGCCATGAGAGAAGTGTCCCTCTTACCTTGTGGCCCACCCACAGTAATGCAGTTACAAAAGTCACGACCATTTTACCTGACTTATCTGATAGTTTATCCCCTCCTTTCCCTTTCTGTTGCCACAGCATCAGTTCAGGCTCTAATCATTTCTTGGCATGCGTTATTTCAATGAACCTATTTCCCTTATTCTGATCTCAAATCCCCCACCCCCCAATAAATTCTCCACTTCTCTGCCAGAGTAGGATTTCCTGAAATGTATGTCTGATTATCATATCCATCCCCTAAGAAATTTTTCTAGTTTCTTACCAGCTCTTCATCGAATGCCTCTTGCTGAAGTTGTCACCTGGCTTATTAGTCATTAGCCGCTCCTTTCCCTGACCCTCTGCCCTCCAGTTATGACTGAACTACTTTCTTTTCTTTAGTCCTTTTTTTCTGGCACCTACTGCCTAGCTTTATCCTCTTGTTCCCACTGTCTGGAGTGCTGTTCTTCATCTGTGAGGTGATTACCCATTAGCTTTTCAAGATTCAGCAAGTCTCTGTTTTGCATATTATAACTCTGAGAAACTTCTTTTACTACTACACCGCTCACACTACCAGGAACAAGCTTGTCTTTGGTGCCCCTATTGTCATTTGTAATACAATAACCATAAAAGAAATGATAGCAAATTTAGTCACAAAACTGATGAGATGCACAGTGGACACTTTTTTAAGCTGAGTTGGTTTCCTTCATAAAGGCCCACATTGGAAAAAATATATAAGCTATATAACAATGGCTATTTAGGCGATTCTCAGCATCTCTAGGAGAATATATACAATCTTGGATCGTTCAGTCATCTGCTACCACTTTAGGGACGATTTTTCCTACATTAGTTGGAGTATAAGGTGTTGAAGAGTGAATGACTTGCATAGCCTTATGGGTAAAAAGATTGGGGTTCTTGGGTACTGAAGCTTCTGGTTCCTCTGATCCCTGAAGGAGTACCCTTGTCCACCTGGTTGTTAGTCTTTGCAAGTGAGGACAGCTACTCGTGTAGTGTGTAGACAAGCTTTGTGGTTTGGGTAGAACCAACCTTTGTAGCCTGGTTGACTAGACCTTGCTTGGTCTTAGAGGCTTGCTGGCCTTTGAGGCTTTGCACCATCCTTGATCTGGGTCTGAGATCCTGGACATTTTCCCCAGCCTATGGGATTTACCACCAAGAGTGTCCTTAGTAGGCCCAGTAACTTAATTCAGAGTCCAGGCAATGTGAGCACCTTCAGGAATGCAAACAAGAGCTTTCTCCCTGACCACACCACTTTGGGCAATGGGTACCGACTGAGGCCCACTTTATCTTTATGCTTTTCCCCACTTATTTCATGTTTTTAAAGGCATTCTTCTCCACCACCCCCTTCTCCACATATACCCCTTTAGTGTCTTCCCTCAAACGGAGAGAAAAAAGGCAACAACCTTGATCTCAACTTAGTGCTTTCTTGGTTCCTCTAGGACAACCAAAAGGTTTTCCATTCATGTTGTCATTCCTTCCTTCTTGACTTATCCTTATGGAAAGAGCCTAATGGTAGAACAGAATTCTTTTCTTGCATTTATGGAACAGATTCTCTGATAAGTTTGAACATGATAAGCTCTTAGAAACTTACTGAGTGTTTTAAATATCTTGTCTCATTTAGTTTTCAAGACTCCCCTATGGCATAGTTGCTAGTATTATTATTCCTATTTTACAGAGACTCACAAAGGGCAGTAAGTATCCCATGGTTCACCACAGGCCCATGGCAGAACCCAACACCTGTGGGGACGACTCTAAAAGCCTCCTAAGTGCAAGGTATCCCACAGTATTTCATCAACATTATCTGACACTGTTTTCACTCTCACTCTGCATGCTACAGCTGGACTGACTTCTTTGAATTCCTCCAAATTGACTTTTCTTTTTTATTATTTCTGAACCATCTGCTTTTACTTCTTTTTTTTTTTTTTTAAAGATTTTTTTTTTTTTTTTTTTTTATTTGAGAGAGAGAGAATGAGAGAGAGCAAGCACATGAGAGAGGGGAGGGTCAGAGGGAGAAGCAGACTCCCTGCCGAGCAGGGAGCCCGATGCGGGACTCGATCCAGGGACTCCAGGATCATGACCTGAGCCGAAGGCAGTCGCTTAACCAACTGAGCCACCCAGGCGCCCTGCTTTTACTTCTGCTTGGAATTCTTTTTCCTCCAACATGCAGCAAGTATAAACCTCGGCTTACAAACTCAGATCGCAAGCAATAAAACAGTCTTTATTTTATAATTCCATTTAGTTTATATTTTAACCAATCTCCTGTCAGGCTGACAAAAAATTACTTTTGAGCCCTTTTTAGGGCCCTCTCAAACACTCAGCTGCCATGGTATCCAAACACCACGTAGGTCTAAGGCATTAGATATGGATCAGGGTGGCCAGGAGAATATACCTCTCAGACTACAAATTACAGGGAGCATTACTGACCCAAAGCCCCTGCTGCTTGCTCTGAAAGCCACTGACACATTTACCCAAGCTTTCCAGGGGCTGCTCCCAGCCAGTGACAGAGTATAGCAGGGATAGTCAGGCAGGCCTATTTCTGGAAGACATGGGATTTCTTTGGTGGCCAGATTTGGTTCACAGACTCCCCAACAGTCTTGTTGAACCATCCTTCCATTGCATAGCAGCCTGAGGCACTGTCACTCCCAGCCTTCCTTTCCTCTTTCCTCATTGAGATCAGACTTGTATTACTATCTGAAGATTATCACAATCTTTAAGGCTCCCTCCCTATTTTCTCTTATGTTTTCCTTAGTAAAATGTTGGCATTTTTTTTTAAATTTTGTTTATTTATTTGACAGAGAGAGACACAGCGAGAGAGGGAACACAAGCAGGGGGAGTGGGGGGAGGGAGAAGCAGGCTTCCCGCCGAGCAGGGAACCCGACGTGGGGCTTGATCCTGGGACCCTGGGACCATGACTCGAGCCGGAGGCAGATGCTTAATGACTGAGCCACCCAGGCACCCCAAATGTTGGCATATTTAATCCAGTTTAGGTGTCTGTTTCGAAGAAAACCCGTACTAATATATATATATGGGATTTGGTTATCAACACATCTCTTCCTACCAATGAGTACTAAGAGACATATCTCTCAGCGGACATGCTACCATGGCCCTTCAAATCTGATGGCTTTTGTTGGTTCAGTCCATGATTCCAGTGCAAGAATCTTCTGAGAGGCTACCTCAGGTCTCTGCGCCTCCTTACCTTAGGAAGCTAAAACCTTTCTTAAGCCTTGTTAATGCCAAACTGCCCTTCCCAATACATCAAATGAGGCCAGCTACTATGAACTTATATTTTACTGGGGCAGAAAAATCAGACAATAATGAAATGAAATTAATGAATGAGTGAGTAACTAAAATAGTTATAGCTAGTAATCAATCTTATGAAAGAAAAACAACAGTAGAGGTATACTAAAAATCATTGGGTAATATTATATTGAAATCAAGAAGGGTTTATTGAGAAGGAGGTATTTTGTGTAAGATTTGAAGGAGAATTGATACTTATTTCTTAATATCTTCTGTTTAAGGTATAAAGGTAGAGTTTCAACTTAATATAATGTGGCAGAAAAACATTGAGCTTGAGGTCAGGAACCTATTTATAGCCAAGTCCTCTTTTCTAAGGATCAGTAAAATCTTGAGCAAATAAATAAAACTGTTAGGGACTCCATTTTCTTATTGTTACTTAAACTAAGTGGTTTTTAAGATTTCTTCACCTTTAACTAAGTCAAGATCAATCGACTACCCAGCTATTGATCTAGAAGATTGATCTTGCCAGCTATCTATCTAAAACCATGGTATTTAACACCAGCCTTTATATTTTTCAGAGCATAATGCAGCAAGGTCAGAGACACTTGGATTAGAGTTGTGGTTTGCTTTCATTTTTAATGTTTGACCTTGGTACAAATTTTTAGCTTCCTTTTACTATAAAATGAAAATAATAGCTCTTTTTTTTTTTTTTAAAGATTTTATTTATTTATTTATTTGAGAGAGAGAGAGAGAGAAACAGCATGAGAGGTGATAGGGTCAGAGGGAGAAGCAGGCTCCCCGCTGAGCCGGGAGCCCGATGTGGGACTTGATCCCAGGACTCTGGGATCATGACCTGAGCCAAAGGCAGTCGCTTAACCAACTGAGCCACCCAGGCGCCCCTAGCTCTTTTTTATATTGTCTGTGAGAGTGGAGATTATGTATGTACAACACCTAGCACAAATGAACTAGATGCAAAATAAACTGTTTATTTACCATTTTAGCTATTTTCAAGTTTACATTTCAGAGGCATTTAGTACATTTGCATTGTTGTACAACCGTCACCACCATCCATTTCTGCAGTCAATTTTAAAAATAATTTCTTCAAGGGGCACCTGGGTGGCACAGTTGGTTAAGTACCCGAGTCTTGATTTCGTTCAGGTCATGATCTCAGGGTCATGAGATCAAGCCCCATGTCGGGCTCCATGCTCAGTGCGGAGTCTGCTTAAGACTTTCTCTCCCTCAGCTCTTCCCCCCACCCTGCTCTCTCTCTCTCTCTTTCTCTCTAAAATAAATAAATAAACCTTTTAAAAAATGATTTCTGCAATTCTTTTTTTTTTTTTAGAGAGCATGTAGGTGGGGAGGAGGGGCAATGGGAGAGGGAGAGGATATTAAGCAGGCTCCACACCCGGTGCTAAGCCCACTCCGGGCTCGATTTCACCACCCTGAGATCAAGACATGAGCCAAAATCAAGAGTTGGACGCTTAACTGACTGAGCCACCCAGGTGCCCCATGATTTCTGCAATTCTGACCATCTTCTATCCTCTATTATGTATTCAGTCTGCAGTTCTGACATCTTCTATCCTCTAATATGTATTCAGGAAAAGTATGTTTTTCTCACTTTTTTAAAAGTTCACCAGGATACGTTTGATTTATTTAGTTTGAGGGGGTAAAATTGGTATATAACTTATACAAGTTTCAGGTATACAGCACTATAATTTGATACTTGTATATACTGCAAAGTGATGATCACCGTAAGTCTGTACCATCCATCACTGTAAAGTTGAGCCCATTTACCCATATCACTCACCTTCAATCCCCTTCCCCTCTGGTAATCACCAATCTGTTTTTTTTTAATCTATATGTTTTTGTTTTTGTTTTAGATTTCATATGTAAGTGAAATAATTCATTAAGGACTTTATTGACCTTTCTCTTATTTCATTTAGCATAATACCTTCAAGTTCCATCCATGTTGTTGCAAATGGCAAGATTTCTTTCTTTTTTATGGTTGAGTAGTGTTTCATTGTGTGTCTGTCTGTCTATCTATCTCACATCTTCTTTATCCATTCATCCATCATTGGACACATTTTTTTCTATATCTTGGTTGTCATAATGCAATGAACATTAGGTGCACATACCTTTCAACTTACTATTTTGTATTCTTCATATAAATACCCGGAAGTGGAATAGCTGGATCATATGTTATTTCTATTTTAACTTTTTGAGAAACCTCCATACTGTTTTCCATAGTGGCTGCACCAATTTATGTTCCTACCAACAGTGTGTGAGGGTTTTCTTTTTTTTTTTTTTTAAGAAAGATTTATTTATTTATTTGAGAGGGAGAGAACGCTAGTGAGCATGAGTGGGGGAGGGGCAGAGGGAAAGAATCTCAAGCAGACTCCTCGCTGAGCATGGAGCCCAAGGCAGGGCTCGATCTCACCACTCCAAGATCATGACCTGAGCCAAAATCAAGAGTTGGATGCTTAACTGACCGAGCCACCCAGGCACCCCGAGGGTTTCCTTTTTTCCGCATCCTTGTCAACACTTGTTCTTTCTTGTCTTTTTGATAATAACAATTATAACAGGTGTAATGTGATATCTCATTGTGGCTTTGATTTTCATTTCCCTGATAATTAATGATATTGAACATTTTTTCATGTACCTGTTGGCCAGCTGTATGTCCTCTTTGGAAAAAAAAATTTTTTTTTGAGGATTTTTGCACCTATGTTCATTAGGGATATTGGCATGTAATTTCTTTTTTTGTGGTGTCCGTGTCTGGTTTTGGTATCAGGGTAAGGCTGGCCTTATAAAATGAATTTGGAATCATTCCCTTCTTTCAATTTTTTGGAAAAGTTTCAGAAGTTTAGGTATTAAATTTTTTAATGTTTGGTAGGATTCACCAGTGAAGCTGTCTGTCCCTGAATGTCTGTTTGTTGGGAGGTTTTGATTACTGATTCAATCTCTTTGCTAGTAATTGGTCTGTTAAGATTTTCTATTTCTTCTTGATTTGGTCATGGTAGGTCATATGTTTCTAGTAATTTATCCATTCCTTAAGGTTGCCTTATTATTGGGATGCTAATTGTCATAGTATTCTCTTATGCTCCTTTGTATTTCTGTGGTATCAGTTGTTAACTTCTCCTCTTTCATTTCTGATTTTATTTATTTGAGCCCTCTCTTTTTTTCTCTTGGTTACCCTAGCTAAAGTTTTGTAAATTTCATTTATCTTTTTGATGAACCAGCTCTTAGTTTCATTAATTTTTTCCATTGTCTTTTTATTTCATTTATTTTCACTCTGATTTTTACTATTTCCATCCTTCCACTAACTATGGGCTTATAATGTTCTTCTTTTTCTATGTGTTTTAGGTGTAGAGTTAGATTGTGTATTTGATGTTGTGTCTTGAGGTAGGCCTGTATTGCTATAAACTTCTCTTTTAAAACAACTTTTGCTGCATCCCACAGATTTGAACTGTTGTATTTCTATTTTCATTTGTATCCAGGTATATATTTCTTTTTTTTTTTTATTATTTCTGTTTTGGCCCACTGGTTGTTCAGTAGCATGTTCTTTAACCTCCACATATTTGTGATTTTTCTAGTTTTCTTCCTGTAATTGATTTCTTGTTTTATACCATTTTTGTAAAAAAAAGATGCTTGATATGATTTCAGTCCTTTTAGACTTGTTTTTTGACCTAACATGTGGTCTGTCTGGGAGAATGATTAATATGCACAAGAGAAGTATGTGTATTCTGCTTTTGGTTGGGATGTTTTATATATATCTATTAAGTCCATCTGTTCTAATGTGTTATTTAAGGCTGATGTTTCCTGATTGATTTTCTGCATGGATGATTTATCCGTTATTTAAGAGGGGTATTAGAGTTCCCTACTATTACTGTATTGCTGTCAATTTCTCCTCTTAGATCTGTTAATATTCACTTTATATACTTAGGTCCTCCTATGTTGTATACATAAATATTTATGCATATTGGATAATATGTATAATTAGATTAACTCCTCTCATTGGATTAACGTCTTTACCATTATGTAATGCTCTTCTTAGTCTTTTATTTCAGTCTGTGTTTTAAAATCTATTTTGTCTGATGTAAATATAAGTATAGCAACTTTCTTTTCATTTTCATTTGTATGGAATTTTTTTCCCCATCCTTTAAGTCTCTGTGTGTTCTTAGATCTGAAGTGAGTCTCTCGTAAGCAACATATTGATAGGTCTTTTATTTTTTTAAATCCAGTTACTCTATGTTTTGTGATTGCAGAATTTAGTCTATTTATATTTAAAGTAATTATTGATATGTATATACTGATCACCATTTTGTTGATTGTTTTCTGCCTGTTTATGTTGTTCCTCTCTGTTCCTTTCTTCCCTTGCTCTTTTCCCTTGTGGTTTGGTGATTTTCTTTAGTGTTGTATTTAGATTTGTTTCTCATTCTCTTTTGTGTATCTACTGTAGATTTTTGGTTTGTGGTTACCATGAGGTTCACATATAACATCCTGTATATGTAACAGTCTGTTGTCAGTTCATAGCATTTTCAGTTTGAGTGCATTCTAAACTACATTTTTATCCCCCTGCAAGTGTTCTGTTTTTGATGTCATTATTTTACATCTTTTTATTTTGTGTATTCCTAAAGTAATTGTTTTAATTATATTTATTTTTACTGTTCTTGTCTTTTAACCCTCATGTTAGCTTTGTAAGTGGTTAATCCCCTACCTTTACTATATATTTGCATTTAACAGTGAGATTTTTATTTTTGTATGTTTTCTTGTTATTTGTTAGTTCCTTTCTTTTTAGCTTCATCAAGTCCCTCTAACATTTCTTGTAAGACCCGTTTAGTAGTGATGAATATCTTTAATTTTTGCTTGCCTGGAAAACTCTTTATCTTTTCTTCCACTATTAGTGATAATTTTGCTAGGTAGACTATTCTTAGTTGGAAGATTTTTCCTTTCAGCACTTTGAAGATATCATGCTACTCTCTTCTGGCCTGCAAAGTTTCTGCTGGGAAATCAGCTGATAGTCTTATGGGGGTTCCCTTGTGTGTAACAAGTTGTTCTTTCTCTTGCTGCTTTTAATATCCTCTCTTTAACTTTTGACATTTTAATGAAAACTGTCTTGGGATGGCTGTCTTTGGGTTCATCTTATTTGAAATTCTCTTTATTTCCTGGAGCTTGGTATCTGTTTCTTTTCCAAGTTAAGGAAGTTTTCAGCCATTATTTTTTCAAATAAGTTCTCTAGCCCGTTCTCTCACTTTTTGCCTTCTGGGACCCCTATAATGTGGATGTTTTTCTGCTAGATGTTGTCCCGCAGTTCCCTTAAGATACTTTTACTTTTTTAAAATTCTTTTTTCTTTCTGCTGCTCTGATTGGGTGATTTCCACTACCCTGTCTTCCAGGTTGCTGATCCATTCTTCTACTTTATCTATTCTCCTCTTTTATCTAATGTGTTGTTGAACCCCTCGTATATATATTTTTAGTTCAGCTATTATACTCTTCAGCTCTCTGACTTCTGTTTGGTACTTTCTTATGATTTACATTTCTTTGTTTAAGTTCTCACTTTGTTCATCCATTCTTCTCCTGAATTTGGTGAGCATCTTTATGATTATTACTTTGAACTCTTTATCAGGCTGGTTGCTTTTCTCTATTCCATTAAGATCTTTTCCTAAGGCTTGTTCTTTTTGTTGGGAACATTTTGCTCTGTGTCCTCATTTTGCTTGACTCTCTATATTTGTTTCTAGGTATTAGGTGAAACGCTATCTCTCCTAGTCAGTCTTAAAGGAGTGGATTTGTATAGATGAACCTTTTTGTGCAAACTTGCCCTAGCTTTTGGTTGATTCTTGGACCTTTGTGATTATCTAAATCTTGATGGGTCCCATTTGTTGAGGTTATTCCAAGACCTGTCAGTGTTCCAAAGGAAGGGGTCTCAGATAGTGCCTAGTTTCAGGCTAATTGTAGGCCAGATTCTCGGGAAGCAGCTTTTAAGATATGTAAATATAAACTGTCTAGTCAGCTGCAATTGTAAACCATGCTAACTTCCAGACCAGGAGTTCTGGAGGTGTGCCCTGAGTGAAAGTTGCAAAAATTGTGGCTTTGGATGTGTATAATAGCTCCCTTCTTGGAGGTATCATTGAGCTTTGGTGATGCCATAATAGGGCACTAATATGGTGTTTTCCTGCCCATGTTTTCTGGGGGCATCTCTGTAGCCTTGGGATGTGTGGCTAAACTGAACACTGCCCCTCAGGCTCCATGACAAGAAGATAGGCTCTTTTCATAGGAAGCTGGAGTTGTGTTTCAATCTGCTGTTTATGCAGTGCACTGGAGGTAGTATCCTGCCAAGGGCTGTTTCTCTGATTATTTCAGACCTGTGGGTCCCTTAAATGCACCCCCACTCCTGGCCACCAGAGTCAGGCAGTCAAGAGGCATACCCTGTGTGGGTTGCTTTTGTCTACTGGCTGTGGCATTTTGAGGCTGGGTGCTCCCCAGCCTGACTACGGTGGGGCCTGCTGCCACTGTGGTGCATGGGGGCTGGGCACTTGGCTACCTAACTGCAGAATACAGACTTTTGATTACTGTACTATACAGTATCACAACTGTGTGTATATCTTAAATAAATATATATATATTTTAATTTATTTGTACTTACTAATTACAATGCTGTTGCACTGTTTGTTCCAGAATCTCAACATTAATCTCAGTGAATACTGGGAATCAATGTCAGAAAAAATTAATGACACAATGTGCTAACAGGTTTTGTTCTCACCATCACATCCACTTGCTTTCTGAGAGGTATAACATGTCAAACTATGGGTGAATAGTAGTTTTATAATAATGGGCTTGTACTCTTGTGGAACATCAACAGTAGTGTCATGAAATGGCTTTTGAGAACTTGAACTTGGCAACCATTCTGAAAATTCAATTTGGCTTGCTAAGTATAGAAATAGGCCAAAAGGGAAAAGGGTAACACAGGAAGGGACTGGCTGTATTTAAGGGTGGGCTTTAGAAATGAAACTGTTCCCAAAGCAGAAATGGAACATGGAACTCAACTCCCAAAGCTAATAAACTGAGGCATTCACATCTACAGATCACACCAACTTCAGTTTGGCTATTGTTGTAGGAAAGTGTTTCCTACTATGGTGTAAAGTAAATGGGTCTTAGTGAATGTACAGTGGTCTGATATTCTTGGGGCTCATATTTTTATTGAAGGAATGTGAAAATATGATAGTTACCAAATACTTATAAAATAATGAGAGCTTTTGCACCCCTTCCCCCAAAGTCATTGGCTTAATATTAGCCTTAGTTTTCTAATATTTACTAAGAAAGAAAATAGGCATTTTTTTCACTTGGTTTTTAAGTATAATAGTAACTATGGTGTATAAACAATTTATAATTTTACTTAGAAATAATTATGTAACTGTACTTTTAAAATGTGAAATAAGAACATACTCTGACATCTGTTAAATTGGCCTACATATCTTGAGTTTATACCAGAATAAGTTGTGAAGAGTTAATTGGGGGAATATTTTTTAGACCCGCTTTTTAGTAAATACAGATTTCTAAGATGAAACACATGAATAGAAAACCCCTCATTTATTTGTATGCTTTTTATGAAAGGTAGATGCCGGCAGTTATTAGATTTTTTCTTTACTCTTAAGTCCCTTTATTCATCTAGGATGGTCCTCCTCATTTTTTAGAACATTATGATTATTCAGTTTATTCTATAATTTTGTTAAAGAGGTAATCAGCAAAAAACATGACAGCCATCTTTTCTCACCGACCTGATACCGTTTTTACTTTGAATATTAGAGCATTAGAGTACCTGAGCATTAGAGTCTGAAAAAAAATTATTTTTCAGTCCAGATTCTAATCAAGACTAATCTTGAGTACAACACTTAATCCCACAGGATCTTAGTTCCAAACAACAACAACAAATGGATATATCCCTCTAAGAGTGTGGTGGTGAGGATTCAATGAACTAAGTACATGAAAGCAACCTGGCAGAGTGGCTGTCACATAGACATTAGTCAATTCCTTTCTCCCAATTATATGATCATGTAACATACTGTATATGTCATTTCTGTCATCACATAGCATACATCACATAGTTTTGTGAACAAAACTAAACCTTGATTGAAAGTGGTGTTGGATATGTTATTGATCTTAAATTATTACATGAATTTTAATTTTCTCTCCTATTTTCCAAATCCACAGTCTCACCATTTCTTTGTATCTCTCTCATACATACATACATACATACATACATACCTCCAGAGGGTGAGAGGGATATTTGTTTTTTCCATGATTTCAGAATCTCTGGAAATTTCTGTCTTGATAGTGTGTGCTTAGAGTACTGATTTTCAGAGACTTAGAAAGCATTTGTATGTTTTTTTCCCATTCTTTGTTTAGTGAATAAAAATTAAACTTGGAATATGTTTTATACTAAAGCTCTAAAAAAATAATGTGTTCCATACAAAATTGGAAAACATAGTGTATAAAAGTTAAATTTACTTTCTTGGGTTTTGTTCTTACTAATACAACTCGGTGTGCTTATTGTAACTTGCTCCGTAAGACTTCAGGTTATTACCTGGAAGAACTGAGTCCTGCCCCTGATGTCCTAGAATTACTCCATTCTCCAGCCTTTTGTGTGTAACACCCTTACCATATCAGAGACTTTCATCTTCCCTTTTAAATGATTTCTAAATGAAAATGTCCTTGTTTTAGCTTCCTTTTCAGTTAGTAAGTTACTGAGTGAGAGATGTCATGTCTTCGGTCTCTCACTCTTTATAGCACTTTTCCTTATAGTTGCTGCTAAGTGGATATTTGATAAATGAGTGAGTGAATTGATGGCTGATCATTTAGTCTCTCAGGGGCCCCATTTTGAACATCCTTGAATTGTACATATAAGATACAAAAGTGGCCTATACCACTATTTAAAATACTCCCATCTTTTAAAAGAAGCCTTTGTCCTTAAAGTGTTTGCATAAATATAAGAATATGGGAAAGGATTCTTGCCCAGAGGGCTTGGGATAGATTTTGATGCTACCTATGTCACCTTTTTATTCTCTTCTCTCTTTGCCCAACTTAGCCGAGATGTTCAGCAGTTACTGGACAGGAATCAGCTAAAAAGACCTGCATAACTTTTTATAGTAAATGTAATCAATCTTCCCACAATAATTGACTCTAGAAAATGGAACAGGAGATTTGAGAAGTTAAGTGTATCATGAATTTTATATTACATTAACTGTGTGGTTTACATTTATAGCTCACTCACTGTTATCTGTGATTTTTTAGGAAGGAAATAAGGAAAAAGAAGAAATGTGTTTGCTATTATTCTCAGGTATTCAAAAGGAAAACAGAACCCTTCTCTGAGAAATTCAAATAATTAGTTTCTAGAAATGGATACTAGGGTAATGTAAATGTGCTTGAAGTAAACTATGTTAATGAAGCCTAAAAGAACTTTAAAAACTACATTCTTTTTATGCACTTAATACTTGAAAATTCCTTAAAATCATTTAAAAGGGTACATTTATTATATAACATCCTATGTTCAATGACATTTTAATAGCAAATATCACACTGCCTAGCTTTCTTTCTTGCTATATTTTTTTTGTTTTAGCCAGTGAACCTGAGGAATTAGTTACTATCTTTCTTGACTTTTTTAGTTATGAAAAAATTCAGAATAAAAAATACTTTGTTGATGTGAGTTGTTTATTCTTTATGTTTGAACTCTGTCATTTTAATTGGGTTAAATAGCTAATTTCCATTTCACAGCAAAACCACTGTTGTGTGGCTTTTTCCACGGTGAATTACAAATCATTTTGGCTTTAATGTTTGGCAGATATGTACTTGGTTTTTGTATCAGATCTGCCTCTGGTTGGGTTCCTGGTTGCTCCAATGAACAAAAATTGAATTGCCAAATATTTTTATTGGCTTGTCACCTTTGCTGTTGTAAAAATATTAAATCAAGGATCTATTAAAACCAGATTCTCAAATGCCTGACTATTCAAACTGTTCTGCTCAAGATTGATCTGGGTTGTGCCTTCTTTTTCAGTTTAATTTCTATTTCCGTTGGTCTGTTTTCTGAATTTCTTAGTCATTTTACACATTTTTATATATAAGGTATGTGTTTTTATGCCAATTAATAATCTGATCTGTTCTCAGTGAATAAGTGATTGGTTTAAAATGATATTACATGATTGCATTAATAGACTGATGACTGTTTTAGAATGAGAAAATATTTTAAAATTTGGGACAGTCTTGCAGATCAACAAGGGTTTGAACAGATTTTCTTTTCCAGGCTTAAATAGTTTTTAGAAATAATTAAAGTAGAACTAAGGAATTTCAGGCACAATGTGAGCAAATGCATTTCTTAAAAATGTTTTATTCTTGGGGCACTTGGGTGGCTCAGTTGGTTGAGTGTTCGACTCTTGATTTTGGCTCAGGTCATGCTCTCAGGGTCGTGGGATTGAGCCCTGCATTGGGCTTTGTGCCTACTGGGGAGTCTGCTCTAGATTCTCTCTCCCCTCCTCCCTATGCCCCTCCCCACTGCACTATCTCTTTCTGTCTCTCTCTCTCTAAAATAAATAAATAAATCTTTTAAAAAATGTTTTAATTCTTTTTACTTAACAAATATTTCTGCCTAGACACTATGAATAAAAGTAGGCCAATATCCAAATTAAGTTTTTTTTTTAATTGCCACAAGTTTTCTTTATGTTAAATCAGTGTTCTTAAGTTTTTATTTTAATTCAAAATATGTGCTCATTTTAAAATATGCAAAGAATGATAAAAATAAAATAACTTTATAATCAGATCCCCCTGATACGACTACTGATAATAAATATTCCAAGCAATTAGAGTTATTAAATGGAAAAATTTAACCTTTTCAATTTAGAAGATTTGTCTCAAAAATGACATGTAAACATGCATAGTAGATGAGTTTTTAAAACTGTAAGAATAGGGTGCCTGGGTGGCTCAGTTGGTTAAGTGACTGCCTTCGGCTCAGGTCATGATCCTGGAGTCCCTGGATCGAGTCCCGCATCAGGCTCCCTGCTCAGCAAGGAGTCTGCTTCTCCCTCTGACCCTCCCCCCTCTCATGTGCTCTCTCTCATTCTCTCTCTCTCAAATAAATAAATAAAATCTTTAAAGAAATAAAAATTAAAAAAAATAAAACTGTAAGAATAAAATGTTAACTAGTATTATAGCTATTAGGTGCTAATACAGATTTCCCTATGTACAGTTCTTCACCCTCTGTTTTTATTGTCCATGAATGTCTACTCATCCTTTACCATTCTTCCATTTTTTTCAGTATCACTTTTTTGGAAAAAGATTTTATCTGTTTCTTTGAGAAAGAGAGAGAGAGCAGGAGGGAGGGATACAGGAAGAGGGAGAAGCAGACTCCATGCTGAGCAGGGAGCCCTATTCTGGGATCATGACCTGAGCCAAAGGCTGACTCTTAACCGACTGAGCCCATCAGGCGCTCCTCAATATCACTTATGAGCAGGATAATTTGCATAGTTCCTGGCCACGTTTTCTATTATACAAAAGCCTCTGACCTCTAGGATATTATAATTTAATTGCAAAAACTAATTATAGTTATTAATAATTAAGAGAGCATATGATAAAACGTGTTGAGAGAAGTCTTTCCTGATCACCACCCTCCACCAAGTCTCAGCCAGGGTATTTAGTTTTATGTCCTTAAGGAATGTTTCTTTTCATTAAAGCACTTTTGTTGGTTTGATGCTAGGCTTTCTTTAGTTTGATTAAAAAATTCTTTCCAGTTGTCAGAACAGGTTCACCAAAGTCTTTACAGTGCCCAAAACATAGTGGGTGCTTAATAAATATATGCTGATGGAATGACTGAATGTGAAATGCAACATAAACACTCGGAAAAGTGAAGGTTAACTTGGGTTTGGAATTGTCAAGGAAAGTCATGATAAGTAAATGGCATTTGAGTTGGCTCTAGAGGACAAGGACATGGATAAGTGGGAAGAAAAAAGAGAGACATTTAGTGGGGTGGTGTAAAATAAGATAACACAGAGTTAACCATTTTGAAGTGAACAATTCAGTGGCATTTAGCACATTGACAATGTTGTATGACCACCAACTCAATCTAACGTTTTCAAACACTTTCATCACCTCAAAAGGAAACCCTGACTCATTAAGCAGTTGGTCCACATTTCCTCTTTCTTCCCAGCCCCTGAGAACCACCAGTCTGCATTCTGTCTCTATGTGTTTACCTATTCTGAATATTTCATAGAAGTTGGAATCCTATGCTGTATAACCTTTGTGTCTGGCTTCTTTCACTCACCATAATGTTTTCAAGGTTCATTCACATTGTAGCATATATCAGTGCTTCATTCCTTTTTATGGCTGCATATTTCATTGTATGTATATACCACAATTTGTGTTTCCATTCATCCATTGATGGACCTTTGGTCTGTTTCTACCTTTTGGCTGGTAGAATAGTGCTGTTATGAACATGCTTGTGCATGTGATTTTTTAGTATCTGTTTTTAATTCTTTAGGGTATATGTCCAGGAGTGAAATTGCTGGATCATATTTTTATGACATGATAGTGATTTTGGGACAAATTATGACCTATTATTTATTTGATATTCTAAGAAAAGATCATTTTGTGAATATTAAAACTGTATTCTGTTTAAAGTTTTGCATTAATGGAAAACTTGTTTTCAAGTTTATGATTGTTTCTTTCATAAACCTATTCCAGTATAATTATTTTCTACTGTATATGAGTTTAAAAAAGAAGTTCTTGTTTTGTTTGAGCCCTTACCTTTTTATCTTCTTAATACTCCAAATCAGTCATCAATTAAGGTGCTTCTTAGGAGATGCTGATTAATTCAATTATGAGTCCTGATTCCATTGTCACCATATTTTTATTTACCCTCAACCTTGACATTTCTTCATAATATTCAGCAAATTGGTAAACATAAGCATAGAAAAAAAATTTTCCATTCTCCTTGGATTCCTTCATTCCGTGAGATGTGTATTTTCCATTGTTTTCTTTTACTGCCCCTAGCCTGAAATAACAACCCATATCCTGTTGCTAAACTCCATGCAATTCAAATTCTTTAATTGGAACAAACGTCAACTTCCAGTTCTATTCCTTCGACTTGCTTTATACCCTCCTTGGAATGGAAATATCTGGAAATCCTATTCTGATGGAAACCCAACCAATTAGTCAAACATGAAGATAAATAACTTAAATAATGAAATGCTATTTAATAAATGATTTATTTCTTCCTACCCTGATTTCCATGATCACTTCAGAGATCAGAGATTTTGTCCCAATAAAGTACTGAGGAACTTTATTTCTAAGATAATAAAAATCACATTTGATCGTTGAGTAAAACTCAAGAATTGATACAGACATTCTTTGTAAATAAAAAGTCACCGAACTCTTATGGGTAATGGGGTTCTCTCAACCATTGGCACCTAGGCAGTTTATATACAAGCAAGGAACCTGTGTGCATTGGACATCTTTTGTTTTCACCTGCCCAACATTTATTGCTAATTCTTTTGCTGATAGCACACTCATTTTACTTTTGGAAACCAGCCATTGCAATTAGATACTGTCTTGGTGGGATGCTATATCAAGGTACTCTACTTTTCCTGGTTGAGGGATAGGAATGTGACCCAAGTTTCATGAATCAAATTTTTTTCACAGGAACATGATCTTTAAGCAGAGTAAAAAATCTGGAATTGATCTTAGGAGGCACTGAAAGTGCCCGTTAGTTCCTGCTGCTCATATCACCAGGCTTGATTGATTTAGCTTTTCTGTCAGTTTTGTTAGCAACTAACTCTGCATCCTCCTTCCAGTAGTTATATTCACACATGAAGGAGCTATCCCTAATTCTAAAGCCATCCCACAGAAAATAGCCTGGGAGAAAGAAGAACCCATCTAAACAAAAGGGCTTAGGGAAGACTGAACAGATGTGTATCTTAAGAGATGGTTCCAAAAGAAGTATAAGGATATGATTGGTTAGCAACCACATGGCCAGTACTAGATTGGTTCATATGACTAATAGCAAGTACTTGAAAGATTAGAGTCTGGTGCTAATCAAAAGTATTTCAGTAAAGAGTGGCAAATTTAAAACTTCAATGTCCTCATATCTTTCAGTATTTTTTTTCTGGCATCTAATGTAAATACATCTAAGTTATTTTTAGAAGTAAATCCTGTTTCTTGCTCTTCTCTTTATGGCACACTACAAAACAGTGGTTCACAGGGTAAGGTCCCGAGATCAGCAGCATTTCGGAACTTGCTAGAAAAGCAAATCCTCAGGACCCAGATCAACCATTTCAGAGGCCCTGTGCTTTAGCAAACCCTCCAGGTGATTCTGAAGCCAGACACCATTAAATAACCACTGACCTAATGTCATGCAAGAGGTTTATGGACAGTCACAAGTCTGATCTTTCAGAGGCGGTGATGTGTCAATGCCCAAGAAGATGCATGGCCTTTCATATGTTGAAGGAAAACTCTGATTTTGGGAGAACATCCCAACAGCTCTTAACATTTCCTTCCTGTGACGGATTTCTCAATAATCCTTTGGGAAGCTGTGGTCTCCAAGTCAGATGTTCTGCTTTCTCTGCCATGGTCTGGCATTGAACTCTACTTCCACCAAACTCTACACCATGCAAATTAAAAGAGAAATAAATAAAGCAACACCAAAGCAATGGAGATCTTTATTTGAAATGTAATACCAAGAAAATAACAACTGGGAGAGGAGGCTGAATTCAAAAGGATGGGCTAGGTTAGAGCCAACAAAAACAACTGATGTGTGGTAAGCAGAGGCAGTTACAGAAGGAGGGAGAAAAAACTGGGTTCTGTGAAATGGACTAAGAAACTGTGGAGAAGCAGTTTGTAAACTGAGAAAAGTGAGTCCTCACTAGCGCAGGCCTCCTTTCCTCCTTAATTAGACTGGAATTGCCCATTAGTGGGACTCACCTGTGATTAAAAACCAACAAGAGCAAAACAGTAAAACACTGGAGGTACAAGGTTTAAACCAAGACCATCTCTAAGCTGGCTCGTGATTGGAATGCTGCTGCTGGTTCTGTGAATCAGTGAGGTTGGAAACTTCAAGAGCGCCTTGAGTGCGATCCCCACTTTGGGGAGAGGAAGAGAAATTTTTATTTTCCCCAAGAGGAGAGATGCACGCAGTAAGATGTACTGATTTTGCTGTCATTTAAGCTGGCACTGTTAATGGAAGGGTCCTTGAAAGCTGTCAGGGAAGGGAGCTGTTAGGCACGTCGGAGTAGAGCAGTGTCATAGACAAGGTGCTGAGCACTGCTGTTGGAAGGATTACACGTTGCTTCAATTTTCGTTCTGGCTCTATTCACCACAAGTCAGATGTTCTTCATTATTTCAAAGTAAAATTTTAGGCTGAATAAATAAATAATGCAAAAAGCAAATAAATTGCAGACGGTAATTTTAGTCATAGCTTGCTATTTAGCTCAGTGCAATCTTGTAACTTATGGTATCACAGTTACTCCTATTGTTTATATAGAAGCCAATGAAGATCTGCCTTGAGCAGGAGGATACTTGAGTGGGCCGTGATGCAATTACTTTAAAAATCCAAGTGGTGAAACTTGAATATCTTGTTCTGGGAAGATACTGCTATGTGATGATGCTCCTATTTTCTCATTGCTAGGATGACAGCATATGTATTTTCAGGAGCATACAGTACACATTCGCCTTTCCTTTTAAATGTTTGGAGAAGCTAATGTTCTCTACTATGATTAGCTAGGTTAAATATAATGCATTAAAAAATCCTGATGTATGCCCTGATGAATAGCTTTTGAAATTATCGCGTGTGTCATCTCCAGTAAGTTGCAGCTTTTAAAATTATGTTGTAGTCTTATATAATTATCACTTGATTTTAGAACATTGTAGTTCTAATATAAAGTGTGGTCATGGCTTCCTGAGTTGTCATAATTCATCAGATCTTTTTTCTCATACATCTCATCTCCACATCCTTTCTGAACAGTACACTGTAATTTTTAGGTTGCCAAGTATGATCTATCAAAACTAGAACTTGGGTGTGGTACTTAGCAACTTTTAGATATTCCAATAACACAATAATCTGATGTCTAACAAAAACTAGATAATTTTCTATTGATAATTTATGGTATTTGGGAATCTCTTAATATTTAAGTGTACACCAGGGGAGGTGAGAAACTGAAATGCATTAAATTATATGTTGAGCTAGACTCATATATCGAGTGATTTTAGAGGGCAGGGAATAAAAGCAGGAGTATTGAGGAAATAGAAGATAGAATTTCAAAGGCAGGAAGAAACTTGAGGGAAGAATAATTAAGAATGGATAGGTGGAGATTTGTGGATAATTACAAGATGTGTTGGGGGAGATGAATGTGGTATTTGTTGGAAAGGGATTAAGAGTAAAGGCTATTAAATATACTAGAAGCAGAAAGTCTGGAGCATAGACTATTATTTTAGGATGTATTGTATCATAATATTAATATATCATCTAATGTATTCATCTATATTTTCAGACTTGTTGACCACCCTCCAATATGGTCAATATGTAAATAAATGTGTTATCTCCATCAGAGAAGAAGGTGCACGTTTGTGAAGAGAAGGACTTTGTCAGCCTTTCTAAAAGTGAATATACTGGAAAATCACTGTTCTCATTTTCAGAAAAGAGTTGGTACTGGGTCAGTATTTTCAGATAGGCTCTGATGATGGAGTTTATTTCCCTTTGCTTACTTTCCTTGAGTGTATCATTCAGGACACTCCAGAAGTCCTGCATCTTTATTCAGTGCAAGCACAAATGCCTGGAAGAATGGAAGGTGAAACCACCAGGTAGCCTCCAACATGCACGGTTATCAGCATCACCCTTGTACCCCAGCTGTGGGCCCCACACTTGCTTAGCTGTCTTCTTCCTACACCCCCTCTGAATGTGGCAGGCTTTGACTATCACTCACAGGCACATTATCTTGTTCCATTTTGCCTTATGTTTACTCTGTTTTATTATTTGCCACCCCTCCACCCCCTTCCCTAAGCCAGGGTTGGAGAAAAAAATAGATTTTTATATTAAAAGGCAGATATGTAAAAAGTTATTTGAAATAAGTGATGTAGGTTTAGGGCTTTATGTTTCCGCTCAATTCTAAACATCTTTATGATCTCTAAATGATGGAGCGAATGCTTGTTGTTTTTCAGTGAACTTTTAAAGCTTAAAGATGAGAGAGAGTGGTAAAGTTCCAAATATGTGTTTCAACTCTATGAATTCTTGCTAATTAACAAGCTGGATTAGGTGAAAGTATGCCTGCAGAGCTGGTGTTTTACCTCCTACTATTAGACTGTGCTCGTTCCTTTTATTTAAAAATTTTTTTTCCACTTCCTTTCTAATCTGTTATAATACTCTTTGCATCTTCTGATTGGCTCTGTATTGACCCTCGTTTACTGTAGACATTTTGGTGGTACGTTTATAGAATTTTTGTAGGGGCTCAAACACATGGGAAGAAATGGCACCAGTAAAATGTAAATGGGAGAGAAAAGCAGACTTTAAAGCTTATCTAAATGGAGCTCACTGTTTAGCATTGCCTGAAATTGCTCTACCCTCTTTAAGATTTACTGGTAATTTCACACTTATATTGAATAGTCTGTGAAGGAATAATAAGCCTTATTCTTTGCCAGAGATGCTTTGTTTAAATCAAATCCTCTGGAGAAAAACTCAAGAGGAAAAGCTGCTGAGTTTACTTAATATAAAAAAGTCTCTTTCTTTTTTTTTTCCTGTAAAGTTTCCTTGACAGCATTACTTGTTGATTAAAATGCTCTGCGAAGTACTAGTGATCCTGTCAAGACCACACTGTACTTTTTTACTGCAGAGGCAAATATTAACCTCTCCTGAGGTTTCTCCAGCAAAGCATTTTCTCCTTTTCACTGCTTAGCATTGCCAGATGTGCAATTAAATGGTCATTTCACCTTTATTATAGTTTTCATGGTGTGTTATTTTCGTTATTTTTCTTGTTTATGTACACTGTAGCAGTTATGGTCTCCACATGCTTGCTCTGTAAGATAGCTCTTAAAACACAGCTGAGAGATGCAAGCTGGTGGGGAAAAAATCAGCACTGGTCTCCCATTTATCTTATTTTAACCCTCAAAGGTAAATTCAGCTGGGTAAATGTGTTTCTAAGAATCTTTCAGAGATCAGGCAATATTTTTGTGTATTTCCTCAGCAGTATGAAGAGGCCTACATCCGTAGCATCTGATTTTATCATTTAATGGCTTTGGGCTATTCAGAAAGTACTTTTTAAAAGTAAGATGCATTAAGCAGGTGAATTAGTAGCTGAGGTGTGGTGAAATAAATGTGTGTAGAAACTAGGCTCTGTGTGAGAGAGAGAGAGAGAGCACGAGAGAGAGTGAACGGGCAGGAGAAAGTTAAGGATTCCTTCTTGATGAATATAAACAAAAGACAATTTCAAAGAAAATGGGAGTTAAATAATTTAAGTAACTCTTAGTAAGACATACAATTGAATTTATTTTTCCTAATGTTATTCTCAGAGAAGTCCCAAATATCTTGTTTCATGAGAATCTGGAATATGTACAGTAGAAAATGCAAATATGCCCTTATTGCAGAAAGAATTACAGAAATAAAACTTGTAGAATGCACATACTTTCGGGCATGGTTTTTAAAACTGTCCTATGAAAATGATATATTTCTAATGAGCAATTTTAATGTTTAATAGGAAAAAGGGAAATTGGCTTTATGGGAGACGAATCTATCCCATCCAATTAGAATTATGAAACTTTCCATTTATGTTTCTTCAAAGAGTTTTGTTTTGCTTTGTTTGCCTGTTTTTTGTCATAAAGTGTGGAAAGTTGGCTGTGTTGTACCCAGGAATAAGAGTATGTGAATGCTAACACCATTTGTTTTCAATGGCCTCATTCAATGGTAATACACTTTTGTTAGGAAAGGCAGGAGTAAATCATTACATTTGCAAGAATCCAGGTTAGTATCTGATGGTGTCCATCAGCAGGTGTTTATAGGAGAGGAGACAAATAATAGACTATTTTTCATCTTTGTCATTTCGCCTCTTATCTACCTGCATTTGAGAGTAGAAGCTTTTGTTCTATCCATTCCAGAAATATATGTGAGGGATTTTAGTTTATTTATGATAAAGAATATGAAAATAAATGTATCCATTAGTAGCCAAATTTAATTAATGAAAAGTCAGATTATTTTAAAAGTTAGCAAATGGCTTATTTTCCTAATTCTGTATTCCAAGTTCACATGTAATATGTACCCATTGTTGATAGATTTCAGCCCATCCCATTTTCAGCAAATCTAATGGTACTTTATTTCATTTTATTTTGGCTGTGCAAATTTCCTCCATATTCTTAAAATCCATTGCAGGCCTTTCCAGTGACTAAGGCGGTATCTGTCAGTGATAGTGGAATTGATTGATTTCAAAAGCTTCTTGTTGCTATTATAGAACTTGGCAAAGAGAAGACTCATGGCAGCAATAGATGTATCTGGGAACTTTTTATGAGACCAGTGGGAATCTTCTAAATATTTTTAGTGGTTCCCCCTCACCTCACTCCCTTTTGCCTTTATGCCTGAACTGAATACTAACATAACTATGGTATACATATGCTACTCATCCTGAATGTACAAGAGTTGACTAATAATGAGAATTTTAAGCTGAGGTTACTAAAAGTTGAACTTCCTCTTCTATTGGATAAAAATCTTGTTTATCACCAGCTACTTAATAGCAGATTATCAGCAAAAATTTCTTCATTCTCATTTCTTTTAAGGTTTGTAGACTCTCTCCAATTCATTAAAAAAAATATAGCTATTGAATAAGAAAAATAGACTAGAGTTTTGGATATCAAGCTTAGTTATCCCTTTCTTTCTTCTATCTTCATCCTTGCCCACCCTTTAAAGCTTATAAATATTTTGTGGAAGCATTTTAGGGGAATAAGAAACATAATGTTGTAAAAATATTTAGCAAGCATATATGAGTGCAGGGTAAAAGATTGAGATAACAAACAGAAATCATAGTCTTAGTCTAAAATTTCAACTTTGTTAAAAATTAGGAGCTCATTTTATATATCTTATCTCGATAATGATAAAAAATTTCTTGAATTAAAAGTCATCTTTACACAAATCTATCTTACTTTTTCAACATTATGCTTTTCTATTCAGTCATTTTCACTGTTTAAACTTTTAAAACAGGAAAGAGGAAGATATTTTAGGTTAACGTATGTGTTGTTCATAAAACCAATAACCAAAGAATACGTAAGAAAGAATTAGAGAACAGTCTCTATTGCTATCAGAAATAGTCCTTTCATCGTGAAATTTCAAGAAAAGGAACCCTTGAGACTCAGCTAGTATGGAAGTGAAGGGAATGTAGATCTGGACATCAGCATTTTACTGAGAAAACTGATTGGCAAAGAAAACAGATGGCAAGGTCAGGATGAAAATAATGTCAGTAAAAGAAAATATATAAAGAAAACTATTCTGGTGAAGACAGATAAGAAGGAAGAGGAAAACTTTGAATTCATTCATTCATTCAGATTTTTTTCTTCTAGGGGTGTATTTGAAGGTTGCATCTCATTATGGTCTATTTTCTGTATATTTCTGAATCTAATGGATGAGATGTTCCTGACAGAGAAACATGGTTCTCAGTTATTGGTTTCATTTTGTTTCTGGGTAATTGAAAATAGGGCCGTTGTATACAGCTGAGAACACTGTGCCCTGCACCACTCTAGATGTAAAAGGCACTATAACCTCAAGTGGTGGTCCAGGATCACTAATTTTGCTCAGTAAACAGATGCTTATAATACATACAGAATTTTGTGTTGCTGACCAAGCAGCTGAATAAAATACTCAGAATAGTAGGAGATTAATCAGTAGACCCCATGCTTTCCTTTTCACATTTACTAATCCCCCATTCTCTTTTCCATGTCTTCAGGTAGGTTGAATAATAAGTAGATCTTGCTGAATCTCTCAATATCCTCCTCCTTCCCCACTCCTCTGGACCCACGCACACAGCTATTTTGAAATATCCCCAGAGTTTACAGTAAAATGTTGCATGATTTGATAAAGACCACCTTTGTGAAGTTGTTGATTTGAGTGGGTTTTCTGGGTGGTCTTGTAGATTGGATATGAATGTTAGCATATCTAAAATTCCCTTTGCTGGAACTAAGGGAACTATCTTCTGATCACAGGCAACAATTCATTTAACTCAGTTTTTGAGTTGAAATCACAGGTGATTATATTGCTACCCTGTGTTAAACATAAAAATAAATAGTTTAAAAAGAGAACTTTAGAAAATATTTCTTTTCAGTTCCTAAAAGAAACCTGATGCACCCTCATTTTTTTGAAATAAAGCAGAGGATATTTAACATTTTTACTCTGAAAGAGTAGGGGCAATGGTTACATTACATGCCCTAGGGTGTTTGGTATGTAAGAATATGCAGTATTCCAAGTGATATTCCTACAAATTCTTCGCAACTACAATGTACAACCTTTGCAAGCAACATTTGTATTTTTACCTTTTAAACAGTTATATTTTGGTGTGTCATCCCTTTTTATTTTAACCAAGTCTTATTTATATATAATATTCAAAACTAGCTGAAAGTAATAAAAGTGGCAAGGGAACAGTAGTGAAAAAGATACTTCTATAAAATAGTGTTTTATATATTGTTATGCCTAAAATTATTTGGCTGCACTTCCCAGGAGCAAACTCTCATGATTTGGGTTAAGGTGCCCTTATTTACCTTTATAATACAATGTATTTTTGTACATGCGTGCCAACAAGAATAGTTCTTTCAAATATAACTATTTTTAAAGTTGTCAATATCCTTTTAGAATTTTTCTTTAGACTTGTAAGGTCCACTGCCTTGCTGGAGCACTGAAATTTATCTGGCAAGAGTATTGAAGAGATTTTGTTTTAATAAAATAGCTGTCCTTTCTCCAGATGTATGTATTTTTTATTCTGGGGGATGATATTCTAAAAGGGAGAGTATAACATGCAGTGCCATTTCAAAGCTCACTACATTTGCTTTTCATTATACTTCATGGTTAAGCAGCCTTCTGAATTTGATGAATTTTATTTGCTCAATTAACTATATCAGTAGCATATTGTAAGGAAGCCTGTAAGATGGTAAATGTATGCCACAGAGCAGATATAACCAGCTTCCACCTATCCTGAGTTGTTCCTCATTTTAATGGGCATCATGTGCATTTCTAAATGTCCATTAACTGTTTTATTATTGGCTTCTTTGTACTTATCACCTGCCTTTATGTTTTAGACAGCTGGTTTACCTTCTTTTCCCCTGCTCAATACTACAATACAGGCATATCTTGGCTTATTGCCCCCTTAAATATACTGTATGGCTAATACTTCTCTATGTATCAAATTTTTCCCAGATCCCTGAAAAAAAAAATGATGCCAATGGGGATTCTGGCAAGAGATATTCTAAAATAGACCTCAGTGTTTTAAGTGTTTCAAGACAAGTCTGGAGAACAGTTTTAACTCCATGCTCACTATATCTTATATTATTTTTTTATTTATATTTCCTCATTAGACTTGGAAGGCAGTCTAATTCAGTCAGTCAAACATTTTGCAAGCCGTCAGTACAAAATATTTCTTCTCTAAGGTTTAATGGCAGTTCTTAGCTAGACGAAGGAAACTAAAAAACCAATGGAAGTTTTTGAGGTCTAATGTGAAAAACTAATATCACCCAACATGTTTTCAGGATGGATTGGAGAAAAAAAAGAATTAAGAATATAACTCTTTACTTATGCTTCTAGCCATTGTAGACTAAGAGTGATCTGGTATATTCTCATACCTTAAACAACTAGAATCTGGACAAAAGTGCATAAAACAATATTATTCAGCTGTTGGGCAAAAGGTAGCACAGGATATGATCCCTGAGAGAAGGATAATAAAAGGAGAATTCTATTATTGTGTCAGCTGAATTTCTGGAGATAGTCTCCAGATCACAGAGTAGAGATGGAAAACTTAGAGTCTAAGAGTCGTGCTGAGTTATAGAGACTGAAATCAAAGTTCAGGATAGTCTAGAGATCTAAAATTTTTCAGACAGTGTACTAGAAAAGAAAACCTATGGAGAGAGAGAGAAAGAAAATGAATGAGAGAGAGAAAGAATGAGAGAATGAGACTGGACACTGAAAACTTAGAGAGATGTTTCCCTCAGTGTTTCACAGAGGATATAATTGTACGTGTCTGAGAGGAAACAAGCAAAGGCCAAGGAAAGAAGCCCCAGAAGCCATATGATAAACAATTCCTAGAACTCATGGAAGTCTAGGAATACTTGGGATTTCCCCCCAGTGAAAGTAGAGAAACAACTTAAGGCATGAGGCATTTGTTAGAGTTCAAAAAAGTGTATTTCTTTAGGAGTGGTATTAAATTAGCTCTAGACAATAAGCTTCTCTGTGCCTTCTTTAACATAACTTATAAGAAAGTTTCAAAAGTGGCTTAATCGTGTACCATTAGAAAGTCAAACACACCTTAAAATCTAGCACACAACAATGTATAATTCAAAATGTCTAACATGCAGTAAAAAATGACCAGGCATGTAAAAAGCAATGTAACAATGACTTATATCTAGAAGCAAAAAAAGATCCATTAATAGAAACACCTCAAGATGACAGAGATGATGAACTCAGTGGACAAGAATGTTAAACAGCTACTATAAATATGCCCCTAAATTCATGAAGGTAGAAGAAAACATAAATACGATGAGAAGAGAAGGAATCAGTATGAAAGATACCCAATGGAACTTCTAGAGATGAAAAATTCATTTTCTGAAATAAAATTCACTAGATGAGCTTAACAACAGATTAAATATTGTAGAAGTAAAGCCTGGCGAACTTGAAAACATAGAAGCAGAAGTTAATTGAATGCAAAATGAATAACAGAGAGTTAAAAAGATTTAAAGAATAAACAGAGGGGCACCTGGGTGGCTCGGTTAAGCGACTGCCTTCAGCTCAGGTCATGATCCTGGAATCCCAGGATCGAGCCCCGCATCTGACTCCCCGCTCAGCGGGGAGTCTGCTTCTCCCTCTGACCCTCTCCCCTTTCATGCTCTCTCACTCTCTCAAATGAATAAAATCTTCAAAAAAATAAATAAATAAATAAACAGAGCATTAGTAACCTATGGAAGAAAACCAAATGGTCCAACACATGTGTAATGAGAGTCCCAGAAAGAAAGAGGGAAGTAGGCAAATATTTTTTAAAATAATTGTCAAAAATTTCTCCAATTTGACAAAGCTATAAAGACGTTCAATGTGGTGATGGGTATTAAAGAGGGCATGTACTGAATGGAGCACTGGGTGTTATATGCAAACAGTGAATCATGGAATACTACATCAAAAACTAATGACATAATGTATGGTGATATAACATAAAAAAAATTTTTAAAAAGTTCAATGAACACAAAATAGAAGAAACATAATAAAAATGAGTAAAAGGAAAAAATCTTAACAGAAGCTGGATAAAATAGTCACAATACATAGGAACAAAGATCAGAATTACAACAGACTTCTTAGAAAACATGTAAGGTGAAAACAATACAGTGGCATCTTTAAAATACAGAAGAAGGAAAATTGCTAACTTAGTTTAAAAAAATTGAATTGATCCAAAGAAGGCAGGAAAGGGGGAAAAGAATAAAGAACAAATAGAAAACTAATGGTATATGGTAGACTTAAACCAATCATCTTCATAGTTACATGAATTTGAAATAGCTAAATACTCCAATTAAGAGGCACAGATTGTCAGACAGAATAAAAGAAAAAGGTGAAATATGCAACATCTACTGGAAATCCACTTTAAGTATAAAGATACATATGCAAAGTAAAAGGATGGAAAAGTTCTACCAAACAGTGATCAAAAGAACCATCATATATTGCCAAAATAGACTTCAGAATAAGAAATATTAACAAATCAGAAGAAAGACTTTTCATTAAGTATGTTAAAGGAGTCAATTCATCAAAGGGAAATAATAATCTTAAATGTATATAAAGCCAATGATAAAGCTTTAAAGCACATAAAGCACAAACTGACAGTATTGTTAAAAGACAGTATTAAGATAACAGAAGGGTGTCAAGATCTATGAAGGGTCTGGGATTTTACTCTGTTTGCAAGCTAGTAAGCTAACGTGATGTATCTTCGTTAAAAAGTGGCCATGACTGCTGAAACACACTACCTGGCAGAAGGCATTGGACTCCTCCCTTAGAGACCAGGGACAATTTATTACTTATAGCAATAGCAGTAACAGAGTATCACATCTTCTTATACAGGTTCCTTGAGCCGCATTTCCTACAGGACAATGTGACAAGGACCAGATGATGTCTGCAAATGCATTGAGTTGGGTTATAGAATAGAAACTTTGAGTCTAGGGAACACAAATCTTTTATAATTAGTTGTGAGCAAAACTGCCTGACATTTTTATCTGGAGGAAGGCATTATCTTTTTTATAATGTGCAGTAAATAAGCCTACTCTTTGCTCCAGAGGGAAACACCCACCATTTTTATCTTTCAAGGCTATTTTCTTCTATCTTCCATGCCTGTTTGCTTGAAAACAAGCAAAATTCTTGAAAACATATTTCAGTATAAAAGTGAAGTCAATTATGGCTATTGGTAACAAGACTGCAAAATGTGAGAAATATATGGAAAATTTTCTCTTAAGACCACGTATAAACTGGGAGAAAATGTTTTCAAAATGTATATCTAAGAAAGGATGTGTTTCCAAAATATGTAAAGAGCTATTAAAACTCAATAGTAAGACAAAAAAAAAAAAAAAAGAGCAAACATTTTGAACAGACATTTCATCAAAGATGATATATAGATTGCATGACAAATAAATGTAAAAATACACTCAACAGAAATAAGTTATTAGAAAAGTTTAAATTAAAACTGCACTGATATACCACTGCACCTCACTAGAATGGCTAAAATTAAAGATTTGCAATATGAAGTATTGATGAGCATGTGGAGCAACTAAAAGTTTTATATATTGCTAGCGGAAGTTCAAAATGGTATGTTTTGAAAAACGGTTTGGCAGTTTCTTAATACAATTTAATACATATTTATCAAATAAACTATCAATCTCTTCGTAGTTATTTATCCATGAGAACATATGATAAATATCAACATAAAACATATTCAAATATTAATAGACCTTTATTCATAATATCCCCCAAATGATGAATGCATAAACAAGTTGTGCCATATTCACATAGTGGAGCACATCTCAGCCATACAAAAAGAAGAACGCTTGATACACATAACATGGATAAATCTCAAAAGCAATATGCAAAGTGAAAAAGGCCAGACCCTAAAATACTGCATAATTTCAATTAAAAGGAATCCTAGAAAAAAATAAAACTAGTGTCAGAAAGTACTTCATTGGTTGCCTGGGTTGGCAGGGAGAGAACTTCTTAGGATGAAGGAAATTTTCCAATCTTGCTGTAGTTCTGGTTACATTGAATTATTTCTTAAGAATTGTTGAGTTTTATGTGTAATTTTTACTTCAGTCAAGCTATTAAAAATGGAAATGTGACTCTCTTTATTTTAGCAAACCTCTGAATTGACTAGCCAATCATATTTTGTCTTTTTGTAAGCATGTTCTTAGTGTTGTTGATAGTTGTTTTCTCTTTCTCTCTTTCTTATAAATAAATAATAGCAAATTGTCATTTCATGAAGTTTTATTATTTATTTTTAAAATCACTGATGTTAAAATTCAGCTAGGTTGGAATTCTCTTATGCCTGAAACTCTAGCTTGGCTTTGGAAGGTAATGTATTTCAGGCAAATGACAAGTAATTTATCTCATTTTAATTTTCAGGATTTCCCCCCCTGAGTTCAGTTCTGTTAACCTTTATGATCCTGGCCAAATTTTTCACTTAATTTCTTGACCTTACCTCAATAATTCTCAAGGTCATTATATGTTTTATAACATTAATAGCACTTATTTATTGTGCGCTTTTTATGAGCACTTATTATGTTGAGCATAATTTATTTATTGAGCACTTATTATGAGGCAGATCCTGTTCTAATGACTTTATACATTTATTTCTTTTAATTCTCACAGCAACATTGTAAAAGGAATGAAATTATTTTTCCCATTTTATAGGTGATAAAACTGATACATAGCAACTTCCAAATTCATACAGCTAATAAGCGAGGAAGCAGAGATTTGACTCTAGGCAGTACAATTTTAGTCTGTTTCCTGAACTGTCAATCTACAAATCCTCTAAAATATGGGTGTTAAATTTTAGTGTGGGAGAATTAGTTTGCTTAAATTCTATTCTCAGATTTTCCCCTTGCCCTCATGATTCTTACTTGGTGGGTTTAGGATGAATCCAGTAATCTATATGTTTAGCAAGCACTACAGGTGGTGGTTTGTTGAACCTGGTTTGAGAAACCACGGTTCTGGGGCATCTGGGTGGCTCAGTCGGTTAAGCATCTGACACTTGGTTTTGGCTCAGGTCATGATCTCGGGGTTATAATCTCAGGGTCGTGAGATCAAGCCCTGCCTTGGGCTCCATGCTCAGTGTGGAGTCTGCTTGAAATTCTTTCCCCCTCCCTCTCTCTCTCTCCCCCTGGTTGCGCACACATGCGCGCTCTCTCAAATAAATTAATTAATAAAAAACATTTTCTGTGACTTTAAGATAACTGCTTAACTTTTCCAGGTCTTTGTCATCACCTATTCAAAAGTGATTTTGTTTTAGGATGGAATGGGATGACAGCTCCTGGCACACAGTAAATTCTCAGAATAAATTAGTTTTTGTTGCTCTTGGTGGTAGATGTTATTTCATAGAATTGGTCAACAGTGGCAACTGTTTTTGACCCTATATTTCAGTGAAATGATATTATCCAATAAGCAAAAGGTGTTTCAAAGTGAAAAGACATCTTATTGAATGTAAACACTTTTTTTTTCAATTTGTTTATATAAGTAATTAGTGTGTTCTGCTCCAGCATATGTTTCTAAAATACCAATGAGCTCATCTGCAATTGGTAAATAGATTTATGTTTGTGTAATGTAGAAGTTGCAAAGTTTTATATGTTGATTTATGCCCCCAAGAGGGCAGAATAGTCAGAGTTGAGTGGGAAAAGAAGGCCCTCCACTTTGATACTAAATAGTCAACGGGAGCCCTTTTGGTTTTGTTTTAAGAAAATTTAACTTTTTGAGGAACCTCCATACTGTTTTCCAGAGTGGCTGCACCAGCTTGCATTCCCACCAACAGTGTAGGAGGGTTCCCCTTTCTCCGCATCCCCGCCAACACCTGTCGTTTCCTGACTTGTTAATTTTAGGCATTCTGACTGGTGTGAGGTGGTATCTCATTGAGGTTTTGATTTGGATTTCCCTGATGCCGAGCGATGTTGAGCACTTTTTCATGTGTCTGCTGGCCATTTGGATGTCTTCTTTGGAAAAATATCTGTTCGTGTCTTCTGCCCATTTCTTGATTGGATTATTTGTTCTTTGGGTGTTGAGTTTGATAAGTTCTTTATAGATATTGGATATTAGCCCTTTATCTGATATGTCATTTGCATGGTGATGGGTATTAAAGAGGGCACGTATTGAATGGAGCACTGGGTGATATGCAAACAATGAATCATGGAACACTACATCAAAAACTAATGATGTAATGTATGGTGATTAACATAACATAATAAAATTTAAGAAAAAAAGAAAATTTAAAAAAACAAGTACCTGTATTTGGGGCTCTGTGGCCAAAGGAACATACCCCTTAGACTTGTGTGGCTCTTAAATATTTGCAGCTTGCCTTGCCCCGTGTCCATTTCAGTGGCAAGCCTGTTGGCTCAGAGTTTGCCTTCCAGTTGGATTTTTCCTACAAATTCTAATTAACATATTGCCAGCATTTCCCATCAATTGTGGAGCGTTTTTGTTGTTGTTTGCTTTGTTTTTTGTTTGTTTGCTTGTTTGTTTTTAAACTCTGGGCTGAGCTGCTTGCTTGGGTGGTCCAAATTATCTTCCAAGGTACCAATATTATTTTTGCTAGTGATCTGTTCCCAAAGTTGCATGTTTTCAGTGGTCTTCCCAGAACCTGTTTTCCCCACAAGTCCTATTATTTTGGGTATGCCATTTTTTTGCAATGTGGGCATTGCAGGATGCACGTATCTTCTCATATACTTTAAACCCCATTTTAGGAACATGAATATCTTCTGCTTTGCAATATCTTACAGTCTCTGGAAGGGATGGTGTGTTAATGGTTAATGGCATGGTGTGTTAATGGAAGTAAGTAAGTAACTTACTTCCTCAGAGTGATCATTTCTTTCTCGCCACCAGTGTTGTGTTTGTTTCTTACTATACCATTGAGTAAATCCCCCTTGAGTTACTTTCTTTTTTAAAGTTGGCAAGATTTCTAATTTGTATTTGAATTTCTTCTATGCTTATATCAAAATAACATATAAATTCAACTTTAATTATTAGCTTTTATCTGTAAATTACTGCTTCTTATCTAAGACTACATAATAATTTACAGAGCTGGGAATAGTAGACAAACAAAATAATCTCTTTACTATAGAGAGATATTTTCTATAATAATAGTTATGATTCTTATAATTGTTATTATTTATTGAATGTCCATTAAATGCCCACTCATTTTTCTAGGAACTTCACTTGCAAATATTATTAATTCTTAGAATATTTAGTGAATATAACATAGATTTTCTAAATAAAGAAAAAAAAAGGAGTAAATCTGTGTCTTTTAGAATCTTCAACAAAAACACAAGCAATATGAAATAAATAAATTTCTATTATTAGATAATACTACTGAAATTTCAATACCATCACATAAATATGATATTTATTAAATGATGGAGGAATTTATCCATATACCCATTATCTAAGTGCAATTACTTAAAGACATTAATGCATGCGTCTCATATGTTTCTTAAAAACTTACCCCTTGCTTTTGTTATGGATCCAGACATGCTTTTACCAGAAATAGAACATAATCCAATTATAGTAAAATAATTTTATGGATAGAAGCAGCATTGTTCATAGTCACTGAATATGTATTTGGATATTTAGTAGATTAGGATTTTAATTTGGATGTAAAAAGCTTGAATAACAGCGTTATTTTAAATTGTTTCTAAGGTGGTTTGTTAAGTTACTCCAAATAGTACAGGCTCTTGCTCTTTCTAACTGCATGACTTTGGTCAAATTACTTAAATGAATCTGAGTCTTAGTTATCCTTTCTATATAGTGGAGAGAATAAGTGTGCCTATTCTTGAGTGGTCCCACTGGTTAAATGTGAAGTAACTGCTATGTAGTACATTCCACATACATGTTACCTGCAAATATTTTTATCATTATTGTTATTAAATTTAGAAACAACAATTACTATATATCTCGTGTCTTGCTATCCATATTTACTATATTTTCATAACCTAGGCAGGTATAGTCTGCTGAATGATTTAACAGTGCATCACTGCTAGTTGCACTATGGCATGAATTTAACCTGATTTCATGGGATAGAACAGAATGAGCACAGTGGTTCATGGCTGTCAGTAGTGAAAAATAGCTGGAAATTAGACAAACAGCTTCATTGCTGAGATTGTTTCCGGGCTAAAAGTTCTTCCAACAGCTGTTTGTTTTGGCCATTAATCGTGTCCATTCTTTTTTTTTTTTTTTTTTTAAACTGGGATAAATACAATTTTCTTTAAAAAGAGAATGTAGGCTGGTTATTTCTGAAGTCAGGAAGAACTCCTGTCCTTCCACTATTGTGGTCTTTTGGCGGCTTTGACAGTTGGACTGAAGACTTTTCCTTTTGTTTCTCTCCACTTTTTTATTCTCAGTGCTCAGACTCAGACTGCTGTAGTGGGAGGAAAAAATAGAACTAGGAGCTCTTTAATCCTAGGGAAGGAGCTTTGTAACAGTTACCTTCAAGAAAAGTTTACTCCCCAAAGGAGTATTTAATATTACATAGACACTGACTCACTGAACAGAGAGAGAGCGGGAGGCTAAGAGAGAGAGAGAGAGAGAGAGAATGATAAGAATATGAGAATTTGAGCCAGCAAGAAAGAAAGAAAGATACTTAACTAAAGATGAAGGGAAGTTTTGCCTCTTCCTGGAAGTTATATTATTAGTTGTTTTTTTTTTTTTTTTTGGAATCATGATGACTGCTAGTTTTGTTTAAAGTATTTGTTCTGGAAATACTAAAGTTGGAGTCTACCAGACTGAGGTTAGAAGCATTTTCTTTGGCAGCAAGAAGATACTTTTATAGAAGCCATGCCTGTACTTGGGGTTGCCTCAAAACTGAGACAGCCAGCTGTTGGGTCAAAGCCTGTTCATACTGCTCTTCCGATACCAAATCTTGGCACTACTGGGTCACAGCCCTATTCTTCAAGACCTTTGGAACTTACTGAAACAGAGAGCTCAATGCTTTCTTGTCAGCTCACATTAAAATCAACCTGTGAATTTGGAGAGAAGAAACCCCTCCAAGAAAAAGCTAAAGAGACAGAAGACAGTAAGGTTAGTGGCTGAAGGTTACTTGCAGACTTACAGAGCTAAAATGCAGATTTCCTTGTAGGTGGAATATAAAGCATGTTGTGAAATGGGGAGTGGTAGAGGAACACCGGTGTAATAAAGTAAGTAGTTTGTGTAGCTGAAAAGCTAAATATTTAGCTTATGTAAAAGTGTATTGATAATTTATAGTAGTAGCAAAAGTCATTGACAAATTTCTCTGAAAATGCATGTTTGTTATCACTTAGTACTACTTACTGATGAAGTGCCTAGTCTTAGCACTTTATTGCTAATAACCATAACCAGTCACAAATATGAGAAAAAGGGACCTATTTTTCAGGCATATTACACTGTAAAAGAAGGAGATTTATCTGTAAAAATCCATATAGATGCCATCACTTTTTTTCTAAATGTCATTTGCATTTTAAACACTTTCTGTTTGAATATATGTTTCTTAGACTGCTTAATTCATTGCACTCTGAACAAAAATGAAATATCATTTTCCTTCATATTGCACATTTGTCTGGATTTTCACTTGTAAATTGAAACCCTACTGTTTTACTTATTACTGACATCTTTTTCAGTCGTTTAATTTATGATATTTTGTGAGCAGTGGCTCCTAGCTCTTGGTTTCTAAGCCATACTGCAGTCATTTTCTCCAGATGCAGAGGGCTTGCATGGCCTTTCAGTTGCTGAACTTTGGGGGGATCCATTTGTATCCTGATAAACATCACTTTTTAATGCAGCATTAACTATGATGTCAAGCTTTCCAAAGTCACTGTTCTCACCTCTGGCTTAGGGACTGCTTTGATTTTGCTTTCCCACCCAAGTGTAATTTTATTTTTTATTTATTTATTTTTATTATGTTATGCTAATCACCATACATTACATCATTAGTTTTTGATGTAGTGTTCCATGATTCATTGTTTGCGTATAACACCCAGTGCTCCATGCAGTATGTGCCCTCTTTAATACCCATCACCAGGCTAACCCATCCCCCAACCCCTCCCTTCTATAACCCTCAATTTGTTTCTCAGAGTCCATAGTCTCTCATGGTTCGTCTCCCCCTCCGATAAAAAATAATTTAAGAAAACACTTCGGATTGAAATCCAATCTACAAGTTAAAAAGAAAGCCACCCCTTTTGTCTTGAAATGTCTATTCGTCTATCTCCACCTGTTCAAATCCTCTAAGGAACAGCCAAATGTAACTTTTTCCTGAAAGTCTTTGCTAGCTACCCCTTACCTTCCTTTCCTCTCTTGTGATTCTTTGGCTGCAGTAATACTTAAAGCACATTTCTTTACATTGCATTTTAATTATCTGGATGATTTATTTCTAGTCCCACTGAATTGAAAATATGCAGATGACAGGGCCTTATTTATACTGTGATACAGCTCCCTCTGCCCAGTGCCCTATGCCTCAGAATCGTAGTTGAATGGATTAATACATGAATGAATGAATGAATGAATGAGGAATTATTCTGACAAAGATTTAGTTAAATTCATTAGTCTTTTTGGATCATTTAATCTATAAAACAGAGGGCTTGGAGTGCATGATTTTTAAAGTACTTGTAGAAGGTTATATTATTCCTTTTGTGTTTTAAGAAAACATTGGAGGGCGCCTGGGTGGCTCAGTTGGTTAAGCGACTGCCTTCGGCTCAGGTCATGATCCTGGAGTCCTGGGATCGAGTCCCGCATCCGGCTCCCTGCTCAGCAGGGAGTCTGCTTCTCCCTGTGACCCTCCTCCCTCTCATGCTCTCTGTCTCTCATTCTCTCTCTCTCAAATAAATAAATAAAATCTTTAAAAAAAAAAAAAAAAGAAAACATTGGAAAATCACACAAGAAAAATCAGTTAAAAAATAATTAATTGTAGGCTTATAGTTCTCAGTCGAATGTAAGCAATTCAGGGTAAAAGAAGGGAAGTATAAATTATCAACAAAAGACTAAAAATACTTAACTTTATGCAAATAGTTAAAAGCGAATGCCACATAGTTCTATTCTAAAGTTCTGTGTACCCACACGACTTGTTGGGATTAGATGGAAAGAATAGGTAGACCCTTTTTCTCAGCTGACCATGCCTCTCATCTGTAGGTTTAGTTAAACTTCCATTTTGCTAAATGGCCTTGGCCTAAAACTTGTGCACCATAAATACTGTTTGCAATAGAATTTTGGTTCATCTCTTTGGTTAACAAACATATCAATCACACATCTGATATTCTTATAAGACTCTGTGGTAAGCAATGTTGTATTTAGGGGATGTTTTTAACATGCCATTTATCAGATTAAGAACTTTTTCAAACAAACTTAAAGAATGCCTTGTCAGCATTTCAGAATATTTTTAAATGTCAAAAAAGTGTACTTAAAGATTTTTATAAACTTTGAAAAAATAGAACTGAAGAAAATAGCAGAAATGACCAAGAAAGTTGTATTAGAGATAATCAGATTTGACAGCAAATAGTAGAAAACTCAACATAACAATAGGATAAACAGCATAGGAATTTTCTTTTTTTAATTTAAATTCAATTAATTAACATATACTGTATTACTAGTTTCAGAGGTAGAGTTTAGTGATTCCATCCATTGCATATAACACCCAGTGCTTTTCACATCATGTGCCCTCTTTAATGTCCATCACCCAGTTACCCCATCCCTCCACCCACCTCCCCTCCAGCAACCCTCAGTTTGTTTCCTAGAGTTAAGAATCTCTTACGGTTTGTCTCCCTCTCTGATTTCGTCTTACTTTCTTTTTCCCTCCCTTCCCCTATGAGCCTCTGTCTTGTTTCTTAAATTCCATATATGAGAAAAATCATATGATAATTGTCTTTCTCTGAATGACTTATTTCTCTTAGCCTAATACCCTCATATAAAGGATATCTGGAAGTAAGCTGTCTGTAGTTGGTAGCATGGCGTCTTGAAATTATCAGAGAACCCATTTCTGTCTTTTGCCTGTCTATTTGTGGCATCTCTCAGTTTTGAGTGGATAATTGAGTTTAGTTCAATTAGAAAGACACACCCTGCTTCATTAAGGATTCTTCCACATCCAACTGGCCTGTTTACAATTCCAAGGCCTATGTAGCCATTCCAGTCTCTAATTGTTGACACCTCTTCTCCTATTGTAGTTCCATCTAGCTACTGTGTTCCAGATGTCTCCTTCCTGGGTGTCCCAACTTGTTCAGAGTGCTTAGTTTCACTGTCCTTTAACAAATAAATAACATTAGTTCTAGATTCTATGCCACATACATTTGGACTCTCCATCACCATACTTCAAGGATTTATGTTTTTCTCTAGCTTTCTCTTGTTCTGATTTCTTATTTTCCTTGAATTTTCTAATGTCTCTCTTCATATGGTTGGTTTTTCCATTCTTCCTGGGCATTCATCCAAATGAGGAAGAGAGTCACTTTGCTTTGGAAACTTTACTTAAGAATCAAGAGATTAAAGTTAAGAAAGGGGGTTCTATTTTTCAGCAAATCACATGCAATTAAGCATTGGACACACTTGTTCATGAAAGTCCCCTGGTCATACCCATCCCCTTAGCCTTCTTTTTTGATTCCCCAGCCTCGTTCCAGCTTGGTCTGCCACCTTGCTTTTATCTCTCATTTTTACTGTCATTTCAGTTTCTTTCTAGTTCTGGGCCCACTCATCTTTTCCTCATGCAAACTGAAGATTCTTTACATTATTATAGAAAATAATTTTGAGTACCTACCTTGTTCTTTATAGGAAGTTTCTTATTTTTTTTCTCATGACATTTCAAAGAAGACTTTATTATCCACATTTACAGAGAAATAAACTCAGATAGAGTAGGAGACATTCATAAGATCAGATGGTTAACTAGTACCAAAATCCAGAATTTGAATCTAGGTTTGTTCCTACAAAGCTTTTGTTTGTTTTTTATTACATTATACTTTCTCTTCATGATGTAACTGCAGTATTTTTTTCTAGCTATACCCTACCCCCCAAATCTCACCAGCTCTTAAGAGTCAGTTCAAAAGTCAAAGAAAAGAATAAACAAATTGTTGTGGAGGTTAAAAGGAAGGAAAGTTTGCATCCAGTTAGAGAGGTCTGAAGGAAATTCTTGAAAGAGTAGTGGCCTCCTTGTCCATGTTAATATGGACATTTGTTTCATTTTCTTACTCTACCAGTTTCAAGGACAATTAAGGTAGAGATATGTTCTTAATATTACATTCACAGGGTATTAACACTAATGCTTTAAAAACAGAAGATACTTAAAACCTTAAATTGAATATTTTTAAAAAAATATGACAAGCAAATATATTGTGTGAATAGTATTGCTATTGAGGGCAATATTTTTGTCGATTTTAGGGACGAGAGAAATCCTATTTGGATGGAGCATTCAGAAAAGACTTCACCAAGTAATTGATATTCAGTGGGCAGATAGGACTTAGATATAGAAAGGAAAAAAGCATTCATTGGAGGAGAGATTTGCATAGAATGCCCAGTGAGTAAACCATTATAATTTGAGGAGACTGTTTATGGAAAGGAGCAGATTTAGATCAGATTATACATGGAAGCAGACTTCATTAGATAGACATTGGGGAAGGCTCTTACGTAAGATTAGACACAGTTACACTGGCAATGTTATTTAGGGAAATCAGAGCAGAGAAGGATTAATATTAATGTTTATAGAGGCTTGTTATATGCCTGAAAGTGGGCCACTTTATGGAGTGTCCCATCAGTCCTCACAATAGCCCTATGATATAGGCACTGTCATTATCCTCATTTCATAGATAAACTGAGGCAGAGAGAGGTTATATCACTTACCAGTATTTCAGTACTAGAGTGTAGCAGAATAGTCCAAGGCTGTGTGCCTCCAGAAGACTTTACTCTTATCTAATAACACTGCAACAGTGAAGACTTTACTGTGTCAGCAGGAGAGAAGAACTATTGATTGACTTGATTTCTATATAGACTGGTAAGGTTTGTTTTAAATATTTGGTTAACACTGCTGGTGAATTGCAAATAAATCACTGGTGTGCCCAAGTGCTTAGAATTTTCAGAAGACAATTAAGTTGACACATGGTCTCTACTGAATTTTTCAAATAACAGAAAAAAATAAAAGAAACCCCATGATAGAATTATAGCAGCAGATGTCAATCGAATAGATGACTGGCTCTGGCCTCCAGCTGTTTCCTTCTTGGAGAAGATGCCTGACTGCTGAGGACTGTCAACACTCCTGTTGGCTTGCTCACATGGTAGCACTTCCAAAGCTCACCAGACCTACAGCTGCACAGGTCAGCCCTTGGGTCCCTCTAGATGGTTCCGCCTTCCTTGCCTGTTTCTGCTGTGCTTGCACATTTACTTATTTGTACTTAAAGAAACATGATTATTTCTTTTTCTGGTTATGGTTCATGTTCCAAGCTTCACGGTTAAACTGTTAATGGTCGTTTTAATTGTTTTTGTCTTTGTGGTAGCAATGGTATGAAGAATGTGGTAATGATCCTTGAATTTTAACATTTTCTCTACTGGCAGAATGCTAAACTTTTCAATATTGTACATTTATTTCTCTTGAGTAACCGTTCGTAGAGATGTAGCAATTTAATACCATTGTTTGTTGTTCTAGTTTGTGCTTTACAAGTCCTTAAAGAATTATATCTCATGCTTTCAACTATGAAATTACTAAATATTCTTGGGTAAATTAAAAGTGATTAAATGTTATTGAAAATCTCATACAACTTTTTTTTGTTCTTCTTCAAGTGTCAATATTGTATGTATATTTGGTGCCAATTTGCCGAACACGTTCTTCTGAGTTTCTTAAACCTTTCTACTATTATAGACATGTTTCTTTTCTTTGGTATAAAGGAAGGCAATAAATATATGTAGAAACAAAAATCAATAGATATGTCACTAATTTTTAAGCACAATTGCTTCATGGTTGTATGCTATCACATTTCCAAAAATTATCCTGTCTTGAATTTAAGGTATTAGGTGGCATAGTTAAAAGAACATCAGATTAGAAGCTCAAAGATTTGACTTTAACTTCTGCTAGATCCTGAAAAGATAAGTCACTTAAATTCTCCGAACTTTAATCTCTTTATCCTCAGAAATGAAGTTAATAGTTCTTTTTTTTTTTTTTTTTTTTAAAGATTTTATTATTTATTTGACAGAGAGAGAGATAGCGAGAGCAGGAACACAAGCAGGGGGAGCGGGAGAGGGAGAAGCAGGCTTCTTGCTGAGCAGGGAGCCCGATGTGGGACTCGATCCCAGGACCCTGGGATCATGACCTGAGCCGAAGGCAGACGCTTAACGACTGAGCCACCCAGGCGCCCTGAAGTTAATAGTTCTTGATAAGGCTTTTCTGAAGGTAACATTTTTATTATTTTCTCCTTGTCCCGGTTTTGTCCTAGCAGTTATCTCTTTTCTCTTATTTTTTCTATCTCTTCCTCTCCAGTGGATCCTTTGGACCAGGATTTTTCAAACTTAGCACATTTTGGACCTGATAATTCTTTGTTGTGGGTGTCAGTCTTACTATTATGGAATATTTAGCAGCATCCCTGCTAGTAATGATTACATGCCAGTAGCATTCTTCAGTTGTGACAAACAGAAATGTCTCCAGACAGTTGTGAAACGTATCCAGAGAGAAGGCAAAATCGAACCCAGTTGAGAGACACTGCTTTAGATTCAGCTTCCAAAACTGCTCAGGTTGCCACTATTTTTTTGCCATTTTTTATTGAAGTATAATTGACACACGTTACCTTAGTTTCAGGCGTGCAACATAGTGATTCAACAACTCTATACCTTATGCTATTCTTAGCACAAGTGTAGCTATCATCCTTCACCACACAATGCTTTTACAATATCATTAAATATATTCTCTATGCTGTATATTTCATCCCCATGATTTGTTCATTCCATAACTGGAAGCCTGCACCTCTTACTCCCTTTCATTCATTTTGACCATCTCCCCACCCTACCCTCTAGCAACCATCAGTTTGTTTCCTGTATTTGTGAATCTGTTTCTGCTTTTTGTTTGCTCATTTGTTTTGTCTTCTAGATTCCACATATAAGTGAAATCATATGATATTTGTCTTTCTCTGGCTGACGTATTTCCCTTAGCATAATACCCTCTAGGTTCACCCATGTTGTTGCAAATGGCAAGAGCTCATTCTTTCTTATGGTTGAGTAATATTACATTGTAAATATATACCACATCTTCTTTATCCATTTATCTGTCAATGGGCACTTGGGTTGTTTCCATTTCTTCACTATTGGAAATAATGCTGCAATAAACATAGGGGTGCATTTATCTTTTCAAATTGGTGTTTTCATATTCTTTGGGTAAATACCCAGTAGTAGAATTACTGGATCATATGGTCTCTCTATTTTTAAATTTTTGAGGAACTTCTACTGTTTTCCATACTGGTTGCACCAATTTACATTCCTATCAACAGTGTATGAGGGTTCCCTTTTCTCCACATCCTCATCAACACTTGTTATTTCTTGTCTTTTTTGATAATAGCCATTCTGACTAGTTTGAGGTGATATCTCTTTGCTTTTGATTTGCATTTTGCTGATAATTAGTGAAGTTGAGCATCTGTTCATGTGTCTGTTGGTCATCTTCATGTCTTCTTTGGAAAAATGTCTGTTCAGGCCTTCTGCCCATTTTTTCATCAGTTTGTTTGTTTTTTTGGTGTTGAGTTGTATAAGTTCTTTATATATTTTGGATATTAAGCCCTTATCGGATGTATCATTTGCATATATCTTTTGCCATTCTGTAGGTTGCCTTTTTGTTTCAATAGGTTTCCTTTCCTGTAGGTTTCCTTTACTGTGAGAAAGTTTTTAATTTTGGTGTAGTCCCAATAGTTTTATTTTGCTTTTGTTCTGCTTGCCTGAGGAGACATACTTAGAGAAATGTTGTGAAGGTTGATGTTAAAGAGATTACTGCCCGTGTTTTCTTCTAGGAGTTTTATGGTTTCAGATCTCTAATATTTTTAATATTATTATTATTATTATTTCCTTCAATCTGTTTCAGATGATCACTCCTTCAATACTTTGCAGATATATTTCTTGAAAGGTTAGTTTGTGTTCAGTGCCACTATTGCAGGCTTTAGGTTTGCTTTACTTCTCCTAATTTCTGACTCCTATTCTGTTTTCCTAGAGGTTACCAATAGCTTTTGAAAGGACATCTCTTCTTGGTTAACGTTTTAATTAATTAATTAACTAATTACTTTATTTATTTATTTATTTTTGTTAACATTTTAGCTCTTGTTTTCATCCTGTTTGCAGCACTTGGCATCTGCTGACCACAATTCTCTTTTTGGAATGCTCCAATATTTACTAGCCCAGTGACCTTGGTGAGTCAATTAGTACTTAAGCCTTAGTTTCTTCATTTATGAAATGAGGACAATATAAACTACCTCATAAAATTATTGTGAAGAATAAATGAGATACTGCATATAAACTATATTCTATATATAGTTGGTAGTCAATATTCTTTACCTACTATATAATATTATAAAAATATCTAACAGTTTACCACAAAAGCTATTAATAGTAAGAGTTGGTAGTATGACAAAGAAGGCAGTGATTAATTCTCCATGCACAGGAAAAATAACATTCCTGCCATGTTTTGACTGGTGAATTTGTTTAGCCAAATATATTTGGAAAAAAGAACATTTTAAGTAGACAGGTATTTACCAAGATGTGTAATACTGTGCTGTGTTTGGAACACTATACATTATTCAGCAATCCTAAAAGGTAGGATGCAAGTAAGAGAGAAGAAGTTGACTTGAGGCATTGGGAAGATGGCCATTAGATGTCCAGTAAGTTGTTTGAACTTATTTTGTAGAGGGTGGGGGGGGGGAGGATGCCAGCATGACACAAGTAAGTCTATGTTTTAGAAAGATGATGATGAAATGAAACATGATAGATTCACTGAAGGGAAAGAAGTTCAAAAATACAGAAGAGAAGAGTGTGATAGAGCAAAATTTTGACTAAAATACCAAGCTCTAGAGCAATGGAAGAGGGATAAGTCTAGTAAAAGAAGTGATGGATGTTTGGGTACTTTTATTAATTACTAGCAATCCACAAAATTTTAAGTCTTGAAGGATAAATACATTTTCTTCAAACAAAAACTTATAGTTTAGTTGGAAGTGATAATTTGTGAACTTGACAGCAAGTAACAATTAAAACTAAGATAATTACTAATACTTTTCGAGTACCTGCCACATGCTGGATGCTATACCCAGTTTATTATTATAATTAAATATATATAGGAGCTGAACTCAGATTGGTGCTAAAGTAGAGCAGGAATTTCAACCTCGGTGTGTTTGACTCCTATGTCAGTCTCCCTCTCTGTCTCTCTTTCACAACAATTTATAAATCAGTCAAAATCAATGTTATTCTTTTCTCTCTATGTGGACACTTAGTCACATAATGGGGGGGGAAATGAAAGAAAACTATGGATTCTTACAGGAGTGATGAATTAATCTTTGACAAGATTCACTTTTAATTCTTCCTCTCCCCCCAACCCCCACTGTTGTCCCATTTTGGCTTTAAAAAGTGCTTTTCTTTGGATTTCTAGTCACTGGGGCCAATAGGGAAATTCAATATCTGTGGGAGAGTTCATTAATTGGATACATGGCAGGATTTCCCCACTGTTCCCAGTAAATGGAATGATTTGTTAAAAAGTGTTGCAATTCTGCCTGCAGATAAAGTCACCAAATGAGAGAGCATTGGTGAAAATTTACCATTTTCCCAATAAAATAACATGACACAGCCTCCAAGAGAGAAAAGAAAAGAAAACAAAACAAAACAACAGACCATACTTTTTGCTGTATTTCAGTGTTGTAAAGGACTCTTTTGTAAAACTGAAAACCTAAGTGGGACAGGTTACAGTTTTCCATCATGAAATGTGTAAAATTTTATGATCCATCAACATGGCATTGTGTTAAAGTAATGCTAACTTCTGTAACAGATGAACTCAAGGTCTCAGTGACTTAACACAGTAGGAATTTACTTTTTATTTCTGTTTACCTCTCCCATATAGTGAGGACTTGATGAACTATGGTCTATAGGTCAAATCTGGGCTGGGACCTGGTTTTATTAAGTAAAGTTTTATTGGAACACAGCCATGCCATTTGCGTGTGTGTGGCCTATGGTTGCTTTTGTGCTGTAATAGCAGAGTTGAGTAGTTACAATAGAGACTGGCCTGCAAAGACTAAAATATTTACTATCTGGCCCTTTATAGAAAAAGTTTGCTGACACATGCCTATGATAACTCAGGAAACCAGATTCCTTCCAGTTTGTCATTCCATCATCCCACCTCCAACCAGCCATCAGTGAAAGGGAGAAAATGGAAGATTGCATAAGAGACTGAGAAACTTCACATGTCACTTCCATTCAGTTCTGTTGGTCAGAACTCAGTCATATGATGAAACCAAATACAAGACAGGCTAGGGATTATAGTCTGCCTGTGTGCCTAGAAATTAAGGTAAATGGCTTATTAGCCAAAGACTGCCTAATTTGTCAGATTTTCAAGATTAAGCAAGAATTTGCCATATTAAAAATATTCTGAAGTAACCCAAATTGTCTTCCAGATTGTCAAGCTGTCCTGAACTATAGGGATATCTCTTTAAACACAACACATTGAATAAGTGGAGGACCATAATTACACTCAAGTTACTAAGTGTACAGAAAGAAAATCTTATAGTTAATTCAGCTTTTAAAAAGAATAGACCAGGTACATCTATACAGAAGTATCATAAAATAGTTCACTGTGGTCTCATGACTCCTCTGGCTGCTCCCCACCCTAAGATTTTGATAACCACCTTCAATTTCTCCTGTTCCAATCTGCTGATCCCAACTCCCATCCTGAAAGCAACTCTATCCTGGTTCTGTGCCCTTGTTTCTATTTGCTTCTCTACTCAGTTTTTAGCATTCTTCTTTTGCTGGATCTGGAAGCTCTCCATTAGAGCTGGGAACCAAAAAGCCAAGGCAGTATAAGATGTGAATTCTAGAAGTGACGTTTAGAGAATCAAGATGGAGTCAGGCATCACCCCGGGAGGGAGGCATTTGCTGGCTTCTAGATGTGGTCCAATGGGGGGCTGCTTAGTTGTGTGAGGGAGTATCTGCTTTCTTGGCCTGGAGACATGATGTAGCTTCTGTGTCAGCACATTGCAGATTGATTCCAAAGGGGACCTAGTGGGAATGTGTGAATGGGTCATTGACAAACCCACCACCATCATCGAAAGAAGCAACTCACGGTAATCCTTTCAGACCATGGTATACAACTATAAGAAACAATACATAATACAACTTCTTTTCAAATGCAAGATAAATTTCTAAATGACTTAATTGGTCTTTAAATTTGGTTGTGCATATGGGGCTATTTCTATTCAGGTTTCTACTTCTCTTTGACAATGTTTACTGTTTAGCTTTGATCAATTTAAATTGCTCACATTTTAGACTCAGAAAAATACACAGGTTATGTATTTCTCTTCACTGTCCCTGAATGCTCATATTTTTAATATAATTTTGTTGTGCTTTTTTTTGAAAATTTATTGAATTTCTACAGAGTGATATTTTTGCCAGAACCTTTTGTTATTATTTTGACCCATATATTTTGGGGGGTTGTGTTTCACATTTCCTTTCTCTTTAAACCATCTGCTTTTTATAGCTGTTTCTTCCTTCCTGTGGCTGACTTTTTGATATCCACACTTGTGTGTTGCTTTCTTACATTGAACACGAGGTTTATCATCTCCAACAATATGTTCTCTCTGTTCTTTTCCTCTGATTCAGGCTAAACCTATTGTATTCTAAAACCAGGCTGCTATTTCACAAATGTAAATCCCTTCAATGGCCACTTCTAGGTATACATCATGGATCCTAGGTGATTTTTCGTGTCTTTGTTAGTCATTCATCCAATCATTTAGTCCATCATCAACTATTTATTGCATACTTGTTATGCACAAGGCAAAGTGTGCGTGTGTGTATATGCGTGTGTGTGTGTGTATTATATGTATATATATATATGCTTATTTTAACATGATAGGCTTTATGAGAAATATGCTTGCAACAACTGGGACTCCTAGAAATTTATATTCATTCTTTTTATGGGAACATTAAATTTTTAATTAATATTACCTAGAAAAAACAGAAATGATTATAATTCCGATTTTCAATAATGATTACTTTTATTATACATTTGGGGTATGTTTATTTTTTTTAAAGATTTTATTTATTCATTTGAGACACAAAGATACAGAGAGAGAGAGAGCATGAGCAGTGGGAGAGGCAGAGGGAGAGGGAGAAGCAACCTCCCCACTGAGCTAAGAGCTGGATGTGGGGCTCGATCCCAGGACCCTGGGATCATGACCTGAGCTGAAGGCAGATGCTTAACCATCTGAGCCACCCAGGTGCCCCGTGTTTGTTTAATTTAGAATAGATTTATCCCCTCCAGTTGTGACAATCAAAAATGTCTCCAGGCATGGTCTGTCCCCTGGGGAAAAAATTGTCCCCAGTTTAGAACCACTGATTTAGATCCTGCCTTGTTTGAAAAAAGGATTTAGTAGAATTAAAAAGCATAGACAACATAGAAGATTTCAAAACATACGCAAATAAAATTTACAAGAAGAAAAGAAAAACAAAAGGAAAACGGTAGAGGAAGGGCTGCAATATACAAATATATCAAATTTGTGCTATGATGTTTTATATTGTAGCTGGAGGTCACCTACACATTTGGATCTGGGCTTTCAAGTTGCTCATACATAAAGGTTAAGCAAGTGCTGTTTTAATCAGTGCCTAAAGTATGAGCTCATATTTGCTCAGGAGATTCACATCTTTGTTTCTACATGTACAAAGAAGTATTTCCTATGGGCATTTACAGAGACATTCCTATGTAATTTATATAACAACTTTCTCAACATTTTCATCACAGATTTTAATTATTGTTTTCTCTCCTTATCCTTACCTTCTATACAAAACCATTAAAATAAAAATTTTAATTAAGTCTACTTAGGATGACCAGTTGTACTGGTTTTCTCAGGACTGTCCTGATTTTAGCAGAGCACATGTCTTAATTTGGGAATCTTGCAGTCAAACAAACTGGGACGGTTAGTCACCCTAATTCTGAATCACATGTTCTTGTTTTTCCTCTTATTTTTTAAAATTCTCTAATTATTAATTTTAATTCTGTAGTTGAAAATATATTTTCTATTAATCATTTAAAAAATATTGCCTTATTTAATTAACAAATTGTTGTCAAACATTGTCAGTTCTCTGTTCAGATATAACAACATATATTTTCTTTAATGAAAAATAATTTCTATGGAGGTTGTGTTTTTCAAACACGAGTGATTTTTTTTTAATGAGGTTCAGATGTTTACATCTGCTCCTTCCTGATCCATACAATTTTAACTAGTGTTAACAATAATGAATGTCCTCTTTCCTTTTGTGTGGAAGACTTAGAATTGTCAATAAAATAAAGGTAGCCTGGTTCTCTGAGTTCATCAGGTAATTTCCAGCATGAGTCCTATGGGCCCTGAGTTGAATGGAGTGATACTTTGAGGTATGAGCAGTTAGTTCTTTCTAGACCACAAAGAACAGAACTTTCAGCTTCCTTCAGTGGCATGCTTCTCCTCTGTAAGACAGACAGGATGTGGTCTGGGAGAAAGTCCGCACTTTAACAATAGACCATTGACAGAATGTTTGGGAAGCACAAAAAGGAAGAGAGCATCTGTCTACACCCAGAATTATCAGAGGCATTTGTGTGTGTGAGAATCTTAGGTTTCAGAAATATGTTTTTTTAAGGTCACCCTTTTCGTTCTCTGTTTTTATTGGATGAGGAGAGTTGCCTTCAAGATAACAAAACATTTTAAAATCAAGGGAGGAATTGCATCACATTTTGTCTCATTATCCCAGGCAGAAAATTAATTCCCTCAGGCATGAAACACATTTTGTTTAGCCCTTATGTATGACGTATGTGAATCAAGCTGAGAGAATTAGAAGGGAGAAGATAAAATCCAACCGAAAGAGAATGCTGCAGAGAATTCAGCAGGAAAGAAGTCCTTCTAGGCAAAGAGTGACCTAGGTGCTGACTTTATCTACAATTCATTCTGCTTGCAATATGAGAAAAGATGCTACATGGAGCGTGGGCATCACAGCACTGATATATCCCTTTTTCTCCTCGAGCCTTGAAAAATAGTAATCCAATTTTAATCAAATTTACCATTTTAAGAAATTGCAAAGAAGGTCTTTGCCCTTTTATCCCTATGTTCATTCTGTTCCTTTTGTAGCTTATTTGCTTCACCACCCTGTCACAACACTGAGTTGCGTGAACACATATCCATTTGGTACAGCTGCCATTAAGTTGAACAGAGTTAGAGTGAGTGCCTTGTCTTTTGCTTTCTTCTTTTCAAATGCGGTTGTGTAAAGCTTTTGTTCAAATGTCTTACCACCTGGATCCTCTTGTGGATTCGCTGCTCCTCTCCAAAGGACTCGGCAGTGGGTACTTCCTGTTGTGCAGCAGGCTTTCATTTGCAGGACATCTGTAAAACCACAACATGAATAGTCAGAATAGCAAAAACGGCCTTCTAATGAATGTAGTAAAACTTCAGAGCAAATTCTTCAGCCAGGAGAAAGTGCCCCAAAAAGCAGATGTGATTTAGGATGAGTAAGACATAAGTCAAGGTGCGGATCTTTTACTCTCCACCAGAAAGCAACACTTGGATTTCCTGGCAATGCAATTATGTAATGATGTGTGTGTGTGTGTGTGTGTGTGTGTGTGTGTTTTGTAAACTGTCTCAGATGGGGAGGAAGAAGGAACCAACTTGATTGTGTAACTTTATAAATAGAAACAGCCATATTGAAATAACAAGACTGCTCTGAGTTAAACTGATGAATTTTGCTCCTTGCTGCAAAGTTAGGCTACTGAATGAATATAAGATCCATTCTGTGGAGTAATTTTTCAGGTTTGCCCAACAATGTTTAATGGGAAAAATCAGCAAGAAGTTCTTACCCTCCTTCCATTATACTCCCAAATATTTTAGTCCAAATAAATCAAAACCATTCCTCTGTTGGAAGTAGTCAAGTTGGAGACACACAGGAACTTTGTCCTCTACTACAAATAACGAATAATGAGATCATACTATTTTTAATACAGCACGTAATTTACTAAATACTGGGAACAGTTTACCCTGGCAGTGACATAAAGGATAAAGAGGTACCTACCTTATCATGTGTTGAACAAAATGTGTCCTACATTTGCCATATGTTCTCGAACAGTAGGTGATTTCAATTCTACTGCTGCTCTTTATTTTGGAGGGCAGAACCCAGGTAAATAGAGAAAAATCCCCTTAAAAAAGACCCAGAACCTCAGTCTTCCCGGCATGATTCCATTCAATTTGATATATACTCCAAAAGACCGACTGTGCTATGTTTGCCAGTTTGCTGAGGTTTATAGATCATAGGTTTTGAACTTCTCAGAGTGATTGTATAACAGTAGTGTTTTCTTTGATTTTTGTGGCTATAAAAGTGGTACTAGTCCTTCCTAGACACTTTGACAAATTAATCTTCCCTAGCACAGCTATAATCTTGGTAATTCCAAGGTTCTCTCTAATCTGATTGAACTGAATTTTCTCACTTAAACCCTTACTTTAACAGGAGGCCTGTTTGATTCATGTTTACATCCATTGAGATCTCTAAAACAGTGTCTTTAATTTTTTTTAATTAAAGTATAGTTGACACACAATGTTACATGAGTTTCAAATGTACAACATAGTGATTCAACAAGTCTATACAATGCTATGTTCATGTGTAGTCACCACCTGCCACTATTACAGTATTGTTGACTATATTCCATACGCAGTATCTCTCATTCCCATGACTTCTTCATCCCATAACTGAAAGTCTGCACCTCACACTCCCCTTCACCCATTTTGCCCATCTCCCCATGCCCTCCCCTCTGGCAACTAGCCAGTTTGTTCTCTGTATTTATGAATCTGTTTCTGCTTTTCTTGTTTGTTTCTTTGTTTTGTTTTCTAGATTCCACATATAAATGATATCATATAGTATTTATCTTTCTCATATGACTCATTTCACTTTATATAATACTTCTAGGTCTATACATGTTGTCACAAATGGCAGGATTTCATTCTTTCTTATGGCTGAGTAATACATCTATATCACAACTTCTTTATCCATTCATTTATCGGTAGACACTTGGATTGTTCCAGTGTCTTAACCATTGTACATAATGCTGCAATAAACATGTGGGGAGGGGAGATATCTTTTTGAATTAGTGTTTTTGTTTTCTTTGGGTAAATACCCACTAGTGGAATTACTGGATCATATTGTCTATTTTTAATTTTTTGAGGAACGTCTGTACTGTTTCCCACACGGGTTGCACCAATTTACATTCGCACATCCTCACCAACACTTGTTATTTCTTGTCTTTGGATACTAGCCATTCTGACTAGTTTGAGGGGATATCTCATTGCTTTTGATTTGCATTTTCCTGATAATTAGCGATGTTGAGCATATGTTCATGTGTCTGTTGGTCAGATTGTTTGGTTTTCTGGTATTGAGTTGTGTGAGTTCTTTATAAATTTTGGATATTAAGTCCTTATCAGATATATCATTTGAATGTATCTTCTGTCATTCCGTAGGTTGCCTTTTAGTTTCATCGATGGTTTTCTTCAATGTGCAAAAGTATTTTATTTTAGTGTAGTCCCAATAGTTTCATTTTTGCTTTTTCCCCACTTTCCTGAGGAGACATACCTAGAGAAATGTTGCTCAGGTTGATATCAAAGAGATGACTGCCTATGTTCTCTTCTAGGAATTTTATGGTTTCAGGTCTCACATTTAGGTCTTTAACCTGTTTTGAATTTATTTTTGTGTATGGTATAAGAACCTAGTCCAGTTTCATTCTTTTGCATGTAGCTCTCTAGTTTCCCCAGTACCATTTGTTTAATCTAACACAATATCTTGCATGCAGTAGGAATTTAAACATAACTGTTGAACTAAAAAAAATTGACACTGATTTTTGTAATTTTATTCTTTTGTCTTATGATTTGCCTCATGTCTATATTTCACAAAGAGCTATCCTAGATCTTACTCATGACTGTTTGGATATAAATTTTGGCTCTTCTATTTTAGTATATTTCTGCTATTTCAGTGATTCAAGGTCAAAATCTTCATGATTTTGGCTTCAGTATAGTATACTAGTCCTTCTTGAACAAATCTACCCTATTTCAAAGGTGGTCACTTATGCCTCTAAGCCTGTTTCATGAAATATTAAATATTACTAGTGGAAGGGATAGTGGAGGATCTTCTAATGCAAGTATCTCTTTTTTGGTACATTGGTAAAATTAGAACCAGCAAATTGAACTGGACTGTCTTAAGCAATTTCATCTTAAAAAGGGAATATAAAAGCCATGACCTGACATGATCCCAGGGTCCTAGGATCGAGCCCCGCATCGGGCTCCCTGCTCACCAGGAAGCCTGCTTCTCCCTCTCCGTCTGCCCTTGTGTTCCCTCTCTCGCTGTGTCTCTCTATCAAATAAATAAATAAAAATAAATAAATAAATCTTAAAAAAAAAGCCATGACCTGAGTGTCCTATTTGTTCATAACTATTACTTAGTTATCTTACGAACCTACTTAGGAAAATGAATGTAACTTTAATATCAAATCCAAGACTCATAGTCTGTCTTATAGTAAGCCAGCCATAGCTTTGTGCTGGAGAATCAGTAAGGAGATGGAATATGTTCAAGTCATGCTCCAACACCTAAAAGCATCTTGGCATTCTTCTATTTCCTTGTCAGTTAGAACATAACTGGTGAGATCACTTTATTCAGTAACAATGTCCATGTGCTATTGCCAGGGTAGGTTTATAGATGTTAGTAGAGTTTTTCTTTTCTAGGGTGATGTATGGTCTGAATCTTCCTCTAACTAAATTCAAATCCATTGTAGTGTGGTAAATTCAGCCAAGTGTATTGTAATTTATATGTTTTACTTAAAGGACTTTAAGACACACTACTTCTTACTACTTCTCACATGTACAAGAAAATATAACTCAGTATTTTCTACAGCATATCTCATCTTGCTCTCAAATGCCATTCCTGCTGATGGTAATGGAAAAGGAGATTGGTGAGGATGGGAGAAACCTAATTTGGACTTTTTTTTTTTGGTTTAAGAAAGCCTCATTAAAGAAATTATAGTAATTTGAAGGTCAAACTTCTTGTAAGTGCTGTTTCCTTTCTTCCTGAAATTTCTCATCTCTTTTCTCATTTATAAAATGGAATCTGTGGATGAATAGAAGCAGTGTGTTTAGAGAATTTGTGCATCCTCAGGGAAATAAGGTATGGAGTGAGAGAGCCACTCGGGTTTGCATGCTACCATCTGGATTCTTGCTGTTTAATGCTGAGATAGCCCCATATGCCTGGTCACTGGGCACACTGCGCTACTCTCTGCTGAGACGTGGGTTTTGGGTATTGTGTGGATGCCCACTGCTGGTTACCATTGCCCAAATTCTGCATCTACCTTGTCCTAATGCCAGCTCTCTTTGGCTACACTAGTCCTCTCCACATTTTTCATAACCCCATTGGGATACATAGAAACTTCTGGATTCATATATATCAGAAGTGCTTTCTCAAGGCCCACCTGTCTAACCATGTCCTGTTGCCATTTTTCCTTTACTGTGGCTATTCAAAATGGGCAAGGAACACCCTGTATTGTAGGTGGGAAGTGAGACACAAATCCTCTTACCTTTCACCCTGATCTTCAACCTACCTGGGACTTCTTCTTGTTCAACAGTCCTGGGGCTGTTCCCAGGGATATGGAGACATCAGATTCCTTCACAGACTCTAATGGCATTTTGTCTTAGACACACCTCTTCTGAATCTCCTGTCTTCCTGCTATTTGAACTTTTATTTATCTCACCATCACAGTTAGCTTCTCTGAAAATACCTCTGAAAATGCTGTTTCATTATATAACTCTGTGCTCTGGTTTTCATTTGATAGGTAAAGGAAAGCTTTTGCAACATGGAAAACACTTTCTCTTGTTGAAAGAGATTTGTTGAAAATCCTGACTTTCAAGACTATTTTGTCACTATGAACTTAAAAGAAAAATTTGATATAAAGTTGAGCCATGATTTGTTGTTGTTGTTGTTATGGCCTGAATTCTGTCTTCTTGAAATAATAAACGTCATCATTTCAATGGATGGAGGAACCAAAGATCAACTAAGACATAGAGATAAATAAGGACAAGAATATGCTGTTTTAATGTCTCAAAAATATACTCCCTCCTATATAAATATAGGAATATATACATCATGATTTGGTGAAATTCACAGCTTATTGTATTTTTTCCCAACTTTCACTGTAAACTGTTGAAAATATTTTTTAATACTGGTCTCAATGTCTATTATGTAACTCATGAAAGACTATTACTAATAATGGCTATCACTCATTAAGTAATACTTGCCAGACACTGTTGGAGATACTTTAAATACATTTCCATTTAGTATTTGTGTGTACTATTAGCTGTGCTTTACAGACAAGGAAAAGAAAGCATAAAGGAGCCAAGTGACAGAAGTAAAATGACCCAACTACTACTGCCTTTTATGTAATTCCTCTGGATTATGTGGCGGGATGAGAACTATTACTGTAGAAGCAGGAATTGAGTCAAAAGGGCAAGAGTATAGAAGAAATGATGACTTTTAGGAAATAAGAGGTGATTTTTAAAAGTATGGATAGATGTGGCCTGCTCATCACATAATTGAAGTTAACAGTGGACTAACTGATCTTCAAAATGGAATAACTGTCCTAAAAGTTTCTATTACATTTAAGAAACATAATAGCATAATATCATATTCACTGTAAGTTTGTGAAAAGCACTTAGTAAAATATTAAGTGTGTTGGAAAACATTTTTAACTTTCATGTTTAAATTTGTATTGAAGCATAATAAACACAAACCAAAAAAGTATGCATATCATAAATACATAGCTCCTGAGTTTTCAGAAATAGAACACACCTGTACAAGTTGTGCAGAACAGGAAACAGGCCCCTCCCCCTTGAGTTCTGGTGATAGAAACCACTATCCTAATTTCTAAGAGTATATATTAATGTTTGCCTGTTTTGTCCTTTATATACAAGTGAAATTATGAAATATGTATTCTGTTCTGCTTCTTTGTCCATCATTATGGTTGCATATGCTTGCATATTGTTCTATGTGGATTTGAATGGTTTATTCTAAAGGATTCATGTTATTCCAGAGCGTGGGTTTCTGCAGAATTTATTTTTTAATCTTACCATTAATGTAGCCATTTAGATGGCTTAAGGTTTGGGGCTTTATGAATAATGCTGTGAAAATTCTTGTACATGTCTTTTTGTGAACATATGAAACAGTGTCTGTGGGGTAAATACCTAGGATTGAAATTGCAAGGTCATAGACAATGCATAAGCTCAACTTTAGTGGATACTGCTGTGGTTTTCCCAAGTGCTCGTACCAAATTCCTTACCACCTTGCATATATCTCTGGCTGTTCCACGTCTCTGCTCACAGTAGGTATCCTTATTGGTATGAGGCCACATATTCTTAGTATCTTCTGTGTAGTGGGATTTTATTGTAGTTTTTATATACATTTTCCTGATGACTAATGACATTGATCATCTTTTAATATATTGATCATTTGGATATCCTATTTTGTGAAGGGTCGGTTTAGATTTTTTGCTCACTTTTCTACTGAGTCATGAGTCTGTTTCCTTAATGGCCTATAGGAATGGTCTGGATATAGATCTTTTGAATACACATTTTGTCAATATCTTTTCCCACCCTGTGGATTGCCTTTTCACTCTCTAGGTATGGTTTCTTTTGAAGAACATAAATTCTTAATTTAATATTATCCCATATATCAATTTTTCTGTGTCTTATTTAAGACCACCTATTCAAAGGACACTAAGCTATTTTATGTTTAAAAAAAACATTATTTGAGATATAAAATTGAATATGTATAATATATTTGATAGCTGCTTTTATATATTTAGATACTAAATATATTAAAACATGGAGAATTGTTCATGGTATAGAACTGAGATAATCTGGTCCATATTTTTAAAAATTAAAGTCCATTTTATTTTGTGTCATATTATCTCTGAATCCATGAAGTAATATGGTGAAACTTTTTATCTTTTTTTTTTTTTAAAGATTTTATTTATTTATTTGAGAGGGAGAGAATGAGAGAGAGCACATGAGAGGGGGGAGGGTCAGAGGGAGAAGCAGACTCCCTGCCGAGCAGGGAGCCCGATGCAGGACTCGATCCAGGGACTCCAGGATCATGACCTGAGCCGAAGGCAGTCGCTTAACCAACTGAGCCACCCAGGCACCCTGAAACTTTTTATCTTAATGTAGGAACCCTTCAGTTAGTTTGACAGAATCCTTCTGATTACCAGGGGTTAGTGTCCCACAAAGTACATTTTTTCTTATATTCAGGTAAAAACTGCCTCTCTATAACATCCACTTACTGGTTCTACTTCACTAATGTATTTTTTCATTTATTTATTTATTCAACAGACATTATATGAGTCCTATCACATCTCAGACTTTATAGTTTTCAGGGATACAAAGGTGACTAAAAGTCTGGAGGAGGTCAGACATGGGGAAGCAGGCATGTGAAAGGATGCTTTTAGCTTTACAAGGTGGTGGGAATGTGAAAATGTCTCACCTTTTTATCTTCCTTTTTGAGCAAAAGTCTTTATTCCGTACGTGACATGGATTCTAGATTCTTTACCATCCCGGTTATTCTGCTTTCACTTTAGCCTAATTAGTTACTGACATCTTTAAATTTAAAATTAAAAGTTAGGGGCGCCTGGGTGGCTCAGTCATTAAGCGTCTGCCTTCGGCTCAGGTCATGATCCCGGGGTCCTGGGATCGAGCCCCACATCGGGCTCCCTGCTCCGCGGGAAGCCTGCTTCTCCCTCTCCCACTGCCCCTGCTTGTGTTCCCTCTCTCACTGTGTCTCTCTCTGTCAAATAAATAAAATCTTTAAAAAATAAATAAATAAATAAAATTAAAAGTTAATAGAAAGCAGCAGTCCCATGATGTTTTACCTGGAAAGGGACCATGATTCCATTGGTTCCTACATGAAGACAGCCTATTTCTGTTGATTCAACCTAAAGTAGTTTTATCATCTTTTAGCAGTGCTTCATTTGAATTTGAATAAATCCCCTAGATCCTATAATTATTGTCAACCCAAGTGTTCTCCTAATTTTCAGTTAATATATGGATACACAAAAATTACTTGTCATTAGAAACCTTGCTTTCCAAGAATATTTAATGATGTAGGACTATATTTTTGATATAGAGGTAAATGAAAAAGATACGATATAAAGCTATATGATCACTATAACCCAATTTTGTGTGTGTGTGTGTGTGTGTTCATGTGTTGTCTGTGTTGAAATAATTAAAGGTAAATGCACCAGGGGCACCGGGGCAGCTCAGCTGGTTAAGTGTCAGACTCTTGATTTTGACTCACATCATGTTCTCGGGGCCCTGGGATTGAGCCCCACGTCAGGCTCCCTGTTCTGGGGAGTCTCCTTGTAAATTAAAAAAAAAAAAAAAAAAAAGGTAAATGTGCCAAAATATTTATAGCATTTTTCTTTGGATAATAGCATGTGATTTTAAGTCCAGCTATGCTAATTTCCACTTTGCTTATCAATCATGCTAGGTATTTCTAGTATCTTTTCTAATCTTTAAATTGAATGGGATACCATCTAAATCTTTTAAGTGTAAGCATCTATTACTTAGAAGTGCTAATTAGTACATCCTTTTGGATGTTGCCTAAAAATATTCAAAGTAGACAATGGTCTGTTAATCATCATTCTTTAATTATAATTCTCTAAATAGTTTTGAAATTATCCAACTCTTCCCTATTGTATACACTGAATTTTAGTATGTTTTTGTAAAAAAATAAGTAAAATCATCACCAGAAACTTTTGTGAAATAAAAATATCTATGTCTTTGTTACTCCCTTGGCTGCCAACTTAGTAACACTGTCACAAAATGAAAAAGTTTAATTTGTTAGAATCTATTTTAGTCAATCTATGATATTCCTAAAGGACATTACATTATTTTTCTAATTTCTCATAAAGTCTTGGTTTAGTGACATTGTGCTATAAAAATTCTACAATACTTTGCAGCTCCTCCCATCAAGGCAGAGTATAAGAGTCTCTTTACCTCCATCTTGAGTCTGGGCTGCCTTGTACTTTGCTTTGAGCAATAGAATGTAGTTGAAGAGACCCTGGAAATTCTGAGCCTAGGTTTCAAGAGGTCTGTAGCTTTTCCACTTGCTGTTCTTGGGAACTGCTATGTGGGTAAGTCTGGGCTAGCCTACTGGGTAATGAATGGCACGTGACCCAGGGCCCCAACCAACAGCTAGCTAATGCCAGACATATGACAAAGTATCAACTACCAGCAACCAGCATACTGCAGATACCTGTGTGAGATTGGCCAAAATCGAGTGAATGACAGCTCAACTGATTATAGGCCAAACTGTCAACCTTTAGTATCATGAGCAAAAAAAAAAAAGATTGTTTTAATTTACTAAATTTTTGGTAGTGTATTTTATAGCAAATGCTAACTGATACAGATGTGTACTGGATTTTCCTAATAATGCTATGAAATTTATTTGCATGTAAGTTTTACTATTAAAATTTACTTTTCCATAAGTTTTGGAATATTGATTTCACATCAGGATAATTTTTCAGAAATCCACTTTATTCTGGCACATATGCTATGGAGTGAAAAGGAGCACTATATAATTATTTTTACTTCTGGATATAAAGAATTTCATAGACCATGTTCTTTGTTCTCTGTCATAAAACTGTAGGGCTTGCAGGTCTTGGTCTTCTATTTACTAGAGTATTCTTCCTATTTTTCATTCTTGTAATGTGTAGCTATTTAAATCTGAGCATAAATACCACTTTATGAGGTGATAATGGCAGGGTGAAAATTTGGAGGAAATACTGATAAATTGCTCATAAATTCTGAATGCTGGCTGTTGGCATCCTGTGAGCTTTAAGGGCTATTTTCTCACACTAGAGTCATTGCCTTTGTTTTAAAGTGTAAAAATAGACATTGGAAAATAGATTTATTTGAATTAAGACTTTATTTGGTTTATTTATTTTATTTTATTATGTTATGTTATGTTAGTCACCATACAGTACATCATTAGTTTTTGATGTAGTGTTCCATGATTTATTTTGGGCTTAGTATAATCTTGCAATTAAATTTTTTAACTCCAGAAATAATTTTAAAATATTGTCTTAGAATATTTTTTTAGTGGAAAAAGGTCACAGAGTTTTGAACTGATGTAACAAAAAGTAAATTAATAAAAATAATATTCTCACTATTAAATTATTTTACAGTGTTTGGGAATATGTAACAGTAAAATGTTAGGTTAAAAACAGGGAAAATATAGTTAATTATCCACATCTTTTTTCTAAATAACATTAAATATTTGAATATTAGGGAATGGCTTTTTAAAAAATTTCCCCCAGATAGTGTGGAATTATGTGTTCTACACTTTGAGTGGTTTAATTTGGCAATAAGAAGTGATATTTTCTGAAAATAGGCTTTATGGATCTTGAGTGGTTCTAAATTTTTACTTATTTTGGACAATGAAAGGATAAGAAGGATTAAATTCTAATTGTTTAGACTTCATTTAGCATTGTTGAATATTTAAAACTATTTTTCTGGCTTTTCATTGAATAAATCTTTAACTCTTTTAAAACAAACACATTTGTTTTGATAATCTGAAAAATGAGATACCAATTGGGAAATTCAAACCTATATGTTTCTGATAAACTTGGGGAGGAATTCAAGCATGAATGTTGGAACCAGGCATACAAATTCCAGCCCTGCCACTTCTTGAGGGAGTAACCTTGAATATTTAACCTCTAGGAGTACCTGTTCTCTATCTCTAAAATGGATTATATAATATGACCTTTATAGAGTTTTTGTAAGAAACAGATGTCTTTTTTACAGTGCCTGGAATAAAGTGGGCCTTTAATAAGTGATAACTGTTGTCAGGTACTCCAAGATTTTGGTTTCAATTTTCTTTGAAATCATATGATAATTGTGAGGGGTTTTTGTTTCTTTTCTTTTCTTTTCTTTTCTTTTAAGTGGTGATGGTTACATGAAATAGGAAGGTCGAAACTAAAAAGTTTCAAAGATTAAAAGTCTCATTAATTTAGTCACTAAAATGAAATTGCAGTACTTGTAATGATGAATGTTAAAGTGTCATCATTTTGGTTCCTAACAGTTCCCTTTGTCTGAATTTTAAACTATTATCTGTAGTTATACATGACATTTCTTGGATTTTTTTCAAGGACAAGAAGAAACAAGGTTTTGGAAAAAAAAGTCTGCCTTAGGTAATATTTTCCTCAAAGGAATTAGTCATATTTGAATGTTCTTGCAAAAAAATTAATTAAATATTCAGATATAAAACCATATCTTGAAACTGGGGATAATAAAAATCTATATTACATAGCTGAAATATATAGATGACAATGACCACCCCCCCACATATTCGTACTTGTATTTACAATGCCACGGAGTTGGTTATATTTCTATGACACAAAGTTGATGAGCTTCGTTATTGTTGTTTTGTTTGCTTATTTGTTTTTAAGATCTTCGTAAGGGTAAAAATTACATGAGTGAAAAGAAAATTCACATTAGATACCAAATGCTGCCCCTGCAATTTGCCAAGAATAAAAACACAGTTTGCATTTGAGACAAATACAATCCATATTTATTTCATGGGCTTAGGAATTTCAAGGGGTCACTTCTATAGGAGAGTTCCAAGGGAGTTAGGAATCTGGCCTGTGATGTTTACTTTTGGCAGTAGCTTCTAAAATAAAACACAATAGCTTATAATATTTCAGAAAGTTATCCATCATCCACATTGTAAAGTATATTGCAGTATTTGAAGCTCTGGAATATGGCTTGAAAAATTCACTATTCATGGGAGGTGGAAAACATGAAAAGAAAATGAAAATGGGAGACAGGAGGTTTAGGGGAGATTGGATTCCATGTGGATGAAGAATTTGACTCAAAGTACATATGTTCCAGGAAATGTTTTGTGAGGACTGTGTTGTTAATTAAGATTTCCAAAGGTTCAGTAATACCTCAGGTTCTCAGCAAGTAGAATGTGTATAGCTGCCCTGTTAAAGTTAATATGTAAGATTCCAACTGTTTACATACACATTTTTAATAGAGATTTACCAGAAGAGTCGGTGAGAAAGCAGCTCTGTTGAAGAGAGGTTGGGAACTCACAGCCATATTTTATTACCACTATCTCATTGTGGTTTTTCCCACTGTGGGAATTCGACTTCCAGCACTTAGGGGAGCCTCTCTTCTTTCACTGTAGTATGACCACTTTTCTTCAGGGAAAGCAAAAGCTCACAAATCAGAAGTTTGCTCATGTTAAACCCCAGGAAAATATTTAAAAGGAAAATCCTGCCGCATAAGCACGCCTCTCCATATAACAATAGCTGTTCTACCGAAGCCCAAGCCAGTCCAAATGCAATCGTACAAAATCTCACTAAGTATACAGCATGTGCAGTGCTTTGCAGAGGAGATATTGCCTTGGATAATTCTGTTACGGTTTTTTACTGAGAGAGATACACGTTTCTTTACCCCATATGATGATAAGGTTTTAAGATGATAAAACTTTTATGTTGATTTACTGGCATTATGTGTTCACAAGTATTTCTTCTAGTTTCTTTTTATTACAATTATAGAAAATGTGTATGTGTCATTCACAAGAACATAGTTTCAGCCACCCTAACAACGAATGAGAAACCCAAGTCAGTTTCATGACTGGTTGCAATCTCTCTTCAGTCTTTTAGAGAGAGGAGAAAAAATGTTCAGTTTAGTTGTCATTTTCTTTATTTTTTTTTTAAGATTTATTTATTTATTTGAGAAAGAGAGATAGTGAGATAAAGCATGAGCAGAGGGGAGAGGGAGAAGCAGGCTCCCCGCAAGCAGAGAGCCCAGCACGATGCTCAATTCCAGGACCCCTGGGATCATGACCTGAGCCAAAGGCAGACACTCAACCAACTGAGCCACCCAGGTGCCCCTGTCATTTTAATTCATTAAAACTTTTTGCATATTTTTATCATACTTATAAACTTTCCTTGGGAATCTGTTATGCTCCCAAGTTACCACCTTAGCAATTATATTGTAAGTCCCTGGAAATTTTTACTGCAAGTGTGTCTCAGAAATAACCTAACCTATAACTCCAGTCTTAAAAGTACTCAATTTTGTCTAAGAGAAATACATAGTCCCGTGAAATATGGCTTTTGGTCCCCAGGGCAAAGGTTGGATGAGAGAGTGAGTCATTTTTCAGGCTTAAAGAAAATCAGATGTGACTCTATTGGAAAAAGTTTCTTGGGTGATGGCAAAGACTATATTGATAAGCTTTTTGCTGTGTATTTCTGCTTTTCAAGAAAATATTTAAAATGATACCTTTGCCTTGAATTTGAACTTTGACAGGCCTCATAATTCTTGTCTTTCTCTTTTTCTTCTTTTGCTCACACTGTCCCCATTTGCATTTATTTTATGCTTAATTCTATTTCATCATAATTTAGATCAACTTCTGTTAATAAGTAAAGCACATTTAAAATATTTATTCATTAAAAAGAATGTGATTGATCTGCATATACTAATATTGAATGAGACTCAAGATAAATGGAAAAAGTAGAGTACAGAACATGATGGGTAGTATACTTCCATTTTTATAATCAAATACACACAAAATATATTTATATGTATGTGTACATGTGCATTTATTTATGTACAAACCAGCTTTGGAAAGATATATGTGAAAGTAGTAACAGTGATTGCCTCCAGGGAGGAAAGGGAAACTGAGAAGCTTAAAGATCAAGGGTAGAGGGGTGTTTACTTTACTTGTATATATCTATAGATATATGTATGTCAAGTATACACATAAATATACACACACATATGTATCCATACAACACACTAATATTTATAAAGTGTATATAAATATATATTACATATATAAAACTATACATATAAACAGACATATATATATATATATATATATATATACTGTGTATTGTTAAACTATTTTTTATGTATACTATTTTAAAATTAGAGAATTAAAATATAGCCGAGGTTTAAATGATAACTTTTATATCCTTTTCTATGCTTGAATTAGAAATAATCATTTCCAGGGGTGCCTGGGTGGCATAGTTGGTTAAGCGTCCGACTCTTGATTTTGGCTCAGGCCATAATCTTGGGATCCTGAGATTGAGCCCTGAGTTGCATTCCGTGCAGAGTCTGCTTGGGACTCTCCCTCCCACTCTGTTGTCCACCCACCCTGCCCCGCTCTCTCTCTCACAAATAAATAAATAAATCTTAAAAAAAAAAAGAAAGAAAGAAAGAACCATTTCCAAAGTAGTGCTATACCAAAATTGACAATCATAAGTACTCAAACAAAAAAATACTTATATTTATTTTTCTAGTTGCTAAATAATATTTCTTTTTTTTTTTTTTTAAGATTTTATTTATTTATTTGACAGATAGAGACACAGCAAGAGAGGGAATACAAGCAGGGGGAGTGGGAGAGGGAGAAGCAGGCTTCCCACGGAGCAGGGAGCCCGATGCGGGGCTCGATCCCAGGACCCTGGGATCATGACCTGAGCCGAAGGCAGACGCTTAACGACTGAGCCACCCAGGCGCCCCTATTTCTCTTTTTAAAAATGTTTTTTTTTGGTATAGGGCAAAATTTGCAATTATTTAATAAAGCATTATTACTTTGGGATTGGAGTAAATTGGCGTTATTTTATTTGAATAAAATACAATACTCCCAAGTCTGTATTTGACATTTAAATACAATAAAGTTAGTTTTTACTGTCAAAATATTAGATGCAGATGTGAATGCCTAAAGTCAGGTTTAAATTTTTAAGTAGAGCTCCATATGGGTTTACAACCAAGTGGGAAGGGTTGCTGGCAGTATCTCATATAATTTTGAATGGCAGTGAATTTAGCATTTCAGTAATCTTTAGTCAAGCTGTTTTAATTGGCTTGTTAAAGGGAAATAAAGGGCTTGAGGATCAAAACTATCCTTCATAGGGTGGGTAAACTTGGTCATTTTTGTCTGAATTATTTGGATATACTATACAATATTCATTTGATGTATGTTTGTAAAGAAATGATGAAGAGTCATTTAAAAGGGGAGCATTGGAAAATCCCATTAATCCCTTTATCATGCAGACATTTGTCCTGAGCATTCATGTGCTTCAGTTGAGACTTCAGCTTAATGCCGTAACTGGGGTTGTCTCCTATATGGTAGAGATAAAATTAACAAGTGATAGCAAAACCATACAGCTCTGTGGTATTTATGTAGGTCATAACTGATTAAAACATTTTTTCAGCTTAAAAAGAGAAACTGTACTTTTTTCTTCTTCTTTTTTCTTCTGTTTTGCACACACAACTATGTAAATTTGTCTGCATGAAACCTTGGGGCACCTGGGTGGCTCAGTAGGTTAAGCGTCTGCCTTCAGCTCAGGTCATGATCCCAGTGTGCTGGGATTGAGCCCCACGTTGGGCTCTCTGCTCAGCGGGGAGCCTGCTGCTCCCTCTGCCTGCCCTTTTCCCTGCTTGTGCACTCACTCTCTCTCTCTCTGACAAATAAATAAATAAAATCTTTAAAAAAATAAAAAATAAGAAAAGAAACTCTCTCACTTAATCAAGCCTATCTAGAGGATTTGTGACTTTTTTGTCTAGTCTTCCTGTTATATGGTGTTGGTCATGATTAGATAGGACGATCTTTAATGGGTTAAATTATTGCCTTTTTTTTTTTTTCCTCAGAGTCCATAGTCTCTCATGGTTTGTCTCCTCCTCCGATTTTCCCCCCTTCACTTTCCCCTTCCTGCTATCTTCTTCTTCTTTTTTTTAACATATAATGTATTATTTGTTTCAGAGGTACAGGTCTGTGATTCATCAGTCTTACACAATTCACAGTGCTCACCATAGCACATACCCTCTCCAGTGTCTATCACCCAGCCACCCCATCCCTCCCCCACCACTCCAGCAACCCTCAGTTTGTTTCCTGAGATTAAGAATTCCTCATATCAGTGAGATCATATGATACATGTCTTTCTCTGACTGACTTATTTCACTCAGCATAATACCCTCCAGTTCCATCCATGTCATTGCAAATGGCAAGATCTCATTCCTTTTGATGGCTGCATAACATTCTATTGTGTGTGTGTATATATATATATATATATATATATATATATATATATATATATATACCACATCTTTATCCATTCATCTGTCGATGGACATCTTGGCTCTTTCCATAGTTTGGCTATTGTGGACATTGCTGCTATAAACATTGGGGTGCACATACCCCTTTGGATCCCTGTATTTGTAACTTTGGGGTAAATACCCAGTAGTGCAATTGCTGGATCGTATGGTAGCTCTATTTTCAACTTTTTTAGGAACCTCCATACTGTTTTCCAGAGTGGCTGCACCAGCTTGCATTCCCACCACAGTATAGGAGGGTTCCCCTTTCTCCGCATCCCCGCCAACATCTGTCGTTTCCTGACTTGTTAATTTTAGCCATTCTGACTGGTGTGAGGTGGTATCTCATTGAGATTTTGATTTGGATTTCCCTGATGCCAAGCGATGTTGAGCACTTTTTCATGTGTCTGTTGGCCATTTGGATGTCTTCTTTGGGAAAATGTCTGTTCATGTCTTCTGTCCATTTCTTGATTGGATCATTTGTTCTTTGGGTGTTGATTTGATAAATTCTTGATAGATTTTGGATACTAGCCCTTTATCTGATATGTCATTTGCAAATATCTTCTCCCATTCTGTCGGTTGTCTTTTGGTTTTGTTGACTGTTTCTTTTGCTGTGCAAAAGGTTTTATCTTGATGAAGTCCCAATAGTTCATTTTTGCCCTTGCTTCCCTTTGACTTTTTTGTCTAGTCTTCCTGTTATATGGTGTTGGTCATGATTAGATAGGATGATCTTTAGTGGGTTAAATTAATGACTTTTATGCTGTGGTCAAATACTAAGATATCTGGAATGATGTTCCAATGCAACTGTCTTGTATTTCTGTCTTAAGAACACATTGAGAAATGCTTCAGCAAGTAAAGTTTCATGTTGTATCATGAAAAAGTAAAGCAGATAGTTAAATAACAGATGAAATATGTCCCACTGACTCTCCTCGACACTTGCAACCTGCTGCATAAACAATAGGATGCATAGCTTAGGGTTACTATTACCTTCTAGCCAGATATCATAGAAGCCAATTGAGTTTTAAATTGTTAGGGTTGGGGAAGGAGTCAATTATGAAAACAAAACAAAAATAAACAAAACAACCCAGAATCTTAGAGGAGGCTTCCTGAGATCTTAAGTAAGTTTTCTAAGCTTGTTTACTATTATATAGTCTATCATATACTATGTTTAAACTCTGTAATTGTAAAAATGAAGTTCATTCTTTTAAGCCATTAGAAAAATAGTCCTTCCCTTACCAGGCTAATATCAATGTGCATAAACATTAGGTAGGATTTCAGTCATTTTTGTCAACTGACATATAAATTGTGTTTGTCTAAAGTGTCTTTAAAATATACAATCGAAGGTCAAAAAGGAATTCCACACACAAGAAAGATAATGTTCTGCTGTCTTATTTCTGACATGTTTTCCAATTTTTCCAATGGATAATATTGTGATGACTGTTATTTTATTTATTTATTTATTTTTTAAGATTTTATTTCTTTATTTGACAGAGAGAGGCACAGCAAGAGAGGGAACACAAGCAGGGGGAGTGGGAGAGGGAGAAGCAGGCTTCCCGCTGAGCAGGGAGCCCGATGAGGGGCTCGATCCCAGGACCCTGGGATCATGACCTGAGCCGAAGGCAGACGCTTAACGACTGAACCACCCAGGCGCCCCGTGATGACTGTTATTTTAAACAATGGGCAAATATAGCTCTTCTGAGGTTTTTCCAGATGTGGGACACACATTAAAATGAATTATGTTTCTGTTCATGGGTCTTTGGAGGAGTACCGAAAAAGTAACAGTTAATTTTCTTTTGTATATCATTAAAATAATGGTTTTTAAGTGCTTTTAAGTTAAGTGTATAGAAAAGAGCAGTTTATCAGTTGTCCCTGACAAGCCTTTTATCCAAAGGAAAATTTGGTGTGACATTTTAATTATCTAAAATTTCATGACAAAGGTAATGAGGTATCTTGCCTTTCTTGAATCAGTTCTGCTTGTCAACAAGATGAATTTGTTTAGCATTTTGTAATGCCAAAGGAGTTTGTGGGGAGATGAAGAGAAAGTTGGAGAATTATCTAAAACTGATGCTGAATCCGTAGTGGCCAGCCTGTAGAATCTGTAGAATACTTTGAGAGTGTTTACTTTGGCTTGATGTTCTGTTTTTGAGATGAAACCAAAAGAGAAAACATTTATTAAATTAATAATCTGTCCTGTAATCCTTCCTAGCAGGTCCCAAGGAGTGTACCAAACAAATGATAAAACATTATAAAAAGACAATTATTCTCTTTCTGTTTGAATTCATTAAATAAATGAAAACCCAAAGGGAAAGCATTGCTTCATTGGTGGTGATATGATAACTTTTTTTTTTTGAAACATTATTTTGATTAAACAATAGCTTATCTAATGTTTCCATATAAATAAGGCAGAAGTTTCTTGGATAAAGCAACTATTTATTTTAAAACTTGAATGGGGACAGGATGAAGGAGGATACTGTCACACTCAATTTTAGAAGGTCATGAAACCTTTGCCTTCTTTTTTTCTCTCATCTTGATGAAAAAACAGGGCTAAAGTATTCCATGTCTTTATTTCTATCCTATTAAACACTGCATGTTACCCCCTTTCTACTTTGTTAATGAAAACTTTTTTGCCAGTGACTTGATGAACTGCACGCATATACTTTAGGAATTGACATCTTGAAAATCTTTGTTAAATTATTTGCAGCTGCTCATCCCAAATACAACAGGTTTATATTTAAAATGGAAGGGCTGGGAGTGCCAACTGTCCAAATACTAAAGAAACAAAATGTAAAGTGTAAACAAATAATACTTCTGCTAAAGATAGGTGTATCAGAATACATACTTGTTTGACAAGTTTAACTTTTAACTTATTTTTCTAAGGATTGCTACAATGAATCGTCTATATTTAATGTCATAGAAGCTCAGTGCTCTTCAGCAGATGTCAGGATATCTATGGGAAAGACCCCTGACTACTGGTTAAACTTTTGTATTTTTGATCCCTTCATAGTTCCTTCTTGATAGTCACTATTCAGTGGACAGCTTTTTGAAGTCTTCATAATTAGGTATTTCAACTGGTTTTTTTTTTTCTAACATAAATAATAGCATAAGCTATTCTACTGAGCATTTTGATATTTTTAAAATCTATTGATTTGGGTCATGACATACCTACTTCTCAGAAGTAGGGCCCAACGGTTTCCAAATGCATCAAAGTATAATAACGAAGTTTGTTTAAGCACACTTTGTTATGATATGGCTTTGAGTCCTTTTCATATCAATTAATTCTTATTTTAAATACCTTTAAAAGTATCACATGTAGACTAGCTAATTTCTGCTGTAAGAATTTCCCTGGTGCAATGGAAAGGAGGACCTTGCTGTACAAATGCCACTCAAAGCTTTGATGTAGTGAGTTTAATTTCTAAGATGGCCAAGAGAGCAAAGATTATATAAATCCTTGTGGCTAATCTTAATAGAAGTAGACTTCTCTCAGAAATATATTCCAGTGGCATCTTTGCTCACCTCTTAAGCAACCCTTTCCTATCTAAAGTCCCCACTGCCAATCCACTATATATCATATTACCCTTTTTAAAATTTCCTTCATAGTATGTATTTCAATCTGTAATTCTCTTATTCATTTTTTTAAAGAATGTATACACATGAGGGGAAAGGCCTTACCTGTCTTATTCAACTCTGACCCCTTTATGTCTTGAGTAGTAGTGTCTTGCACAAAGTTGGTGCTCAGTAAATATTAATTCAAATAAAAACTGAAAGATTGTATGAATGAGCTAACTTAGGAGTAACCCAGCGAAGGTTCAGAGCATTTACTATTCTCCATAATAGACATCCCTGGCATCAGGCACATTTTATTATTTATTTTAATTTGTTACGGTCATTAAATGTATCATTATAAGATCTAGAAGAAATGCATTTGTATTGTCAACAAATGATGAATTTAGTTGGAATGTGAATGGTTGGTGAGGAAATCTAGAATATGTTTATTTAGGTTAGCCTCTTCTGTAAAAATACATGATTGAACTATAATTTATTCACTCTGCGGTTCAAAACTCTTTTGTAGTTAATGTAGATGAGTCTGTATGTTTTTTTTTTTTTTTTAAGATTTATTTATTTTAGAGAGAGAGTGAGCAGGGGGCGGGGCAGAGGGTGAGGGAGAGAGAATCTCAAGCCAACTCCCCGATGTGGGGCTTGATCTCAGGACCCTGAGGTCATGACCTGAGCCGAAATCAAGAGGCGGCGCTTAACCGACAGAGTCACCCAGGCGCCCCAAATCTGTATGTTTTTATCCTATTTTTATTTTATTTTGCTTTTAAGTGAGAGGAAAAACTGATAATGTGAAACATTCCTAATGAACAAGAAAGAAGAATAGATGTTTCCCTTTACCCTCATAATGTCTATATGACCACTTAATATTTCAAGTCCTTTCCAACAAACATAATGGAACTTATTTTTCTTTTCTAATTTTCTGTTATTACAAATATATTTTCCAAGGGAGAATTTGCAGTTCTTTGGAACTATGACTCTTTGAAGTATATATGAGATGTGCTCATTAGTTAATGTTTGATCCTTAAAATGTTCTGTTGGTAGTAGTAATAAAAATTTTGTTCTGCTTAAATTTTTTTATGTATTATAATTTAAGAAAGTAATGTTTAAGAATAATATTTAGATATGTTTATAAGTTGATAGTAATAGATCTTATAGATCTTATAAGTATAGATCTTATAAGTATTGATCTTATAAGTAAGATAAATTATTTAACAAGAAACAAATGAATGAACAAATATATATAACTCCACAATGTAAAACAATTGGTTGCTTCTCTTCTTCTATATACATTTTTTGTCACTCTAATCTGTTTGTTTCGTGACCACTATCCATTTCTCCCATTTCCATAAATTTTGAGATCTCTTACTTTTTGTATAGTAGGTAATCAACATATATCTTTTTAAATGCATGGAAAGACAATCAGCTGTTTTAGGAATATTGCTCATTGACCTTCCATTATGGGAGTTTGTCAGCCTGCCACTAGAACAATAATATTTGATAACATTTTTTCTATTATTTGTTTACCAAATATATTTTATATAATGTAACGAAGTTCTGAGCATATGGTTTGAAAACAGAAAATATTTTAACTCTACAAAAAAAGCAAAAATCCAAATCATTAAGAAAAATAGTAATTTTTGAACACCATGAATTGGAATTGAACACATAAGGCTTAAGTTTCAATGAGTATGGTTTTGAGGATTCATACAATGATACCAGATGCAAGAAAGGAGTTTTTAAAAAGACCTTGGTATGGTAGGAATGAGTTAGCTTAAGTGGCTACTGGCTCATGCAAATTCCACAGGCCTCCTGGCCTCTGCAGCCACAGAGGCACTTTGATTTGAATCAGAGAAGCCAGATGATCCAACAACCACAGGATGCTGAACCAAACATTTTTTTTCTATCCCACACCAAGACCAATAACTAAGATTTTACACAATTTTAATTACTATGACGGAGAAATATTGAGAAGTGACTTGAGATAGTTTTGCCGTGTTGGTTAGTTACAAGAAGTTTGCCTTTTGATTAGGATTTAAAATCTCGTAAGTTTGAGGTATAAATGATGTATCAGTACTGTATCTTCTTGAATAACTCAGTGAGTAACTCTTGAACAGCTCATTTAATGGTTTTAAATGGAGATAAATTCTCTTTATATCCCACCAAATCTTTGGTTTATAGCTACATTATTCCATCAAGTAACACAGAACATCCATCCTCAATGAAGCTAACTTCTTGAAAACCTCTCACTCATACTTAGCTTCCTTTTCAATGTAACCAAATAGAACTATGAAAAGATACATTTGTTCTTTAACACATGCAGATAACTTGGTATGACTTAAACTTATTAACATGACAGTCAAAACAAGCAATAAATTTAGCAGTTAAAAGATAGCCAGCGTTTAGAATGATAAATGCAAATACTGAAGGCGGAAGTGGATGAAATCTAAGATCCCATAATTACTCTTTGCTCCGCTTGACCACTGTATTTATTACATGTTGGTTCCCATTCATCTTTTCTCTAGAAGTGTGTCTGCATATCAAAGCTGAAATACATATACAGGGCTTAAGTATATTTTAAAAATATGTAGAAGTTGCTATTAAAATATAGGTTATTATATGAAGTCCTAAGGTTATTATTTAAACTAAGTGAAATTGGCATATAGCTGAACCTGATGGTTACAAGGAGGTGAGTGTTGAATGACTCTTGAAAGTAATGAACAGATGGATGTGAGTGGAAGCTGTGCTTTTTTAAACAGGATCAGACATGTAGAAGGTGCTAGAGCATAAGAATAAAATGTGACCACTTCAAAGCATGGTATGCAGACCATTCCTAGAGCTATGACACTAAATCCTTATGTAGACCCGATGGTGTAATAAAAATGAAAACACTAAAATAATTAGTTTGAGTAACTGTAGTATACCAAAAAATATTTCTTGAATGACAGTAGAGTAAACACAAAGGTACTGTTGTGAGCCCACCTCTTAGGCCAAAAACAGTATAAAAGGTATGTAGCCTGCAGTTTTGGACTGCACTGACCTAGTAGATTACAGGGTGCTGAGGCCACTTAAGTAAGGACATGTGTAGATAAGGCACTAGGGAAGACTAGGGAGTGGAGTCTGCTCACACCAGATACCATCCTGCATCTCAGTCCCAGACCCTGTACTGTAGATTCATTGGTTCTGTGGTAAACCAAAGTCATTTTCTTGGAGTCATTTTCTTTTAGTCTTCAAACTTTACAGAGAGCTATTAAAATTAGGAAGAATCTGAGAAGAATAAACAACATGCTGAGATCACTGGATTATAATGAGGAGAAAAACAGAGCCAGGGGATACATTCCTATGGACTAAATATAGGTCCTCCTAAGAAACTCAACTCTTGCATGAAGCCTGGTTAATTTAAATGATTGTATGAATGCCTTAAACATCACTCTGTGAAAACTACCCTTGCAGATGAGAGCAAGCCTTTTAAAATAATCATTTAAGAAGAGTGAGAATGTTCTGCTCACTAGCTGAGAATGTGGAGTCCTAATTAATATGGTGGAAATAAGGTCAAGTGGAAAGAAGCTGGGCTTTGGACAGGGATGATTGAGTTCTTAGGTTTGCCCCTTATCAGCCCTATGACCTTGGGAAAATTGCCTAACCTCTATAAGTATCAATTCCCCAGCTGTTACAGGATTCCATTAAATAATGATATAAAATTCTTGACATATAGTAAGTAAATACCCTATTTGGGGCCATAAATGTCAAGTAAAAACAATATGGTATTGAAAAATATGTTACGGTAGTGATGGCCATGACCCTTAGGCCATGGCCCATGACCACCTGCCTCCACCCTCGAAGTCTAAATCAGTTTCCTTTGCTTTGTGCTCTCTTTTGATATCATATTCTTTTCATTCAGAGCTCTTATCTCATTTTTTTAAGTTTTTATTTAAATTCCAGTTAGTTAACATACAGTGTAATATTAGTTTCAGGTGTACAGTTTAGTGATTCAACACTTAACGTATAATACCTGGTGATCATCACAAATGCACTCCTTAATCTCCACACCTATTTAGCCCATCCCCCCCCCCACTCTGGTAACACTGAGTTTGTTCTCTGTAGTTAAGAGTCTGTTTCTTGGTTTCTCTCTTTTTTCCCCTATGATCATTTCTTTTGTTTCTTAAATTCCACATATGAGTGAAATCATATGGTATTGGTCTTTCTCTGACTGACTTATTTTGCTTAGCATAATACTCTCTAGCTCCATCCACATCGTTCCAGCAATTTTTAAGAATACATCGATTATAATTATTTGTTGAATATCTTTTTCCCCATTAGGCCATTAGCTTTATTGGCGCAAAACCTGTGATTTTTTTTTTTTTTAAAGATTTTATTTCTTTATTTGAGAGAGAGAGAATGAGAGAGAAAGCACATGAGAGGGGGGAGGGTCAGAGGGAGAAGCAGACTCCCCGCTGAGCAGGGAGCCTGATGTGGGACTCGATCCAGGGACTCCAGGATCATGACCTGAGTCGAAGGCAGTCACTTAACCAACTGAGCCACCCAGGCGCCCAAAACCTGTGATATTTTTGCCCAACAACGTATTTCTAGTGTTTAATATATACTAGACATACTATGTGACAAATGAATTAATGTATGATGCATGTCTTCAATTCTACCTTGCCTGTCATTTTTGCAAGGGATAGAAAATAAGTAAATACACATATAATTTTGTTACCCAACTCAAACTTTATGTCTATGACAATTTACCAATAAAATATATAAATCTGTTACTGTAAAATAATATACAGGTATAGTATGTATAAAAACTTCTAATAATCATCACATCTCTATACTTTTCAGGCAAGAATATAGAGAGATCAAATTGATATATTTTAGGTGATCAAATAAGTCAGAATAAAACCTAGAAAATCTTTTTCTAGGAAATTTCTAGCAAAATTTCTCTAGAAAAAAATAGCTCTTTATTAGTGAGACATTTAGGAATCAGAATTGGGGAGAAATGTTGGGACTGAAAGTGAGTTTTTAACATTTTTAACAAGTCAGTAAGTCAGTCATGGTGCTTCTGTTATGATGCTGAAGAATGTGTGGAGGGGAAAGGAAAGTGGGCAGAGTGGAAAAAAATAACCAGCATTTAAGGAGAATTGGGAAGAGGAAGACAGACAGTGGGAGACCTGGTAAGAAGAAGCTAATCCATGAGGATCTAATAAACCAAGAGAGGAAGAGGGTTTAAATTAAATTCTGAAAAACACCAGTCATTTTTCACGAAATTCAAGGATATTCATCATCCTTAACTTAAAAGCAAGGTAAAAGCCTATGTAAACATTGCTTCCTTTTCACTATTTTCATGTTGCTTCACCAAGGATTCTGTTCTATCCGTAGGGTTTCCTGGAGACGAAAGGGATAAAAATGCATACCTGTGTGTGTGCGTACTCACCCGTGCACACACACAGATGTGAGAAAGATGAAATAATGTAGCCATGAAAGTAACTGGCCCATGGTAGAAGGTCCATTTATGTTAGTTTTAGCTCTTGAATCTAAGCACTTACAAGGGTATTGAGAATACATATGCCCAACTTTACTAAGCTTTTAAAAAAAAAACCTTAAAAATACTTTCTTGCTAAAAAAATGCTAACCACCATCCAAGCTTACAGCGAGTCACAGTCTTTTTGCTGATGAAGGATCTTGCCTCAGTGTGATGGCTGCTGACTGATCAGGGTGGTGGTTGCTGAACGTTGGAGTAGCTGTGGCAATGTCTTAAAATAAGACAATAAAGTTGGCTGTATCGATTCACTCTTTCTTTCCTGAATGATTTCTCGGTCGTATGTGATGCTTTTCGATAGCATTTTACTCACAGTAGAATTTCTTTGAGAATTGGAGTCAGTCCTCTCAAACTCTGCTGCTGCTTTATCAACTAAGTTTATGTAGTATTCTAACTCCTCTGTCATTTCAACAACCTTTATAACATCGTCACGAGGAGTAGGTTCCATCTCAAGAAATCACTTTCTTTGCTCATCCATAAGAAGCAACTCCTCATCCATTAAAAATTTTATCATCAGATTGCAGCCATTCAGTTATATCTTCAAGCTCCACTTCTAATTCTCTTGTTATTTCCACTGCATCTGCAGCTATTTCATCCAGTGAAGTCTTGAACCTCTCAAAGCCATCCAGGAGTGTTGGAATCAACTTGTTCCAAACTCCTGTTAATGTTGATATTTTGACCTCTTCCCATGAATCACGAATGTTTTTAATGGTATCTAGAATGGTGAATCCTTTCCAGAAAGTTTTCAATTTACTCTGCTCAGATCTATTCAAGGAATACTATCTGTGGCAACTATAGCCTTACAAAACGTCTGCCCTCCTTCCTCCTTTCCTTCCTTCCTTCCTTCCTTCCTTCTTCCTTCCTTCCTTCCTTCCTTCTTCCCTTCCCTTCCCTTCCCTTCCCTGCCTTTCTTCTTCCCTTCCCTTCCCTTCTCTTCCTTTCTTATTTCTCATTTTTCATTTTTAAAAATTTTAATTCCAGTGTAGTCAACACAGTGTTATCTTAGTTTCGGGTGTACAATATAGTGATTCAGCAGTTCCATATATTACTCAGTACTCATCAAGATAAGTGTACTCTTAATCCACTTCACCTATTTCACTCATACCCCACCCCCAAAATGTATTTCTTAAATAATAAGACTTGAAAGTTGAAATTACTCCTTGATCCATGGGCTGCAGAATGAACCAACTTTACTAAACCTTAATAGCTTGTAGTCCACTTAAATATATGAAATACATTTCACTACAGATCTAAGTGGATAGAATTTTATATAAGAAATAACTTCTATAAATCAATATGTAAGCAGAGAAGAAACTCTAGTAAAAATTACCTTTGATATTTTCCTAAATTGGGGACTACCACACATGATGGTTTTGTGTACTATATCTGCTTGCAATTTATTGGTCAAGTTTTTCCTCTAGCATGGGAACAGATTCCTATTTCTTTAACTGACTATTAAATAAGGTAAGACTATGTTTGAGACCAGCTAATATGGGGAAAAATGCTCTGCATATTGCTGCCTAAGTACAGTGGAATTTGTGTTAACTTTATGTATATTGTAACTTTAAGTGCTAAACTTCTGAAAGACAAAAACATTTAGAGAATGAAGAGACCAGTGAGGGTAGCTGTTAGTAGAAGGGGAACCTTGAAATGTTAGTTCTTCGGGGAAAGAACATAGTCTTGGGAAAGAGGTCTCAGGTTCTAAAAAGCCCTGGTTGAAGATTCTAGTACCCCAGGCCAAGTTCTAGGATAGAACCATTAGTTCATGACAATCCTGCCAAACAGGAAAATGCATAATAGAGATATAAGTACTGAGAAAAGTCAATTGAAACGTTTCATTTGTTTCCAACTGAGGCCTTGGCCATTGCATCCCTAATAATGTTTACTAAGATTTTAATATGCCTCCTTTATATACGTTTAAACTTCTAGGGCTCTCTAAATAATGTGATTATGGCTCTGGTTTTAATCAATGTGGAGCTGATTTTTACATCTTTTTTTTCTTTCCTTTTTCTGTTGTGTTAAGTATAAGGTATGCTCATTGCAAAGAATTTGAAAACTATGGAAGAATGTTTAAAAAATCTGTAGCATCATTTATCAGATACTATTCTTTTTAACATATATTTTCAGTTTTAATATGTATGAAGATAATCATTCTGTACATATAATATCCTTTAAACTAATATTTCTTAAATATTTCTGCATTTCCCTACATATTTTGAGGATCTTGATTTTAATGATTGAAAGTATCTCTTCTATAAATCTATTAAAATTTATTTCAATACATGCCTAGTGTTTAACATTTCTGTTATATGTAATTTTTGTTTGCAACTTTGTATAATGTCTTAGCAAAGAACCATGGCTGGTTTTTTTTTTGTTTGTTTGTTTGTTTTTTCCTTTAGGGTAATTAGAAGAACAAATGGTGTTAACATTTTTAAGCATATATATTACATTGGATTATATTATAGCATATTATATTGCATTATGTGAAATTTCTCTCTAAATATTGTATCAATTTGTTCTTTCATTAAAAATGTTTGAGTGTCCATTTCTCTATAGCCTAGTCAACCCTAGGTGTTAACAGTATTTTTAATCTTTGCAAATGGGATGGGTAGATTTTAAAAACACCTTTCACTTGCACTGTTTTAGTTATTAGTGAATGCTTCTATGTGTGTAAGATAGAAACTTTGGGATCTTTCAGAATGAGTTTATACTATAATTACCACTTGGGAGCTACTCTACAGCAAGTTACATTAGCCTCTGATGCTTTAGATTTCTGATCTCTAAAATGAGGCTAATAATACCTACCATACTATGTTATTATAATGAGTAAATTAATTATGCATTCAGAGGCATAATCATATGATCATCAATAAATGATTATTTCATTCCTACCCTCTATAAATTTTGTTGCTTTATTTGAAGTTAATAGCTTTCATGAAAAATGACAAAAATATACATAGAGGAAATTCACCAAAGTGACACAACAAATTTATATTTCATTATAGGAAAAATGCATTTACTTTAACTTTATAAATAGTAGCCATTTGGCAAGAGTAGGTTTTATTTGTGGCAAGATTTTAGCTGCCACCAAAAGAGGTAAAAGGGAGGTCTTTGTGTTCATCTGTGTTTTTATATAGAGCTAACCATTTTTAAAATATATTTTCCCAAAAATAATTTTTTTGGAAATCCCCTTTACTAAAATTTAAACTGCCAACAGATTATAAACATTTAAATTACTATTCATGAACACTCCATACATAGCTGCCTCAGGACCTTTGTACATATTATCCCTCTACATAAAATGTCTTGCCCTTAACTATTTATAAGGCTCATTTCTTTATTTCATACAGCTTTTTGCTCAAATAGCACCTTTTCAAAAAGATCTTCTCAGGTTGCCTGGGTGGCTCAGATGGTTAAGCATCTGCCTTTGGCTCAGGTGATGATCCCAGGGTCCTTGGATGGAGCCCTGCAGTGGGCTCAGTGGAGAGTCTGCTTATCCCTATCCCTCTGCCCCTCTCTCCCAGTTCATGCTTTCTCTCTTTCACAAATAAATAAATAAGAATCTTTAAAAAAAAAGAGTGAGAGAGAGTACAAGCAGGGGGAGTGACAAGCAGAGGGAGAAGCAGGCTTCCTGCTGAGCCGGGAGTCCAATTCGGGACTCAGTTCCAGGACCCTGAGATCATGACCTGAGCCGAAGGCAGACGCTTAACCGACTGTGTCACCCAGGCATCTCTAAATAAATAAAATCTTGAACAACAATAACAAAAGATCTTCTCTGACTGCACTTCTGAAAAGAACATCTTGCTACTCCTCATCTCATTATCCTACTTTATTGTTCTTCATAGCACTTATCAGTGCATTATAATTATCAATTAATTTTCTGATTCAAATATTAGTTCTATGAGAACAAAGAGATTTTTTTCATTCAACGTTGTGTTCTTTATTACTAAGACATCAACTAGCATATAGAATTGCATAATAAATATTTATTAAATGAATGAGTTTATGAACAAATGAATAAGTTGAATCTAGTAGAAATGAATAAAATAATTATTTGATTATCTAAATAGACAGTATTTTATTATATTCCTGCTCATATGAGTTATATATTTAGAAGTATTTAGGCTGTGTGCAAATTACATGCTAGATAATACATTTCAAACACATTATTAATGAGTAGTCTGCAGTGTGCTTTTATGTCTCTATTCATATTCTTGTCCAAATCCATTATTAATAAGTTTTCTATAATGTTCTTGGCTTTTCTGTGTTCCTCTATCAATAAGCAATACTTATAGAAGTCCATAATGATTTCCTCTTTGCCCTTGTAGTCATTTTAGAAAAATATGGCATATTGGAGAAACAACTTAGCATTTCAGGTTCTAGTCTTTTTCCAGGGCATAGGGTAAAGTGAGAATGGCACTGTCATCTGTTATTATCTTTATTTCCATCACAATTCTAAAAGAAATAATGTAGATATGAAAATAAATGTGGAAATGTAATTGATTTATGTTTCTATCAGTATTTTATAGTCATATTTTTGTATATAATACCATTTTATTGTATCATAAGTGGTTTCATAGTCAATTGTTTTGGACATGAAAGTTATACTAACTAGATCACCAAAGTTGAAGTTGAACATTCCTACCATATTTTATTATTACACTAATTGGTCATTGCCCTTCCACTTTTTCAACACTGATAGGGTGAAAGAAAGCTAATGTAAAATAAATAATCTATATAGCTAATTTTAAGAACACTCACAGCACTCACAGCACTCAGGGCAGGAAGATGGGGAAGTGGGATTAACATGATAACAGTTTGAAATTATTCATAAAAGAGATGAAGTGAATAGCCTGTTTCTTGAGGAATTAATTTTTTGTTTTTTATTAGTGTTCCTTTAACTGAGTTGAAGAGTTTCTCGTGGTTTTCAATAATGCATACACACATGCACTTAATTTAGTAGGAAAGTGTCCCTAAGTATGATGAATGTATTTGTAACATCATTTAAACATAAAGAGGAAAATGTTCTTCCATTAAAAGAAACTATAAAAGACAAAAGAAAATAATCATAGTTAAAAACAAATATGTTCTTGTCTCAGGAAACAAACTGAGGGTTCCTGGAGTGGAGGGGGGTGGGAGGGATAGGGTGGCCGGGTGATGGACACTGGGGAGCGTATATGCTATGGTGAGCGCTGTGAATTGTGTAAGATTGATGAATCACAGACCTGTACCCCTGAAACAAGCAATACATTATATATTAATTTTAAAAATGGGCAAAAGACTTTACCAGGAAAAAAAAAAATGTTCTTAAATGTATTTCCCATGATAAAGTATAAAATATATTGATGATTTATAAACCATTTTTGGACTCTTATTTTGGTATAAAAGTTAATCTGTTTGAATCAGTTTGTCAAGTCTTTCAGAATATTAGGATTTGGCTGTCTACTTATTTTTTTTTTCTGCTTTATGTGTTTCTGATGAAAAGTCATTTTTCTTCCCTCAGTTCTACATGAAAATGATCATAAATCTTCAGTATGCATTTTGAAAGATAACAGAATGGACACTTTTGTGTTCTTAATAACAGTACTTAATAATTGTCTTAATTTGGCAGTTTGGGGAAGATGGTGGAGTAGGAGGATCCTGAGCTTACCTTGTCCCATGGATACAACTAGATAACACTCCCATCAGTGTAAATAACCCAGAAAATGACCAGAAGACTGGCAGAACAGACTCTGTACAGCTAAATGTAGAGAAGAGGCCACATTGAAGAGGGTAGGGATGGCAGAGACATAGTGGAAGCTAAATGGACCTATGGGACTGTCCATGGGATGGAAGGATGCTGTGAGTGCTTAGATGGGGAAAAAAAAAAAAAAAAAAACCAGACCCTCACACCAGGCATGGGAAATTCATATGAGGAAAACAAATCCCAAAAACATTTGGCTTTGAAAACCAGAGGAGCCAAATTTTGTGATTTCTTAAAATCAGCAAGACTTAACACCAACAGCAGAACTTTAAAAATCAGCAGACTGGGCTCAGGAGAGTGGGGAGGGCAGGAGGAAACTGAATTCCTACCCTTAAACGGACAGCACTACAAACAGCCCCACAAAGATCCAGCATAGAAGTAGCAGTTTGAAAATGCCTGGGGTATATGGGAGGTAGATTTGTTTACTAATCTCAGAGTGTGTGCTGGAGGGGCAAAGATCCTTGGGAGACTTCTCCGGGAACAAGGAAGCTGGCTGGTGCATTTCTCTCCCCTGTCTCCCAGCCTAGACACACAGGCACCTACAGGAACCACTACCATGCCACGTTCCCTACCTAAGTTACTAACAGCACACCCCACCCCTGTATTCTCCTGCAGACACACCCCCTCCAGCCACACCTCAGCTCCAGGTCCCCTCCCATAGCATACCTAAGTAAACCTTGCTAACAATGCACACCCCGCTCCTGTGTGCTTTTGTGGATCTGCCCCATCTGACTTGGGGTGCAGTGGACCTTCATGGACCTTGCTTGCACTTTGACCTGCCCCCACGTTCTCCTGCAGACCTGTCCCCTCCAATATACCCTTGACCAGAGGCCATCCAAAGCTGTGCCACAAGCCTGGCAGTGGGCAAGCAGCCCCCACAGGGGCCAGCACCATTCCAAAATGACTCCTGCCATAGGGAGAAGGGAAAATAACCACACACACCAGTCCAACTGCATCCCAGCAGTGGGCTGGGGGCAGATATCTGGTCTGATTGCAGGCTTTGCCCACCAGCTAAAGTTTCTCAGGGGACAACACAGGGAAAGTACATTGCAGTTTGGTGCTACTACATCTCTGGCAAACACCTGATCTGATGCAACTTAAACCCAGGGTGGCCTCAGACTGACACACTAACAACACAGGGACCAAACCCTGCCCATAACAGACAAAGACTGCCATTGCAGACAAATGGACTGAAGGCAAAAGCAGGTCAGCCACAACAGGAGGGTGCATGCAACACACATAGGAGACATGCCTGAAGAGCCAGATTCTGGTCAACAAGAGACAGTGCACTGCAGGACATCATAGGACCTCTTCTTCATAAGGCCACTACTTTCAAGAGCAGGAGACATCGCCAACTTTCCTACCAGATAGAGAGTTAGACAAATTGAGGAGACAGAGGAATATGTCCCGAATGAAAGAACAGGACAAAAATCACAGCAAGAGATGTAAATGAAATAGAAATAAGTAATATGCCTGATAGAGAACTTAAAGGAATGGTCATAGAGATACTCACTGAACTCAAAAAGAGTGGAGGACCTCAGTGAGACCCTTAACAAAGAGATAGAAAACATAGAAAAGAAACAATGAGAGATGAACAGTTCATAACTGAAATTAAAAATTTACCAGATGGAATAAATAGTAGACTAGAGGGATCAGAAGAATGGATCATTGACCTGGAGGACAGAGTAATGCAAAGCAACCAAGCTGAGCAGGAGAGAGAAAATAATAATAATAATAATAATAATAATAATAATAATAATAATTCATAAATGACTAATAATAAATGACTAAAATAATAAGTAGACTTAGGAAACTCAGTGACACTATTAAGTGTAATAACATTTGCATTATAGGGATCCCAGAAGAAGAGAGAGAAAAGGGGGCAGGAAATTTATCTGAAGAAATAATAGCTGAAAACTTTTGAATCTAGTAAAGGAAAAAGAAATCCAGATTCAGAAGGTACTGAGAGCCCCCAACAAAATCAACCCAAGGAGGTCCACAGCAAGACAAATAGTAATTAAAATGGTAAAAAGTAGTGATAAAGCAAGAATTTTAAAAGATGAAAGAGAAAAGACATCAGTCACGTACAAGGAAAGTCCCATAAGGCTATCAGCTGAATTTTCAGCAGAAACTTTGCAGGCCAGAAGAGAATGGCATGATATATTCAAAATGCCAAAAGAAAAACAAAGCCAAGAATACTCTATCCAGCAAGGCTATCATTCAGAATACAAGGAGAGAGAAAGAGTTTCTCAGAAAAACAAAAGTTAAAATAATTAGTTACCACTAAACCAGCCCTACAAGAAATGTTAAAGTGGACTGCTTGAGTGGAAAGGTAAGACCATAGTAAGAGAAGTAGGAAGCACAAAAGCAGTAAAATTAAGAATATCTATACAAATCAGTCAAGGGATTCACAAAATAAAAAGAATGTAAAGTAAGACGCAATATACCTCAAATGTCAGGTGGAGAGGAGTAAAGAAAAGGTTCAAATTTAAGTGATCATCAACTTAATACAGATTGCTATATGCATAAGATGTTATATACATACCTAATGGTAACCACAAATCAAAATCAGTAATAGATATGCAAAAAAATAAGGAGAAAGGAATTCAAGTATATCACTAAAGAAAGCCGGCAAACCATAAGACGAAAAGAGCAAGAGAAGAAAGGAACAGGGAATAACTACAAAAACAATTATAAAACAAGTAACAAAATGGCAATAAGTACATACCTATCAATAATTACTTTGAATGTAAATGGACTAAACACTCCAATCAAAAGACACAGGGTGACAGAATGAATAAAAAAAACAAGACCCATATATATGCTGCCTATGAGAGATTCATTTCAGACCTCAAGGCACATGCAGATTGAAAACGAAGGGATGGTGAAGTATTTATCATGAAAATGGAAGTGAAAAGAAAGCCAGGATAGCAATTCTTATATCCAATAAAATAGACTTTAAAAGAGATTGTAACAAGAGACAAAGAAGAACACTGTATAATCATAAAGGGAATGATCCGACAAGAAGATGTAATAATTTTATATATTTATACACCCAACAGGGGAGCACCCAGAAACATAAAGCAGCTAATAACAAACATAAAAGAACTAATTGATAATAATACAATATTAGTAGGGGACTTTAACACCCTACTTATATCAATGGATAGATCATCTAAACAAAAAATCATTAAGGAAACAGGGGCTTCAGAGGACACATTGGATCAGATGGATCTAACAGATATACTCAGAACATTCCATCCTAAACCAGCAGAATATACCTTCCTTTCAAGTGTATATGGAACATTCTCCAGAACAGATCACATATTAGGACACAAAACAAGCTTCACCAAATTCAAGAAGATCGAAGTCATGCCATGCGTCTTTTCTGACCACAACACCATGAAACTAGAAATCAACCACAAGAAAAAGTCTGGAAAGAACACAAATACATGGAGGTTAAAAAAAAACATTATTAAACAATGATTGGGTCAACCAAGAAATCAAAGAGGAAATCAAAAAAATATATGGAGACAAATGAAAATGAAAACACAATAATCCAAAAGGTTTGGGATGCAGGTAAAGCTGTTCTAAGAGAGGTATATAACAATACAGACCTACCTCAAGAAGGAAGAAAAATCTCAAATAACAACTTAATCTTACACCTAAAAAAGCTAGAAAAAGAACAAACAAAACCTAAAACCAATATAAAGAAGAAAAAATCAGAGCAGAAATAAATTATATAGAAACTAAAAACAAAAACAAAACAAAGCAAAACAAAAACAATAGAACAGATCAGTAAAGCCAGGAGCTGGTTCTTTGAAAAGATCAACAAAATTGATAAACCTTTAGCCAGATTTAAAAAAAAAAAAAAAGAAGAGAGAGAAAGAAAGAGGCCTCAAACAAAATCACAAATGAAAGAGGAGAAATAACAACCAACACCACAGAAATACAAAGGATTATAAGAGAATATTATGAAAAATTATATGTCAACACATTGGACAACCTAGAAGAAATGGATAAATTCCTAGAACTATATAACCTCCCAAAACCAAATCAGGAAGAAATAGAAAATTTGAACAGACCAATTACCAGCAATGAAATTGAATAAGTAATCAATCCAAAAACTACCAACAAACAAAAGTCCAGGACCAGAGGGCTTCATAGATGAATTTAAACAAATATTTAAAGAGTTAATACCTATTCTTTTCAAACTATTCCAAAAAATAGGAGAGGAAGGAAGTTTACCAAATTCATTTTAGGAGACCAGCATTACCTGGATACCAAAGTCAGATAAAGACACTACAAAAAAAGAAAACTACAGGCCAACATCTATGATGAACATTGATGCAAATATCCTCCAAAAAATTAGCAAATTGAATCCAAAAGTACATTAAAAAAATCATTTATCACAATCAACTGGGATTTATTCCTGGGATTCAAGGATGATTCATCATTCACAAATTAATCAACATAAAACGTCACATCAATAAGAGAAAGGATAAAAATCATACGATCATTTCAATAGATGCAGAAAAAGCATTTGACAAAGTACAACATCTATTCAGGATAAAAACCCTCAACGAAGTAGGTTTAGAGGGAACATACCTCAACATAATAAAGGCCATATATGAAAAACCCACTTCTAACATCTTACCAATGTGAAAAACTGATAGCTTTTCCCCTAAAATCAGGAACAAGACAGGGATGTCCACTGTCACTACTTTTATTCAACATAGTACTGGAAGTTTTAGGCACAGCAATCAGACAAGAAAAATGAATAAAAGGCATCCAAATTGGTAAGGAAAATGTAAAATATTACACTTTGCAGGTGACATAATACTATATACCGAAAACCGTAAAGACTCCACCAAAAAACTACTAGAACTGATCAATGAATTCAGTAAAGTCGCAGGATACAAAATCAATATACAGAAATACATTGTGTTTCTATACACTAATAATGAAGTAACCCATAGAGAAATTAAGAAAACAATCCCATTTACAATGGCACCAAAATTAATAAAATACTTAGGAATAAACTTAACCAAGAATGTGAAAGACTTGTACTCTAGAAACTATAAAACACTGATGAAAGAAATTGAAGATGGCACCAAAAAAAATGGAAAGATATTCCATGCTCATGGATTGGAAGAACAAATATTGTTAAAATGTCCAAACTACCCAAAGCCATCTGCACATTTAATGCAATCCCTATCAAAATACCAATGGCATTATTTACAGAACTAAAATATTCTTAAATTTTGTATGGAACCACAAAAGACCCTGAATAACCAAAGCAATCTTGAAAAAGAACAGAACTGGAGGTATCAGAATCTCAGATTTCAATATATACTACAAAGCTGTAGTAATCAAAATAGTATGGTACTGGCACAAATATAGACACAAAGATCAATAAAACAGAATAGAGAGCCCAGGAATGAACCCACCATTATATGGTCAATTAATCTTCAATAAAGGAGTCAGGAATATGCAATGGGAAAAAGACAATCTCTTCAACAAATAGTGTTTGGAAAATGGACAGCTACATGCAAAAAATGAAATTGGACCACTTTCTTACACCATACACAAAAATTAACTTAAAGTAGATTAAAGACCTAACATAAAACCTGAAACCATAAAAATCCTAGAAGAGAGCATAGGCAGTAATTTCTCTGACATCTGCTCTAGCAACATTTTTCTACACATGTTTCCTGAGGCAAGGGAAAGAAAAGCAAAAATAAACTATTGGGACTAAATAAAAATAAAAAACTTCTGCACAACAAAGGAAATAATAAAAAAAACTAAAAGGCAACCTACAGAATGGGAGAAGATAATTGCAAATGACATATTTGATAAAGAGATAATATTCAATATTTTTTATATATTTATAAAATTATACAATTCAACACCTAAAAAACCCACATACTAATTAAAAAATGGGCAGAAAGCATGAACAGACATTTCTCCAAAAAGACATACAGATGGCCAACAGACACATGAAAAGAGGCTCAACATCACTCATAATCAGGGAAATGCAAATCAAAAGGACAATAAGATAACACCTCACACCTGTCAGAATGGCTAAAATCAAAAACTCAAAAAACAAGTGTTGTTGAGGATGTGGAGAAAAAGGAGCCCTCATGCAGTGTTGGCGGGAATGCAAACTGGTACAGTCACTGTGGAAAAGTATGGATGTTCCTCAAAAAAATTAAAAATAGAATTACCATATGATCCAATAATTCTACTGAGTTATGTACCCAAAGAATATGAAGACACCAATTTGAAAAGATAACTGTACCCCTATGTTTATTACAGCATTATTTACAATAGCCAAAACATAGAAGTATCCCAAGTGTCCATTGAAAGATGAATGGATAAAGAAGTGGTATATATACACAATGGAATATTGGTGAGCCATAAAAAAAGAATGGAATCTTTCCATTTGCAACAACATGGATGGTTTTAGAGGATACAATGCTAAGTGAAATAAGTCAGTCAGGGAAAGACATACCATGTGATTTCATTTGTATATGAAATTTAGGAAACAAAACCAAGTGAAATAAGAAAAAAAAGACAAACCAAAAAACAATCTCTTAACTATAGAGAACAAACTGATGATTACCAGAGGGGAGATGAGTGGGAGATGGATGAAATAGATGAAGGGGATTAAGATTACCCTTATCATGATGAGCACTGAGTAATCTATAGAATTGTTGAATCACTATATTGTACACCTGAAACTAATACAAAACTATATGTTAACTGAACTGGAAATAAAATTTAAAAAATAAATAAATAAAATAGTATTGCTGAGAAAATCTGCCTTAATTTGAAATTGTCTGACTTGACATATCTCACAAGATGCTTAGTATGCTCCATGAATTGGAGGTATCACAATCTCAGATTTCAATATATACTACAAAGCTGTAGTAATCAACAGTCAGCAGAAAATTCACTGAGAATTTTTAGGTACTATTTTACATTTATTTATTCATTATAAAATCTTGATTTGTTATATCTTAAGTTTCATAAGAAATTCCAGAATACATTAAGCTGTGAAAAATTTACACTATATGCATATATATATATGAATGAACATGTCCTTTTTATTTTGTCCCTCCCCTGCTGATTCCATCTCTATGTCAGTATCATTGGGATTTTAATTCCACTTGTTAATTATTTCTAAATTAATAAATGTATTAAACTTAATAATTCCAGTGGTTTTTGCTCACTTGTATTTTTAACTCTTTTAATAGATACATTTTGAAAATATGAGAATAAATTTTCTACTAATTCATTTTAATGGTTAGTATATTCATGAGGCTTTGCATGTTTGGAAGCAATTTTATGTTTCCTTTATATGCAATTAATAGTTTGGCTGGATATGAAAGTATAGATTTATAGACTTTTTTCTCAGAGCTTTGATGACATTGCTTGAATGTCTTCTTATAGTCAATTTCCTGATAAGAAAACAAACAAACAAAAAAGAAACTGATAACAACCAGTTTCATGCTTCTATTTAGATAATCCATTTCTCTCTACAGAAGTGTATATTCTATATAAAATTGATGTTTCTTTTCATTGTTTCCACACAGTGTTTAAAAAATGCTATTTTATTTTAATTTGGGTTATAGGAGAGGTATGCTTACAGACCTATGTGGTGTTTACCCTGTACATTTTGTAAACCCAAGCTATGTCCCATCATTGTTGCCTTTGTTTTTGCTATTTTAAATAAATCCCCTCCTAGTACTGCTACATGTGCAGTGCTACCCACTGAACATAAGTGAGGTCTATCTAATATTCCATTTATTAAAAATAGGTACCAGAGCCCTCTCTGTGACACCTGACACTGTTGTGATGACTCTAAATCCTATAAAGCCAGCCTAAAAACCCTGCCAAAACTTGTTTGTTTTGAGACTTGTAACATGTTAAGGGAATGGTTTTCCTGGCTACAAAATTGCCCTACTAGTAAAGGGAACCTAGGAAAGAAAAGAAATAACAGGGCAGATTCCATTCACATTGTGGCTTCACCTGACACATCCATTTGGTAACTTTCTTATTCTGGGGACTTTCAGAGTTACCTTGAATATATTTTCAAAGGGGCCATGACCACGTTAGGTGGTAGTAGTGCTGAGAGTGCCACTAAAATTTGGGAGTTAAAAGTTAATATGATCTTGGGGTGCCTGGATGGCTCACTCAGTTAAGCATCTGCCTTCGGCTCAAGTCATGATCCAGGAGTCCCAGGATCAAGCCCCGCATTGGGTTCCCCACTCAGTGAAGAGTCTGCTTCTCCCTCTGTCTCTCCCCCTGCTTGTGCTCTCTATCTCTCTCTCACTCTCTCTCTCAAGTAAATAAATGATATCTTTAAAAAAAAAAGTTAATATAATCTTAGAAAAAAGTTAATGTGATCTTGGGTGGGAATTTATAGGTAAACAAGCAGAGGAGGCTAGAATAATCCATATAGTAATGGATTAAAATTGGAGACATTCATTTGGATTCATGTATAGTTTAATATAAATACAGATAGTTAAATATAGAAATATTTATAGATACATGTAGAAACATGGGGTAGTATACACACACACATTTCTTTGCTCTGTCAGTTGAGAGGATCTGAATGCAAGGACATATCAGTAGCAAAGAGCATACTCACCACCCAGATCTTGGTCTCTTATGCCATTCTCTAATCAAAGCCTTGGAGAAATGGCTGGTTCTAGAATAAGAAATGCACATGGTGAGCACTTTGTAGTGCCATAAAATAAGGAAATTACCAGAAAGCAAAATGACTATATCATATGTGGGAGTATATCCAAGTAACATACAGAAGTCAACTAAATGAACCTCCAATAGCCAAAACTGAAAAAATTTGAAGAAGAAAATAAAGTAGTACCATAGTATAGGCCACAGAATAAAATAAATATCAATGAGCCTATACTGATACAAAGAATTGAACAAATAAATGGGGAGAATAGACAACCTCCTGTGTATAAGATTTCCAAATAAATTATGTAGATACATCATCCTAAATTGGAAAGCATAACTCCCACCTTCTTAATCATAGGCTAAATGTAGTCACTACTTTCCAGAGAGTATAGTGTGGAAAGTAGGTGGGGAGGAGAGTTAGGAAAACTTAACAGTGTAGAAACCTGACCAGACACTACTTCAGCCAGGTGACTAAAAGTGCTAAATCATGTTGGTAGTATTTACCTTTGATATGATGTGAGTAACATAGCACTTCTGTGGTCTTCTTCCCCCAAATAATACTGTAATACCAGTATAATCATGAGAAAAACAACAGACAAATTTCAGTAGATGAACATCCTATAAAATACCTTACTAGTGCTCCTCAGAACTGTCAAGGTCATCAAACTCAAGGGAAATCTGAGAAACTGGCACAGCCAAGAGGAGCCTAAGCCAACACGCCAACTAAATGTATCACGGGATACTGAATGAGATCCTGGAACAGAGAAAGGGCATTCGTTCAAAGCCAAGGCAATCCGAATGTCATGCAGATTTTAGTTAATAATAATGTAGCATGGATGCCTGGGTGGCTCATTCGGTTGAGCATCCGACTCTTGATTTTGGCTCAGGGTTATGAGATCGAGCCTGTCAAATGGCTCTGCATTCAGCAGGGGGAATCTGCTAGAGATTCTTTCCCTCTGCCTCTCCCCCACTCGCACTCCTCTCTCTCTCTCCCTCTTTCTAAAATAAATAAATAAAAATCTTAAAAAATAATAATGTAGCAATACTAATTCATTAAATGTAACAAATATCCATAATAACATAAGATGTTAGTAATAGAGGAAATTGGATGCTGGGTATATGGGAACTCTCTGTATTATCTTCTCAATTTCCTGTAAAACTGTTGTAAAAAATAAGGTCTATTAAAAAAAAAAAAGAACAAACAGGTTAATTTGACCTGACCTTGATGTCTCTGTTGGGTGGAGCTTAGACATGCTGATTATATTTGATTTGTTTTAATTGTATAATGGTTTTTAGAGTTCCCATTGTTTCTATTCTCTTTGCTCCAGTAACAGCCTTTGGCCATCAAATTCTGACCTGATTGCTTTCTGAGAATGGCTGAGAAAAAAAATTTTTTTTATTAGCCTCATACATTTCAATAAGGTGTTTATAGGAGAGAGACCTCCATTGATAGATTTGTTTCTAGTGGAGCATATGTACGCCTACACACATTTTGTCCTAGACAAAATTTTCTTCATTTTACTGACTCTTGCAAGAGAAAACAGCTCTCAAGATGAAGACTGTAACAGTGCCTTGGAGGTTAGTTGCTGTATGCCATCACATACAGTGATGCTGGAGGAACTATTTCTAAGGTAGTAAGGGAGAGTTACAACAGTTCAAATTAAGTGAGTAACCTTGGAAAGTCCCCAAACTCAAAAATTTCTCCTCCACACTTTTGGGAAACCATAGGGTTTTAGTAGATATCTAAATCAGCTGTCTGCATACTGCGAGATTCATGTTCACAGAATTCATATTAAATGGGAATTAAAATAATATTTGACCCACAGGGCTATATAGGCTGAATGAGATCATGATGTGAAAAATACTTTACAACTATAAAGTGCTCTGCATATGGATATACATAATTATTATGTGTAATTATCAGAGTTCACTGCCTCACAAGCTGGTGTGGTTCACTGTGGGTTAGCTATAACTTTTTAAAAAGCACTTTCTCCTGTTAAGCGAAAGTCTTTTTTTCCATAATTTGTAATACAAAGCAGGTTATAATGGAGTCCCTTGGGTGTGGGTTCAAAAGCTGGCCCTCCTGCCTACTAGCCAGGACCTTGGATAATTAAATGACTTGAGTTCTATACTCTCCTTTCCTCATTGATACATAATGGCGATAATCTCTCCCTTACAGGGATACCATAAATGTAATCACATTTGTAAAAGTGTGCCTAGCTTAAGTGCCTAATAAATGATAGTAGTTATTATTAATATGAGTTTTACTTTTATGATTCTGCAATAGGTAAGAGTGAATAGGAGGCCCAAGCCTTCCCAACTTTCCAATGGCACTTCATAAAAACCTGTCTGAATCTCCATTTCAGAGTAATAAAGATGTAACAAGTGGCATAATTCTGTTCCTCTTACTGTATTTCTCATTCTGGGAAGACATCAGCGGAGAGCCTGAGGGAGGAAACCTTTCTTTAGCAAATAGCAGATGTTTCCTAGTGGAGTCACATCAAGTAAAATGTGATTCCCCTTAATTGTGAGGAAAATGGGCAATTCTGTTAGCATGCAGTTACTTTACAGAGACTCCATGTTAAGTAGAAGGAGGATAACCCTGCAGACAAGTAGGAATCCTTTAATGTTCTCTATCTAGAGCCTCTATGAAGCATTGCTCAGACTAATCCCTGGACAACTTTAATAGATACTGTCTACATAGACAGCATGTGAATGGCACCCTCTGAATTTCAACAGTTCTGAAGATGCTGTCTTCACCTACCCTGCCAGTTAATGATATTGTATAATTATCTTTAAGGCAGAATACCCAGATATCCGTGCTTTCGTCTTTCCTTCAGGTTTAACTTAGTGACTCTCCGGTCTAGTGTGGATAAACATGAGTATATTTTGGGCATGATGTTTTTCAGAAGAATTTTTATTACAGTGATTTTGACCTTAGGAGCTGGCTTTAAGATTGGTTTTTCTCCCTACCCCACTCCAGTGTTGACAACAGTGTATTCCCAGGTGAAATTTTAAGTCACTACAGTGTTTACAAATGCTTAGCAGCTCAGCTGGAGTCTTCCATGAAGTATATCTGAAGATCAGATCTAATCATCCATTAGCATCTTTGAATATAGCAGTCCTCATTAACAGCTTTCCCACTGGTCAGCAAAATAATTTGAAATTATATTTGGTTAAAAAGCTATTTTCATCTAAGATGTTTACCAAGAGAGGGCATATGCACTGACTAGCATATTTCATGTTAAAAGAGTTAATTTTCTTTTTCTCAGTGATGGTCTCTGCTGCATTGGGTTTTTGCTATGATCTACAGTTAGTTACTCACTTGTTTTTTTTCTGTTTCTCCTGACTTTCAATTTACCACGGGGAAATCAGAAATCACAGGTCCAGCTGAAAATATTTCCTAGAAAAGATTGATTATACTTTCCTGCCATTATTTTATAAAAGGTATAAAACAAATTACATTTGGCCACCTAAAATATTTTTTTTCTGTGATTTTATAGTAATTTAAAATAGAGCCCAAAGTAAGCTTCTGGGAGGCCCAGTACTCACTCTAGCTTTGATCTTTGTTTATAGCTCATTCAAGTAACAAAGGCAGAGCTACTGTCTAAGACCAGTTGGTTAATTAATAACTGGGTGCCCTTTAGCACAGTTTCTAGAAGCAGCTCCAAGTCTTAATAAATGGCAGCTCTGATTATTTCTTTATTTCTGCAATTCTCAGATTCACCATCAATTTAATGAAAATTTAGAGGGAGGAAAAGAAAGGTTGACAGTGCCAAATTATTATGAGATATGCCCCATTTTCAGAAATGATGAATTATGAAAAAGTATGTCTTATCCCAAATATGGTAATAAGGATAATAATGATGATAGATGGAGCATTTCTGGAATCTTATCTTTACTACTGGAAAAATTTGCATTCATGGAACATAACATCTACTATGGCTAGTATATTCATTTAAGAATACTTTTATTTAAACAAACAATACAATTTTTTACCAGTTCCTCCTCCCAGTTAAAAGCAACATCATTTATAAGCCAAATATCTATTCCTCATTCCTGGTATCAAATCAGTCACCACGTCCTGCTTATTTTATGTCTTAAGTATTTCTTCAATCCCCCCCGCCCCATCTATCTCTATGATCACTGTCCTAGTTCCAGTCATTATCATTTCCCATTTGTACTCTCTAAAAGCACCTTTTTGATATTCTCAATCCAGTCTTACTACCTCCCAACCAATCTTTCAGCTGCTGCCTGAGAAATGTAGTTGACCACACCACATCCATGTAAATGTTCCCTGTTGCCGCAGGGTGAAGTCCCATCTGCACACAGCACGCCATGCAAGAATGCCGTGACCTGGTCCCTGTGTTCATGTACAGCCTTATTTCTCTGCTCTAGTAACACTGAATGGCTTCTCCTCACCCAACCTGCTGTTTAGTGGTTACTTTTTCCCAGCTCTTTTCAACTTCCATACCTTCCCCTACTATCATCACAATGGATGTCTCTTTCTCAGACTTATACTGATACATTATCCATCTGTTAGTCTAACGCATTAGACTGTAACTCCCTCAAGGATAAAGACCATGCCTTATTCATATTTTTTCAATAGGTGTAATTTATTTCAATTAGAAAATATCTCAAAGTAGAATTTGTATCTCTATAGTGGAAGAAAATACTAGTCTTCACATGGGCGTAAGAAAATATGTCTAATAGTTATACCATTCGTATGCATCAGGTGTCTTCTCCAGGATATACAAAGAACAGCTATTATAAATTTAGATTGTGTATAGATACATATAGTAGGTATCATTCTTGTCCTGTAGCTGTCTGAAGCCTGGTTTGGGTAGCTATTCAAAACTGAAACCAAACCCAGTGGGAAGAGAAAATAAGAGAAAAACCTGTATTTAATTATATCTGTATTAGTCCTATATGGCTTCATTTTATGAATTCTTGTTCTAAACAAATTATAATTCAAATTGAATCAAATCTTACCTCTTGATTAAGTATTTTTAATGAATGAACTGCCTGAGAACTTTGCTATTTGCAGCCTGTTTTTATTTCTTTAATTTTAAAGAAATTATGAAATAAAGATAATAATATAATTGTTATGCCTTAGCTCATATCTACTTCTTATCTGGTTATCCATGGTTGGAATTTTTGAAAAAAAAATTATATTTCTTACCTTTCCTTTTTAATTTAGACAATATCTATTTTGCTTTGATATTTATAAATACTTCTATGGTAAATAGCCTGCTCTATTTTGACTTAGAAAATATCCCTAAATCTCACTATATAAACCAGAAGATTAGTATTTAAACTATGTGGGTGACTTTTTGCACAAAGTAGGTAATCCACAGTAAGTGTTCATTGGATAAATCCAAAGTATCTTAAAGAGCTATTTGTAGGGGCGCCCGGGTGGCTCAGTTGTTAAGCGTCTGCCTTCGGCTCAGGTCATGATCCCAGGATCCTGGGATCGAGCCCTCCATCGGGCTCCCTGCTCCACGGGAAGCCTGCTTCTCCCTCTCCCTCTCCCCCTGCTTGTGTTCCCTCTTTTGCTGTGTCTCTCTCTGTCAAATAAATAAATAAAATAAAATAAAATAAAAAGCTATTTGTAAACTGTAGGAAAACTGCAAGTTCTTCTGAAAGCTTCAAGTCACACTAACATCTGAAATGCCTGTAACATTTCAGAAACCAGTTCAAAAGGAAGGAATTGTGCCCAACATTCTAATATAAAAAATTATTTAACAATTTAGACACAAGATGGTTCTCCAAAGCAGCTGTGTTTAGTCAAATATTTTTTTATCCTTTCTTCTTTTAAGCAAGATTATCCCATTTTATAAGTAGGACTCCCTATTAAGTTAGTGTTTGTAATGAAATATTAGAACTTTTTCTTAGAATTACTGCCTTAAAAATAGGTAAGTGAAACCAAGCGAAATAACAAAATAAATCAAATATATTTTCCTGGTAATTTAGATAAGGTCTTCTGTATCTATGTTGTGATTCAGTATGAATTTACTACCAAAGGTTATTTTGATATTAACTCAGTAACTGTTTCTGTAGTGAGCATTATTTTCATATTATGTTGAACTCAAACCATGCCATAAAGTGCCTTGTCTCATCTCCTTGCTTATATTCTTGGCAAGATTAACATATGTCTATTTGGGGTAGTGGCCATCTCATTTCTCTTACTTTCATATGTAGGTTTTTTGTTTTTGTTTTTGTTTTGAGGGCTCTAACAAATTTCCAGGGCTATTATTTGTGGCTTGTTACATTTTTGAAACAGTAACAACCTAAGTTAAAATGATTTAATATGATGCCCTATATCATGTAAGTCACAAACAAATATAGCAATTTAATAAACACTCCTTCCATGAAACAAGTCAACAGCTGTAGGGATGGCATTGAAGTCTAATGCAGTCTCTCCAGTCTAATGCACTTCTGTTCACACTATGCTGCCTTCCAGGGATGAACCATTTATCTTAAGTCCATTTGTTTTTCTCCACCTTAAAGTGTCATTGATCCCATCATTCTCTCCCCTTTGCTGCTCTCTGTGACAACAGCCTTGCAGATGTGATTTCTCATCTACTAGTCTAGCAGAAGCCTTTGAAAAGGCAAGTCAACCACTCTGTTGGTTTCATGGGTTTAGAGGAATTGACCTACACACAAGTGTTTTCAAACTTATTTGACCATAGAACACTTAAATGATGATAATTTTTGGTCAGAGTACTATATTAACAATATTCCCATAGGTGATAGGGAGAAATGATCTAAACATTAAAATAGAAAGCAAAAATGGTTTTATTAATTAATTGCTTGATAAATTATCAAAGTATGACTTATGTTTAATGTACAGTAAAGATATGGAAGTTGTAAGCCCACAACAAAGCCTATAGCCACCGAATAGAAGCATTCTTGCAAAGGTGAGTTGATAAATGCTGCCTAGATCTTCTTGCTGATGGAAGTTATTTCTTAGTGCATCAAATGATTATGAAGACTTTGAATTTAATTTCAGCTTTACAATTCATTATCTGTATGATTTTGAGAAAATTATTTAAATCTGTTAGGCCTCATTTTCTTTATCTCAAAATGGGAATAATATTGAGAAAATAGATGTGAAGTGCTTTGTACAGTACCTGGTAATAAGTGAGAATATATGTTATCTATTATAAAGGAAAAGGAGAGAGAGGTGATGATTATTGGATAGATAACTAACTTTGGTATTAGTTAAGTAATTAAAGTAACAGCATCCGTAAGTGATAAGTTTCATGGTAATCATTCACTGCCATTCAGTGACAACTATTAATATCTCATTGGATATTAGTTTACTGAAGAACAGTGCTTGGAAATACTGACATTGTTATAAGATCCTACACTACATTTAAGTGACTGTTTTTTCCTTACATGGTGTAGAAATATAGAATTCAAAGGAACATGAAGATACTAAGAAATGAAAGTTGATATCTAAATACCAACTAAATGAGCTAAATAACCAACTATGACTAATATCATGCCATAAATTTTCTTTTCTTTTCTTTTCTTTTTTTTCATAAATTTTCTAATCTCAAATTTTATGGATGTCCCACTCTATCAAATGAAATATTTTCTTAGGAGTTTACTCTTAAGCCACACTTTCTCTGCTATACAATAGGAAATTTTTGCTGAAGCATAAAACTCAGGAGGGTGACTAAGATTGTTAAAGAAGAAGCAAAAAGGAGAGACCGTGTTGAAGTCTATAATACTAATGTATTTCTATTAGAATTGAATTGCATAGAGTAGTTATAATGACACTGTCTTATGTAGATATTAATAAAGCATCTTACCAAAATGAACTGATAAACATAAAATCTATTAATATAAAAAAAAATCAGAGAACCAGTGATGTTAAAAGCAGTGAGTTTGTCAGAGCTAGAGAAGCATCTTTAAGGAACTTCCTTTTAATTGTTGGTATAAAAATGAAAACTCCAACTATAATCATAAAACTCCTCTAGTTACACTAATGCATTCTTTAAAAAAACAAACAAACCATAGACCATGAACTGCTTATTTCCTGCGGAAAATGTCAAGGAGGACATAGGACAACTTATTTTTGCTCATCAGGGCTGTTGTCTTTCTCTAAGTTCTTGACACTTTACCTGGTTTCCCCTTTCAAGCACGTGATTTGATCTGAATTCCAGAACTTCAGCTTCCTCTTTACCTCCTGATTTCCAGAAACGACAGCAGCTTTACTTTAGTCTGTTGACTTTGGCACTTTGCCCAGGTATTTTTCCAATTAACTAACAAGAGAGTATTGTCACTGCACTCCAGCATGTCAATTATGAACACAACCTGGAAAGGTTCCTATCCCTAAAATAAGATTCAAAATAAAGTTCGTAAGCGAAGATAAAAGTTAGAGAAAATAAAATCTGTTATTTATTTTTAAATCTTGCTCTAAGTGATAGTTCATGTGAATATAAAAATTACAATAATTTGGGTTTGGAAAACAATCATCTACTGCTCGTAAAACAGGCTTGAGTATTAGGGGAAAAGAAAAACAAATTCTTAGGACTTCATTATTTTCATCAACCCTACCAATTGCAACTAGTAGAACAAAAGAACGAGGCAATGTGTAGCACAGGAATTATAAACTCAAAGATATGTCTACAATGACCAGACAAGAAAAGCATATGTGTACAAAGGGCTGAGTATAAGAAGCCACAAGGGATGGTGAAGAGAATGGGCTGACACATGCAGACTCCCAGCTCATTACTGACATTCAAGAACGTGGGCCCAGTGTTGCTAGAACTTCCTAGAAAGTTCTCAAAAGAAGCTAGAATTTTATGTGAAATATTCTGAGATTTAAAAACTAGCTAAATATTTTTAAAATACTGTGCTTGCCAAACAAAGCACCTTGGGAGGGCTTAATCCAGTTTTCTAACTTTGCTCTGGCAGCAGATACTTCTCGCATATTCTACTTTCTTGTCATCAAATGTCCCATCTGTGGAGGAGTAACTCATTAAAATATTAGCAAATTAGGGCATGTTTGAAAGAGAAATAAGATAATGAGTTCTGATAGAAAGCGGAAAAGGGCAGCAATATTCTTTTTTTTTTTTTTTTTTAAGATTTTATTTATTTATTTGAGAGAGGGAGAGGGAGAAGCAGACTCCCTGCTAAGCAGGGAGCTGGACTCAATCCCAGGACCCTGAGATCGTGACCTGAGCCGAAGGCAGATGCTTAACCAACTGAGCCACCCAGGTGCCCCAGGACAGCAATATTTCTTGAAAAGTATATATTTTCACAGATTCATCCAATTGGGGCCCCACGTAGCTAGGACCCATTGTACTAGTGACAAAGTACAATGAAGGGCATGGAGATATCAAATACGAACAAAGCCAGTAGTAGGAACAAAATAGGTGAAAAGTCAGCAGAGACTTGCTGGTTTGCCTGGGGCTGACCCAATTTTAAAATAGATTTTAAAAAGAAGGGAATTGTGGTGTGTGTGTGTATTTTGTGGGAAGGAAGGAGGAAGGGAAAAGTAGATTGTAGATGGTATAATTTTCAAAACTTGCCAGTCATTTTATGGTAAACACTAAAGGGAACATTTTTTTGATTCTTGGACATGCTGTAGCATAGAAAACATAGAATATATTTTCCAAATACAAGATAAGTATTTTGATTTGAATCTGGCCTTTATATTATTTTGGCTTTGACTGTCTGTTGTTAATGTTCTCAGTTCTATTCTCAATGCAAAAGTTTACTTCTGAGCTTTATATAAAATATATTAACAGTGTATATTTTCTTAAGTATTTAAAAGTATTTCCTTTAAGTAGGCATCATGATTTGTTTCAAGTCTGCCTTCCTCCCATGCTGCTTCAACCTATACCATACATATATATATATATATATATACTATATACTATATATATATACTATATACACACACACACACATATATAAATTCTGTCTGGAAACATTTACCCAAATGTTTCTTTTTAAACAAAATACACAGATCTGATAAAAGGAATCATGTGTCCCGCTCCTTTGCAAAGAGCTCATATAAAAGTATAAATTATTATTTATAACCACTGAAAGTGGGATTTAATTTTATTCTGACCTTTTGAGGCAATTTAGTTTGCCTTTTGATCTCAATTCCCAGTAAAAAAAGGAAAAAGGAACACTCTTTTATGACATTTTTAGGACAATTGAAACATGTCAAAAACTGAGAAAGTGCTAATGTTAGAAAATTAATCAATTAAGCAATATATGGTAATGTTGCACTTTTAATTTTATCATCATTGCTGATACCAGTAACCATGATCTTTTTCAAGAGGTAGAACACTGTAGCCCCATTCTCTAATTTTTCATTTCACAAAATTCATCTAAAATATTAACTGTGAACCTATGGGTTCACTGTAGGTAGATATATAATCCATGGATCTGCCTGCATGTGAAAACCAGGTTCACAGTGGAAATATTGGTGTAACAAAACAGAGTACTGCTAAAGGATTCCAAAAGAATGCCCTTGATTCTGAGTCTGTTTTCTATTAGACATTCAGTTCACATTACTGTTTGCCAGGCTTTGTCTTAGGTACTGGAAATAGGTAGTTGAATAAGACTACGTGTTACAGAGTCAATAATTTAAAGGGGATTGACAGATAATATAAATGATTGATATGGAAAAAGTCTACGGCATGATACCACTTGGTTTAAGTTTGTTTTCTCAGTTTTGACGGAGACATGAGTATGGAAAACTATTTCTCTACTAAATAAAATCAACCTAACAATTGCATGATGAATAGCAAATGGCCTCTGCGTCTATGGGTGATGTCCTTGGTAATGAAGGGGGGTGTGGGGGATGGAGGGAACATGCTTTCTCTAAAGGGGTGACTTTCACTCAGTGTAAAACTTCAGATCCAGTGATGCCTGCTGTGCTAGTATTTTAAGGGAACCGGAAACCCAGTGTTTGGGTGAAATCTGCTTTTTAAACGTGGACTTTAAATTGTGTGGGTCAAATAGAGTAAAGCTGTAGGTCATGGCCTGCAGGAGGGCAATGAACAGCCACAGAAAACCCATTTAGGCTCTCAAGTTGCTTACACACTGATTAAATTATGGTCAGTGGACTGGTGATGAGAGCATCACCTGTGAGCACCTGGATGGCTCAGTTGGAAGAACATGTGACCCTTGATCTTGGGATCATGAGTTTGAGCCCCATGTTGGATGTAGAGATTACTTAAAACAACTAATAAATAATTAAAAAAAAAAAATACAGAATCTCAGGTTCTGTCCCAGACCTTCCGAGACAGAATCTGCATGGCAGCAAGCCCCAGGGGATTTATAGGCTCATGAATATTTGACAAGCTCTGTTCTAGGAAGGCATCAAAAAGAACAAATTGATTTTTCTCTAAAGGCTGTGACTTTGAATTGTAGGCCCATCCCTTTTTCTTCTTGTGCTTTTCCCATGCCCATTATTGATTATCATGGATACTTGGTCTGTCCTAGACAACAGCTTATCTAAACCCTCATGGAAGTAAATCTGAAACTATTACAGGGTGTTTCATTAAATAACTAATGCATACTGTCACATCACATCCTTCCTTTAACTTGATTGAAGGTTTGAGTATTTTTTTTTAAAGATTTTATTTATTTTATTTATTTGAGAGAGAGAGAGAGTGAGCGAGAGAGAGAACAGGAGCAGGAGGAGGGGCAGAGGGAGAGGGAGAAGCAGACTCCCCGCTGAGCAGGGAGCCCAATGCAGGGCTCAATCCCAGGACTCCAGGATCATGACCTGAGCCAAAGGCAGATGCTTAACCAACGGAGCCGCCCAAGCGCCCCAAAGGTTTAAGTATTTACTGGCATTCTCCATGCAATCTTAGAGTTCTGACCTCATTTTCTATTGCCCTTTCTTGCCATTTGGCCTCATCTATACTTTCTCATATCTCTTATACCCAGGAACAAAGGGGCCTTTTTCTAGCTGGGCCTTGGTTACCCCTTTGTTGACTTTGTCACAGCAATTCAAATTTTAAGCCTATGGTCCTGCTAAGTACTAATCTGGTTGTTGTGGCTCTTGATTTTGTTTTCTTTCTCCATGAACGGTACCTTTAGTTTTAATCAGCCAATCCTGGGCTCCTGTTTCCTATTTTTTTTTCTTTTATATTGGCATATTATGGACATGTTTGGTGGGGAAGGGGAGAGTTGGCAGGTGTGCGGGGGTATGAATGTATAAATGTCTGTGTTCATCAGTATTCATGTTATTCAAAGCACATGGGGGGATTGTACAATTGTAATGAAGTCTCCAGAGAGGGAATCAGTGTATTTGTTGTGGATTCTACTCTTGTTGAGCTCAACTTGCTATTTTACACCCCTTTGCTTCTTTATGGCTCTGTCTCCAAGTAGTCCACATCTGACCTAATACTGGAGGGCTTCAGATCACCAATCATTTGTATTATAAGTACCTATTTTCATGTGGCATTTCATTGATTTTGAGATTTATGTTCCATTTATTTCTTAAAACAGCCATTACAGATTAGATAACTGTATTCCCATTTCAGAGAAGAGAATATGATGATTATGGGAGTTAGCTAAGTAGACTAAGACCACACTCTTGACCTGACACTGGATTTCTGGCCCTTGGTAGTTTTTTAAATCATATCATATCACTCTTTCACAACATGATAAAGAAAGCTTCTTCATAATATATTTGCATTTCATTTCAAGCCCCATCAAGCTAGTCAAACCAAATGAATATCAGTTTTTATTCAGTTTATTCAAAACATATGTGAAATATAAATTAAAGCATAAAGTTATCAGAATTTTCTGACAGATCATACATAGAATATAAGAGTAAGAGAGTAGTCAAGGATGACACCAAGGTTTTAGATTGACCAGTTGGAAGGGTGCGGTTGCTGTGAAATGAGATGGGAAAGAATGCAAGAGGGGAGCCAGTGTGGGTGAAATAGGGATCAGCAGCTCGGTGGTGGAAATGTTAAGTTTGAGATGTGTATTAGGGTTCTTGAGAGAAACAGAACCAAAAGGATATGTATATAATGAGATTTATTATATGGTATTGGCTCATGATTTTAGGAGGCTGGGAAGTCCCATGCTCTGCCATCTGCAAGCTGGAGACCCAAGAAAGCTGATGGCATAGTTTGAAGGTCTGAGAGCCAGATGGCCAATGGAACAGATTCCAGTCTGAGTCTGAAGGCCTGAACCAGGAGTGCCAAAGGCAGAAGATCCATGTCCCAACTTAATCAGTCAGGCATAGAGTGAATTCAACCTTCCCCTTCCTTTTTGTTCTATTCAGGCCATCAAAGGATTAAGTGATGCCCACCCACACTGCGGAGGGCCATCAACTCAAAATATCACTTATATTCAAAACAAACTCTCATATTCTCTTTGGAAAAACTCTCACAGACACACCCAGAAATAATGTTTTAACAGATATCTGGGCATCTTGTGGCTCCATCCATTTGACATGTAAATTAACTATCACAAGATGCTTTTTGGATATCCAAGTAGTGATATTGGGTTAGCATTTGGAAATAGGCATCTGGACTTCAGGGGGAAGGTGATAACTAGGGTTAATCATTTTGGAGTAATAATGTATGGGTAGTATTTAAAGCCATGAAATCTGATGAAATCTCCAAGGGAGAGAGTGTAAATTGAGAAGAGAATAGGAGAGGGTGTAAATTGAGAAGAGAATAGGTTTAATTACTGAAACTGGAGGAATATCAATGTGTAGGGGTCAGAGAGATGAGGACAAAACATTAGTGGTGACCAAGAAATAGCAGCCAGGGAGGCAGGAAGAAAACCTAAGAATGTATTATCCTGGAAGCCAAGTGAAGAAGGGGCTCAGGGAGCAGAACATGATCAACTACATCAAAAGCTGTTGACAAGTCAAGTGGATGAGAACTGAAAATTGGCCAATGAATCTAACACTTGGAAGTCATTACTAACCTGGACAAAGGCAGTGTATTGGGAGGGGTGGAAGATGGGGTCATAAAATGCACTGGACAGAGTTTTGTGAGGATTAAATTCTGGGGATGCAGGATGGTTTGTCCAAGGCTTCTTGAGGAAACAGATTCGAACTGATTCTTCCTGAAGGTTTAATGAGTTTTGGAGCAGGGAAGGGTATAAAACTTAAAATTTTAATAATACTTGAATCACCAAGTGAGGCATATTTTATGTGTTCAAAATTTTAAAATTTGTATACTTTTTTCAAAACAAACTGTTCTTTCACTAGCTACCAGAGACCCATAATTTAGTCAACTTAATTTCTATTCCTCATATCTTTTTTTCTTCTGGGTGTTTGAGTATTTCCTCTGCTATGTACTAATTGTCTTTCTTTTCTTTGGCTACCTTTGAAATCTTAACCGTCTTTTTGCTCCTTTCACCTCTAAATCTGCTAAATAGACTTCTCAGTAAGAGTCTATTTTGTTCTCATCCGATTTCTTCTAGTTTAGAATCTCATTAAGATTTCCATGCAGGATGGGCCTGGTGTCTGCCTCTTTGCTTCTTTATGGAAAGAACCTGGCAGTCGTATTGCTTGGTTCATTTGATCTTTTTCAGTATGCCATCCTTATCTCTGTTCTCATAGCCTAGTCATCTTGAGAGCAAGAAAAGGCACACATTTTGGACATAAAGGAAATTAAACAACGTAATGTCAGCAGCTAAAAATTCCACCTGAGTCCAGTATGGAAAACGAAGCTCATGGGGAGATTGCTCCCTCTATATAATTCCCCAGATCTGAACTACCCTTGTCATAGATCCTTTCTTCTCTCGTTCTCTGAATCAACCATAATTTTTTTTTTTTTTTTTGCTATATTCCTTGTCTCTACTTCAGATTCTGATTCAGCTGTAGTTGCCCTTTTCTACTAGTTTCAGGGGACCTACCCTAGTTCCTTAAAAAGGAAGCTTCTCTTCTTCTTTTGTTTCTATTTGGAGTCCCTGGGTTTGCATGAATATGCAGGTCTGAAATTTTCCAGTAATGTCTTTCTGAGTGGCACATAGAGGTGCCCTCTGGATTTAGCAATACTTGTCCACCATATGGATATACATATGATGCTGGGAGAAGAAAGGTTGGGGGGCTGTATAGTAAATGATTTCATCATAAAACTGTCCTTACCTTTATTCCTATCTTTGAAACAAGTGATTGCTATTTTTTTTTTTAAAGATTTTATTTATTTATTTGACAGAGACAGACACAGTGAGAGAGGGAACACAAGCAGGGGGAGTGGGAGAGGGAGAAGCAGGCTTCCCGCTGAGCAGGCAGCCTGATGCGGGGCTCGATCCCAGGACCCTGGGATCATGACCTGAGCGGAAGGCAGACACTTAATGCCTGAGCCACCCAGGCACCCCGTGATTTCTATTCTTAACTGTTATTTCTGTCATTATATTCTAGTTGTTTTCAGTTGTTTTAAAAAATTCCCTCTGAAACTTTGACTTGATATTTTATTGATGGCAAAATTTCTCTGAATTATTTTTCTTACTTAACCCGCTTTAATTAGGATGGTGCTACACCTGAAATTGGCTTCTGGACTGATGGTGCTTACTCTGTGAATTGGTTCCACTAAGATAGTTCCACAACACCGGTAGTTTGACTAGCTGATCAGCCATTAGACTGAATGAACCATTTTGTTGTTTTTACATTGTGTAAACCATGAAACAGGGGCTATGGAAAATACAGTAAAGATTATCCCAAAAGGTAGGTTGTCATGAAAACCAAGCCAACAGGGAATAGAAAGGCACAGAAGTACTTATTAAATTTACTTTAGAACTACTGCCATATTTTCTTAATTTTTTTCCTAATTTATTTTGGGCTTAGAGCCAAAAGTTGCTGTCATGACTATTTCATTATACTTCTCCCTACTCTAATTTTCCTTCTACACATTATCTGCACAGGAGTCAGTATATGTTTTCTTTCTGTGCTGGTCTTGCCATATGGCTGCATTAATTTGAGCAAGGACCTTATATTTTAAAATACTAAGAAAAGATCTGAGAAAAAGTATAAATTCAATGCACAAATCAAGGAATGAAAAGTTCTTTACCTACTTACTGCTCAGTGACACTAAAGTCAATATGCTCTTCCCCTGGTCTCAAATGCTTTTGGATGTATCTGAAATTATTTCATTAAAAACTCACCTTTTGGCATAACAAAATGTTATCTGTGTCTTCAGGGACTTAGTACTCTTTAAATGCCAACTGGAATCTCAAAATTCAGATTTAAGATGAATAAATGTATTACAAGCTATAGAAATTACTTTGGGGGAAAACCCCCAAAATATATAATTTCTATTTATTTATTTTTTTTACTGGTAGTATACAGGTGGGAAGAATGGTTTTTTTTCCATACATATCTTTATATAGTCAATGAATCATTTTCTTTGAAGGAAATTCTCTTTAGATTTAAGATCATTTCCTCAAATACTATACTTGTAGGAGGGAAAAAAAGTGCCATATAATTTTAAAAGTAGAGAGGCTTTCAAAATGTATAAGTCAAATTATAGGATGGCAAAAACCTAGAAAACTTGAGTGATTTGTCCAAGTTTGGTGCCATAACTGTTTGCATTTTTTTTTCCTTTTTCACATCAACTTTCAAATACATTCAGCTTATATTTTCAGGTTACATATTCAGTTATATATTTATATCCACTGGATTCTATTTCCTCATTTAATGCATTTTCTGACTCTTGGAGGTTTTTTGAATTAATCGTAATGTAACTCAGAATCTAGAAATAATATGTTTATCATTTACAGCAAAGTAATTATTTTATTGTTTAATAAAAACTATATTAACTGTGGCTAGCCAGACCCATAAAAATGTAAACACAAATATTACCACAGTAATTTACTTTTTTAAAAATTATTTTTTTAAGGTTTTTTTTTTTTTAAAGATTTTATTTATTTATTTGAGAGAGAGAATGAGATAGAGAGAGCATGAGGGGGGGTAGGGTCAGAGAGAGAAGCAGACTCCCTGCTGAGCAGGGAGTCCGATGTGGGACTTGATCCCGGGACTCCAGGATCATGACCTGAGCCGAAGGCAGTCGCTTAGCCAACTGAGCCCTTTTTTAAAGTTTTTATTTATTCATTTAAGTAATCTCTACAGCCAATGTAGGGCTTGAATTCATGACCCCAAGATCAAGAGTGGTATGCCTTTCTTACTGAGCCAGCCAGGCACGCCTATGTAATTTACTTTTGTGTTTTGATCACAAAGGAAACTTTCTGAGCTAATTGGAACATTTGGATTGCTATTAAATACTGGAGTAGAACTGTCATGGGTGCTTGTTGGCTTCCTTCAGTTCTGTGAGTGTTTTTCCCACAGTCTACTGAGTAGGTCGCATGTCGTGAAACCTTGCCCACTCTGGTCACTTCTGATTAGATGAAGGGTGGATTTTTTTTTTTTTTAAAGATTTTATTTATTTTTTTGACAGAGAGAGACACAGCGAGAGAGGGAACACAAGCAGGGGGAGTGGGAGAGGGAGAAGCAGGCTTCCCGCAGAGCAGGGAGCCCGATGCGGGACTCGATCCCAGGACCCTGGGATCATGACCTGAGCCAAAGGCAGACGCTTAACCGACTGAGCCACTCAGGTGCCCAAAGGGTAGATTTTTGATCCAAGCTATGCCAATTTTATTTCTTCTGCCTAGAAATTGTGGACCATGAGTGTAAGTTAGCTATAGGTATTGGATATTAGCTCAGAAATAACAGACCTGGATTTGCCATGGACATGCAGAACAGAGGAAGCCAATTTAGCCCCATTAGTGAAGAATGAAGTGGGGAAAACAGGCATGAAAGATGTTAGAGACAGAGAGAGATGGGAGAAGAGAGGAGGGGAGAGAAGAGGAGGAGAGGGGGAGAGGGGAAAAGAGGAGAAAGGAGAAGAGAGGAAAGGAAAGAGCAAGTTTTTTTCCCCAAGTGCTTTCCAATTAATTTTGATTACCTGTTTATGGGTTTTCCAGACCCAGCACACTGCCCTTAAGACAGACAAACCTCTGAATCTTCAAAATAAACTCTCTTTTCGGCTAAATCTTTGCATGAGTTTACGTTTACTGCAATCCACATAAATTAGGAAGACCATCAGTACTGCCAGGAAGGAGAGCTTACTGGAGTATTGGGCTAGGTTTAAAAGATTCATAAATAATCTTGAAGCAGTGTAGCAGAGTATTAAAACTCTGAGCCAGGCAGCCTGGGTTCAGATCTGATCTCTACCACACACTAGCTGTCCAATTTGGACAATTTTTTTTAGCCTTTTTTTCTGTGTAAGATAGAGATTAAAATAGTGCCTACTTCACAAGGTTGTTGTGAAGGCTTAATGATTTAATTCATATAAGGGCTCACATGAATGTTTGGCTCACATGAAATCTATCTAGGTGTTAGCTATTAAACTATTATTATTTTATAACACTTTATTAGCTGGGAGTAAAATAGCTAGCACTATATAACTTTAAGGAGAGTAACGCTTTTCACAGTGACGAATAGTTAAATAAAGTTAGTAGCCTGTATATTGAACGCAGTGATTGCCACATAATTTTTTTCCATAATATTCTGGAAAGCCAGAAATAAACCACCCCCATGTAGAAACTATAGAATTGTGGTTAACAGTGGTTTTTGGCATATTTTCTTATATTTTATTTTTATTTTAAAACAAAATGAGGTTTTGTACGTAAGTAGCAATCATGAATTACATGTTTATTTGTCAGCAGGATGTTTCAAAATAACTTATTTTCAGAATTGTTGTTCCCACATAGACTACTAATTACATATGGGAAAATATACATAAATAATAAAATTGCCATATTGTAAATATAATATAAAACCAACAGCATAGCATATGTGTCTAGAAAGTATTGAAGTTGACATATTGTTTATGACTTCTTATGGGCTAAATATATTGTGCTTCACTGAAAGTTGGCAAGTCTTATTTATTTATTTAATTTAATTTTTTTAAAAAGATTTTTTACTTATTTATTTGACAGAGAGAGAGGGAACACAAGCAGGGGGAGTGGGAGAGGGAGAAGCAGGCTTCCCACTGAGCAGGGAGCCCGATGCGGGGCTCGATCCCAGGACCCTGGGATCATGACCTGAGCCAAAGGCAGTCACTTAACCAGCTGAGCCACCCAGGCGCCCCTTTATTTATTTGTTTTAGAAATATAAAATGCTTTCCAAATGGGCATCACTTATCAAAATGTGCATAAATGTGTTTGTTAGAGGAAAAAGAAACAATGAAACAAATATTTTTAACAGAGAGAGAATGCAACTTACAAATAATATATTCTTTTTACTCTCTGGCTTCTGGTGTCTAAATAGTTTTTGGTGATTGGGTCAATTTCATTTTATAATAATATTTGGATTTTATACTCTTTTTCTGAAAATAATATTCATCATAAAAATGTATGCTTTCCCTTGATAACTGGCTTAGGTATAGTTAAAAGACCTTGATTAATAAATGGATATTTCCACTGCCTTACTATTCACATTATTTCAGAGAAACACCCAGCTTACCATTCTATGAGATTTTTCTCCTTTGCATAATTTATAGATCAGATTGCTCCTTCTGTTTAATAACATTTTACCCTTGCCTATGAAAATAGATTGAACGGTTTGTATTTAAAGAATTTGAAAGTAAAAACAAACCATAAATTCCCTAGTTCAGTGGAAAGAACATAGATGTGAAAATAGGCAGACTGGATTCACGTAATGACCATTTGTTGTTTGACACTGCTCAAGCTACTTAAGTTCTCTTAGTTGCTGTTTCCTTATCTGTAAAACTGGGATAATACTATTTGCCTTGTAGTTTCACTGTGAGCATTACATTAGATACTATATAAATAAGCCCCTAATATAAGTCCTAGCATGTAGCAAGGGCTCACAATGTGACTGCTGTTGTTACAAGATTTACATTTGTAGGTATAGGATTTTACAACAGTTGAATAATTAAAGATGACCTGAATTTTAAAACAGGAAATAAAAATCAGTAAATGTGTATCAAAACATAGGTGGTTGAAAATTTTTCAAGGACATTATTCTTTCTTGATTTTGCTAGAACATCAGTTCAATTTAGAGAGGCCTGTTTCCATAAATATAATGACTCTGTCCCACCCGGGTCAAGGTTGATCAACTGAATAGTGATAGGAGGAAGGAGCACAAGGGATACCAACTCATTGTGTAAAAAGAAAAATCCTGTGATAAGGAGATTTTGGTACTACCTATTGGTGTTTGTAGTCACAGAAGGAAAAGCAGACCAGCTTGTTAGTTCTCTTTCAAGTAGAACTAGTTCTTTCCTGGAACATTTTATTGGAACATACAACATACTTTTGCCTTTTAAAAATCAGCTACTGGCATGAAGTTGTCACCTTTTGAATGCATCACCCATTCTCTAATATGATTCAATGGAAATGGAGAATTGACTTTCCAGTTTTCTCATACAAATAGTTTTTCATGGATACTTTAGATATTGTGGAATAATTGCCTCAGTTTTTTTTTAAAGATTTTTTATTAATTTGAGAGAGAGTGTGTGCATGTGCAAGTGGGGGAGGGACAGAAGGAGAGGGAGTAGCAGACTCCCTGCTGAGCAGGGAGCCTGACTAGGGACTCGATCCCAGGACCTTGAGATCATGACCTGAGCCGAAGGTAGATGTTTAACTGACTGAGCCTCCCAGGTGCCCCTAATTGCCTCAGTTTTTATGACTTACCACAGATTCTATGGAAATGATTGAACTAGCCTCAGAGTCTATAGTTACAATGTACATTTTTAAAGGTATCACAATTTACTTTAATCACACAAAAATGAATGTCTGAAAAATGGATATACTATACCTTTCCCCTGGTGGGATAGATACCTTTAGGGACTAAGATAGATAATCATATTTAAGCAATCATTTAAATGTCTTGCTGGTTGTCATTCTTGAAACCTCTTTACAATGTTCTTACAATTTTTATTTTAAGGTTCTTTTTAGAATAGCACTATTACTATTTTACTATTAAGGCATTCTTAACCTATGCTCCACAGGGAGTTCAATGACAGAGGAAATTTGGGGTATTATGTTTAACATATTGCTAAAAATTTATTATAATCTAAAACTGTGTCTTACGTATTCCTAAGTTTATGTTTGCCCCGAACTTCAGCAACTTACTATCGTTTGGCCACAAGAAGCATTAAATCCTCTTATCTGGGAAACTACAGTTCCAACTCACTCTACATGTGAAATGAGTGACACAGAAAGCCCAGGGCACCCAAACAAGTGCCTCTATGGAAAAATAGAACTAAAAGCACACAGGTTGTGCCCTATAATATATGTTCAGTATGTTCCTCGGGAGCTCAGAGAGAAAATGTGCAATTCCTCCAAAGCCATATTGCTTGAAAGCTGGTGAATGGAAAAAACAAAAAACAAAAACAACAACAAAAAAGAGAAACAACAAGTAAACCATGGAGAGAAAGCCAGAGAGCTAGATAGTGAGGATACAGATAGATGCTAACAAGTAGAGACAAACAACAAAATGGTAGAAGGAACCCCCCCCCCAATTTCTGTATTTGGGATAGAAGTGAATGACCATCTTTCTATACTTTTATCAGCCAGTCATATAGTACCTAGCAAATAATATATGCATAATAAAGATTGTGAATGAATGAAGAAGAAATGAATACCCTTAGGAAGTGGGGTGTCATTTTAACCAAACATTAGCTGAAGAATAATTAGATGGCAGTGTGCCTGGGGAGAGAGCAAAGAGCCATTTTGATGAGGAAAGTGCTCCAGTGCCTTGAGACTTCATGATAGAAGAAAATGGGACGGGATATGACTCTAAAAATGAAAAATAATAAACGTTTTAAAAAAAGGGATTGATAAGATGTTGGTTGAAAAAGGGAAAAAGAAAAATTCAAAAAAAAATAGAGAAAGGAAAAAAATTAAAAATTAACTTTGAAAGACTAAAGAATCATGGGGAAAAAAAGCCATGAATTCTATGTGCTGTATTCCCCTAGTGCTGGAGTTCTGCAGTTCTCATTCGACCTCAGCCGCAGCAACTTCTTCCTAGAAACATCGCCAAAGGCAAGGGAAGCAAGGGCAAAGATGAACTGTTGGGACTTCATCAAGATAAAAAGCTTTTGCACAGCAAAGGAAACAGTCAACAAAACCAAAAGACAACCGACAGAATGGGAGAAGATATTTGCAAATGACATAATCAGATAAAGGGCTAGTATCCAAAATCTACAAAGAACTTATCAAACTCAACACCCAAAGAACAAATAATCCAATCAAGAAATGGGCAGAAGACATGAACAGACATTTTCCCAAAGAAGACATCCAAATGACCAACAGACACATGAAAAAGTGCTCAACATCGCTCGGCATCAGGGAAATCCAAATCAAAACCTCAATGAGATACCACCTCACACCAGTCAGAATGGCTAAAATTAACAAGTCAGGAAACGACAGATGTTGGCGAGGATGCGGAGAAAGGGGAACACTGTTGGTGGGAATGCAAGCTGGTGCAGCCACTCTGGAAAACAGTATGGAGGTTCCTCAAAAAGTTGAAAATAGAGCTACCATATGACCCAGCAATTGCACTACCAGGCATTTACCCCAAAGATAGAAATATAGTGATCCAAAGGGGTACGTGCACCCCAATGTTTATAGCAGCAATGTCCACAATAGCCAAACTATGGAAAGAGCCAAGATGTCCATCAACAGATGAATGGATAAAGAAGATGTGGTGTATATCACACACACACAATGGAATATTATGCAGCCATCAAAAAAACAGTATATTGCCATTTGCAACGACGTGGCTGGAACTAGAGGGTATTATGCTAAGTGAAATAAGTCAATCAGAGAAAGACATGTATCATATGATCTCACTGATATGAGGAATTCTTAAACTCAGGAAACAAACTGAGGGTTGCTGGAGTGGTGGGGGGTGGGAGGGATGGGGTGGCTGGGTGGTAGACACTGGGGAGGGTATGTGCTATGGTGAGCGCTGTGAATTGTGTAAGACTCATGAATCACAGACCTGTACCTCTGAAACAAATAATATATGTTAAAAAGAAGAAGATAGTAAGAAGGGAAAAATGAAGGGGGGGAGTCAGAGGGGGAGTGAGAGACTATGGACACTGAGAAACAAACTGAGGGTTCTAGAGGGGAGGGGGGTGGGGGGATGGGTTAGCCTGGTGATGGGTATTAAAGAGGGCACGTATTGAATGGAACACTGGGTATTATACGCAAACAATGAATCATGGAACACTACATCAAAAACTAATGATGTAATGTATGGTGATTAACATAACAAAATAAAATTAAAAAAAAAAGAAAGAAAGAAAATGGGACAGGTGATTAGTCCTAGCTTTTGGAAGATCTAGAATTCCCTTAAGGAAATGGGATTAGAATCGGGCATTTTCATAAAGTATACCTAACCTATTGACTAGTGAGAGCATGAAATTTTGCCACCAAGCAAAGTTATAAAACTTTTGATCTATCATGCCAAACTTAAGCTTTTCAATCTCAATCTTGTGTGTTTCTGTTAGAAGATCAAGTAATGAGGACAGATTATAGGGTATTTTGGCTTATTATCAGTTTAGATTTAAATAATTTCATCTTTTCCTGGACTTTTTCCACAAGAGCTTGGCAAATGATGATCCATCCTATAAACAAAAACACCTATCATTCCAGCAACACTTCTCTAATTTCTTTTTAACTTAAAAAGTATCTATAGACTGATAGAGTGAATATTTACTTAAGTGTTTGCCAAACATCAGTCCTCTGGACCTGAGAAATATATTTGAAGTGAAAATTATTTATAATACCCTCTGTAAATTTTGCATTCCATTACAAAATGTTTTAATTTTAATGTAAAACTAATGTTTTAAGTCACTTGTCAGTAGATAAAGTTGATTTCCATGAAGATGGACCATGTTAACCAAAAGGATTCCTGTACCACTGATGACCATACTTTTTTGTAACTCCAGGGTGTTCATACCCCAGTTTCAGAAGCGTAGACTTTGTAATCAGGCAGTTCCATATTTAAATCAAGACTGCCTTTTACTTGCTATGTCATTCTAAAAAAAGTAACTTAATCTTATCAAGAATTGTTTGTCATCAGTTAGGAGGAAATGAGATCTACTCCACTGAGTTTATGGCAACCATTAACTGAGGCAACATAATGTAAAATGCCTGGAATATAGTACTATTGGGGATTAAGTTGTGTCCCCCAAAAAGATATGTTGAATTCCTAATCTATTGTACCCATGAATGTGACCTTGTTTTGAAATAGGGTCTTTGCCAATGTAGTCAAGTTAAGATGAGATCATACTGGATTAGGGTGGGCCTAATCTAATGATCTGTGTCCTTTTGAGAAGAGGGAAGTTTGGGTGCAGGTACACAGGGAGAAGGCAGTGTGCCCATGGAGGCAGAGAATGGAGTGATGGGTCTACAAGCCAAGGAATACCTACTAACCCAATTGCAATGATATGGTGTTAATTTGAATTGACTTGTTCCTAGTAAACAAAATCCAATTGCTAGATACATCTTTTAATTTGTAAGTGCTCACAAATCAATTGCTCAGTATGTCACACTAGAATTTTTCTGTAAGTCCACATCAAGCTAGTGATCTGTAAATATACATTTTCCCCAGTTTTGAAAATTGGATCAGTCTCTATTTCTTGAAAGTGTGTTGTTGTTGTCATTGTTGTAAAATGTATTTTTTCAAGAACTTGGAAAATCAGTAATGTGTACTTGAGGATTTTAGTATGTTTAAAGTATCTAGAAAACTTTTTCTGTAAATTTTTTTTCTGTATTTTCTCTGATTTTCAGTTGTTTCAGTGACCCTTAATGATGCTATTTCCAGATTTCTAGTTATATTTGAGTCCCTCTTTTGTTTAGTGTAATTTCTAAAGTCCATTGTGACATGAAAAATGTGCATAGTGAAGGGAAAAACACTTAAAATCACATAATTGGCCCCCAAACATGTTGTATATGGTGATGTGTCATATATACATACACTTTTACTTCATATATCATATACATAGAAGTTCTTAATATTCAGAGGAGAGCCATTTAGCTAAACTAAAGGAAGGAACAAAAGGAGAGTTCAACTGTGTATTCCAATGGTAGCCAACTTACAGTGGTGTGTGAGGTATGGGTAGAAAATTCTAAATAGTTCCTATAACATTTACTCCAATCAGTAAACACTCTAAGATTAATATATCTTAATAATAAGAATGAAGATTATGATGATGATCATAGGTAACACTTAACTAGTATTTAACCATGTCCTAGATATTATTCTAAGAGTTTTATATGTACTGTATTTACTCTGTTTAGTTGACTTTTTTTAAAGTTTTTGGGATAATTTGACTTAGAGAGGTTATAATTTATTGGAAGATTGGACTCTGAACTCAGGGAGTATGTGCATGAATGATTACTATACTACTCTTGGTAGAGAGGCTGGAAGGAAAATAGGAGTTGAGTGTTTTTACCTTCTCTCACTTAAGTTCTGTCTTTAGAATGTAACTAATTACCATGTTTAAACAATTCTTATACTGGGCTTCATGCTTTTTATAGAGGATTTTAAAAGTATGTTTCCTTAGTTATGTGCCACTTCTTCTTTCCATTGATTGTACCTACTCTATTTCAGTCTGATGGGGATCTTGGATTTCTCATACAGCTTTTTTTTAAGCACTGTGCCTAGTGTGTAATATAGAATCATTGAATTTTGACTTTTTTTCCTTAATTCTTGGTGATTCTTAATCATATCCAGAGCAGAAGTCCCCCTTCACCTCTGAGCCATGACATGTTAAGGAAGCCAAGTTGAGGTTTTATGATGCTCTGCTTTTAATTGAATGAAAATTTCAGCAGATGTTTAGCCAGTTAATGTTTCCCATAATTTTTACATTTTGTATCTATGCCAACCTTTTAAACTTCAAGAGAGAATCCTCCAACAATCTCTTCTATAGGCTAATACTTCTTAGTCTTATTGGCATGTAAAGAGATCATGTCTTTGATTCCTCTCAAGAGCTTCAGTCATTTATTCATGCATCAAGAAGTTAATCAATCAGTCAGTTGAGAAGGTGTAAGATGTTTTTGGAGGCACACATGACTTATACTGCTTGTACTTCAGCTGGCCTTGGAGTTTAGCTGTTACTTTGATACCTTGGTGAAGAGTGCTCTCTAGTGTTTTACTGCAGATGTTTTTCTGTCGTGAAATTTCAAGATAAATGATTTTGCTTTGGTCTAAAAATTATACTGGAAGGACAACTTCTTGTTCAGGGATTCCATTAAAATAAATTATGGTCACAGGCATGGATTAAATTTCCTCAAAGGATTAGTTAGTGCCCAGTGGGATAACCTGTATGTCTTGCTTTTTTTTTTTTCCACTTGCATGAATATAGAGTGACGGTCCATGGGGTTTTGCCTCCTCTGTTGTGTACTAAAGTGAATAGCTTGTAAAAAGCAATTTTCAGATATCTGTTCACATTCAGAAAACAGACATTTTTAACTCAAAACTGTAAATGAAAACCCGTTGTCACGTAAAGAAATGCATAAATATTTTGTCTCTATTTTATGGTCTTGGTGTTTTCCATTTTATGCCTAACGCATGTATTGCAGCATACATATTATTTACAGAGTAGATCATTTAATGGCTTTTAAAAATCCAAGCCAAATGCAGCTCATTAATTTCTGAGATCATTGAGTTTAGTTATGTTATATAAGCTTAGGGAGATAGGCTGCGTCTTTTTCATTCCAGTTGTCACAATCTTGAAAACATCATAACAAAATCTAAATGTCTTCCTTCATGCCTTACAATCTTCCTGTCTTCCTGAGCTCTGCAAAAATCTCTCCACCCTGGATTTACTTCCTGACCAGCTGCAAATTTTCATTGACTTTTGCCTCCTCCCTGCGTGGAGTGGCTTAATTTCAATGTGTAATTAATTTTTATTTTTAAATACAATAGTGGACACATCACAGAATTTCACATTACATACTTTAAGCAGAAGAATGCAGCACTAAGTTGCCATTTGTGTGAATGATTGAATTAAACCTAACACATCTATAACAGTTAGAAACTCTTCCTGGCATTGCATAGAACTACAGAGTTTGTTTAGGGCTTCTCTGAAATTTCCACTTGTATGGCCCTCTGGAGAGTTGTCAAATAAATAACAGATGTAGAGATTATCAGTTACTGTTGAATGTTTGACAAAAACAGACATGCAAGCCAGGCATTTCCCACTGGGTCTCTTCATGTTCAAAGAAAGAAAAGGTCTTCCAGCCAGAATCAAGTAATTCAACTAAATAGTGTATGTTTTGTATCTTTTAGTGTAACTGTTGCCATTTTTTATCTGCAAAAATTTGTCAGGATCAGGAGGGTAAATTTTCTATGATCTTTGGAGATAATTATCTCCAAGAAATAATTAAATTGACTGCAATATTATCTTTTCTAGTAGAGCTGTAACAAAAAAGTTGTAAGATTGGTAAGATATTTACTATATGTACTCTGTGGTATCATGCATTCCTCATTCATTCATTTTACCCCATCGACATTTATTTATCTCATCAATATTTATTCCTATGGGCTAGACATTGTCCAAGCCACTGGAGATACAGTAATGAACAAGACAGAGTGATGAATGACAGGAAGCTTACATTTTATTGAGGGGATGGAGGGAATTGGGAGACAAGTGTATAGTACCTCAGGTGGTGGTAAGCATGTGAAGAAAATAAAGCAACATGTGGAGTTAGATGGTGATAGAATTGCAGTGGGGAAAGTATTCTATCAAGGAATTTAAGGACGGCTTCTCTGAAGTTGTGGTATTTGAGCACAGAGATGAATGAAAGGGTTATGTGGACAGTTTACTGGTGGGAGAGCATTATGAGCAGAGGGAACAATGAATGCAATGCCCAGAAGCTAGACTGGATTTACAGAAGTCATTGATTGCGCAAGTTTTCGTAATGCAGAAACTAAAGAACTACTTATTATTTGAAAATCATGAGAAAATGTGTACATCTGATCCAATATTTCATTTGGAGAAGAGGAAAGAACAAATCCAGAGGACTGTTTTTGAAGAGAAAAACTAAAGCCCCTTTCTGATTGCACCTTGTGGGAGTCCAACTCTTTCAACTGAAAGGCCCAGAGGCAAGGAAGAAGAAATGATTAAAATGCCACCCAGAGAGGAACTTATGGTGTAGAGATTATGTTAGAAACAGAGTAAAGGAGATCAGGCATTCATTGAAAGGGGAGGAAGGCAGGTTTTCCATGCATTTTAGTGTATGTTTCAACAAAAGTACGAAAAGTACAAAATCTACCTTCTACCTTTTTTCTGTTGTATCAGGAAGTATTTTTAATCAGTGATTGCTCTGAGGTGGTAGGTTGGCATTTATGCAGTGGGTGTGTGTCCCCTTCTGTGGGCTCCTATCCTACCAGCTCTAACTTCCATCACTTAAATCTTGCTTCTAGGATTCGGAATACCACACTCATTTTCCCTCTTGCTGCAGAAGTCATAGTGGCTTTCTGCTCTCTCTAACACCTGGGTGAAACTTTCCCTGTTTGTGTGTTTGTCTTCATGATTGTTCCATCATTTTTGTCCTCAGTGGCCACACATTTAATTCCTTTTATGTAAAACATCAAGAGTGGATTCTCTTTTCCCGACTGGACCCTGACTCAATACAGTGACTTTCTGCATCTAAAGGCTGGCTCAGTCGATAGAGCATGTGACTCTTGATCTCAGGTTTATGAGTTCAAGCCCCATGTTGGGCGTGGAGCCTACTTAAAAAAATAAGTGAATAAATAAAATAAAAACAAAGGCAGTGATCAAATGGATCCTTTTAATTGATAATTTCTATTCTTTAAGGTGGAAAGCATGGAATGACATTTAGGAATATTCCATTCACCTCTACATGGTCAACAGCATTGTTTTCAGGCAGGAGGACCAACGAACTACATAAAGCAAGGATTAAGCTAACCAAAATCAAGCATTAGCACTTTATTCTGGCATCTGTCCTTCCATATGGAAGGGTCAGTTGTGATATTTCTCTCTTCTCCCTGGACCATAGGGATTCCCCCTGCTTTCATTATTAGAGTTCTTCCTAAATGAAATATATTAAACACCACTTTGTGGCCCTTCCTTTGGACAAGTTTTCATGATCAAGGCTATTTTCTTTTTTTTTTTTTTTTAAAGATTTTATTTATTTATTTGAGAGAGAGAGAGAGCATGAGAAGGGTGAGGGTCAGAGGGAGAAGCAGACTCCCTGCTGAGCAGGGAGTCCGATGCGGGACTCGATCCCGGGACTCCAGGATCATGACCTGAGCCGAAGGCAGTGGCTTAACCAACTGAGCCACCCAGGTGCCCCATCAAGGCTATTTTCTTTGAGGAACTGTATTAGCTTGCTTATTAGATCTACATTCTGTTGGCCACTGATCCATAAACAGAAACCATTTGGCTGAGTGTGGTTATAGTCTATATTATGGAGATCTTTTAGGCCAGCTAGTCCAGAGCTATTAGCTACTGATTCTGTTAGCACATCCACATCTATTTTGAATTATTGAAAAATGTATTAGGTAGCTTTTGCTACAAAACCAACTAACCCCAAACTCTCTATCTTAAGATAACAACTATTTATTGAGGTCACAACTTTGTTTTTTTTTTTTTTTTTAAATGTTTTATTTATTTATTCATGAGAGTCAGAGAGAGAGAGAGAGAGAGGCAGAGGCAGAGGGAGAAGCAGACTCCCCGCCCAGCAGGGAGCCCAATGCGGGACTCGATCCCAGGACCCCGGGATCATGACCCGAGCCGAAGGCAGACGCCCAACCATCTGAGCCACCCAGGCGCCCCGAGGTCACAACTTTGTGGGTTGATGATTGGGCTGGCCTCATCAGGGCAGGTCATCGCTGCACCATGGGCTCATTCATGTTTGGGGTCAGCTGCCAGTCAGCCAGGTGACTGTTCTTAAGGGTTGTATGTATGGCTCTCGGCAAGCCAGCGTATGATGGCTTCATCTGATACAGCTGGGGCAACTGGGGCTTCTCACCACTTGGTCTTTCCTTGAATTTTCCAGGATTATTCTTGTGGCAGCTCAGAGTTCTAAGAGCAGCAAACAGGCAAGACTCACTGCACAGTGTGTTTTCTGGGGTGTGCTTATGTCATGTTGCCAAAGTTACACTCAACAAGCTGGTCAGATGGCCAGCCTCAGTTCAAGGAGAGAGATAGATTCCATACCATAATGAGAAAAGTGACAACTGTGACCATTATTAAGAACTACCAAAGAAAACATAACAACCGGCCAGGTGATTTATTCAAGCAAGGGGAAAGAATAAGCCAGAGAGCTGGCTTAAAGGGACTATAAGAAAAAAAGATATTTTCACAAAGACAATAACATAGGGGAAGAAGTAGAATCTTTAGTGATTGAACTAGGGAGAGAAACTTGGGTTTGGAATGAGTATGACTATCACAGAAAGAGAACAATCAGAACAAATATTTGGTGTCCATGGCAAATAGAAATGGATGTATGGAGAGCAGGCTCTTAATCATGGATTAGTCTGAGATGAGAGTCAAAGTGTGGTAAAAGATTTCTTGCCCTGCTAAGTCTTAACCAGGAATCCACATGAACTGAGACATTGTTCAAACCAAATGAAGTGACCTGAGTCAAAATCAAGTCAGATACCTAGCTGACTGAGCCACCCAGTTGCCCCAAATTAGTCTATTAGAACTTTCATACCAGAAGGCTCGCATGAATGTTGTTAAATTAGACTTCAACTCTTGGGGTGTAGGTAGAAAAGGATACTTCAACTATTGGGGTCCAGCTTATCTTATGAAAATGCTCACACAGCATTATTGCAACTCTGCTTAAGTGAAAGTGGGGATAGCAAGGACTGTGTCATGTCAAATTAAGCCATGACCTTGTGCCTTACTTTTTAACCCCCTGCTTTATGAAAATATATAATTAAGAAAAATATTCTAGGGGCACCTGGGTGGCTCAGATGGTTAAGTGTCTGCCTTCGGCTTGGGTCGTGATCCCAGGGTCCTGGGATCGAGCCCCACATCGGGCTCCTTGCTCAGTGGGAAGCTTGCTTCTCCCTCTCCTTCTACTGCTCCCCCTGCTTGTGCTCTCTCGCTCTCTCTGTCAAATAAATAAATAAAATCTTAAAAAAAAAAAAGAAAAATATTCTAAAGTCTATAATTTACCTTATTTTTTAAATTAAAATAAGTTACCTAGCAACCACTGAAGGACATCGTTATATATTTCAAGGCAAAATAAATCATGTTAATTTACCAAACATTTGTTTTCTTATAAGAATAGACATGTCTTCATCAAGACAAACTGTATGTACACTGTGCTTAGTCGCAATTATATTCTCTTTGCTTAAATTTTTCAGATCAACAGAATTCTGGCTTTCAGAGGGCCACTGTTTATTCAACATAAAAACATAATTGAGGTTTGATTGTCTGGTGGCCTTTTGTCACTGTTGGATCTATGTGATTGGAATTTGAAGGGAACAACCCACGGTTTCTATAGAGAACTGAAAAATTACTTACATTTTAGTTTCAGAAATCACACTGTAAAATGGCAGGCTCAGGACTTACCACCATTTTAAGCAATATTCATCAAATGCATTTAAATCATAGCATATTAGGAAGAGCTCCAGAGTTTGTTAGGCTTGGTTAATACTCCAGGCTCAGCCACTTACCACCTGTGAGACCTTTGGCAAATTGCTTAATATCTCTAAACCTTAGTTTCCTCATCTGTAAAATAAGAATAGTGATAACACTTTCTTTAATGTTGTTGTTTTGAGGATTGCATTAATTGTGTGTGTTAGAGCGTAGCACAGTGCTTAGCACCTAGTAAGAGCTCAGTACACTTTATTGTTGTTATTACTATCACTAAAGTATATATAATTAGCACTTTAAAGCTCATACTTAATATTTAAATAAATAATACTGTGCTATATATATTACTTAGTTTTCTCAAATGCTTCATCCAACTCAAACTGTTTTGTTTGAAAAAATTGGATTTTGTATTAAGGATGGTTTAATATTGGACCTGAAAAAATGGAATTGATAAAATTTTTAAAAATATATAATAAAAGCCCCCAAACTATAAAATGAATTAAGTCCTAACTGACCTTTTTACTTACAAATTCATAGAGTAAAGAAATACTTCATCGAGTTTTTCTTGAAACACAACTGACCTGGTATTATGGGAACTTAAAGTTTTAGAGAAACATATACAATTGACCCTTGAACAGTACAGGAGTTAGGGCCCCCCAACTGCACACTCCAAAATCCATATATAACTTTTGACTCCCCCAAAACTTAACTACTAATAGCCTACTGTTGACTGGAAGCCTTATGGAAACATAAATAGTTGATGGATACATATTTTGCATATTATATGTATTATGTACTGTATTATAACAATAAAGTAAGCTAGAGGAAAATGTTATTAAGAAAATCATAAGGAAGGAATGCCTGGGTGGCTCAGTTGGTTAGGTATCCAACTCTTGGTTTCAGCGCAGATCATGATCTCAGGGACATGAGATGGAGCCCCAGTAGTGCTCTGCACTCAGCGCCAAGTCTGCTTAAGATTCCTTCTCCCTCTCCCTCTGGTCCTCTCCCCTGCTTATGCATGCTCTCTCTAAAATAAATAAATAAATCTTTATTTAAAAAAAGTCATGGGGCTCCTGGGTGGCTCAGTCGATTAAGCGTCTGCCTTCAGCTGGGGTGATGATCCTGGGATCGAGTCCCTGCATCGGGCTCCCTGCTCAGTGGGGAGCCTGCTTTCCCTCTGCCATCCGCCCACTTGGGCTCACTCACTCTCTCTCTCTCTGGCAAATAAATAAATAAAATCTTTTTTAAAAATTTTAAAAAGTCATAAGGAAGAGCAAATACATTTACAGTACTGTACTGTATTGTAAAAAAATCTGCATATAATGGATCTGCACAGTTCAAACCCGTGTTGTTCAAGGGTCAGCTGTATTGTGAAAATCAGAACTAGCTGAAAGACAAATACAAATGTCTGAACTACCTTTTATGCCTCAATACTCAAAAACTCAGCTCATGTAGCCAAATAGTTGTCATCATTTTATATTTGATTTGCAAGAATAAATCCAAATATTAACCATCAATATTTGTCACAAAATGTTATATTAAGAAAAATTACACTTCAGGGGCACCTGGGTGACTCAGTTGGTTAAGCGTCTGCCTTCAGCTCAGGTCATGATCCCAGGGCCTGGGGATCGAGCCCCACATTGGGCTCCCAGCTAGACGGAAAGCCTGCTTCTCCCTCTCCCACTCCCCTTGCTTGTGTTCCCTCTCTTGCTGTCTCTCTCTCTCTGTCAAATAAATAAATAAAATCTTAAAAAAAAAAAAAAAAAGAAAAATTACACTTGAGATGCTACCTGTCTTGGGAAAGAAGAGATTATCAGAAAATAAAGTGACATTAGTGACCATTTTTCCTTGTGAATGGGAAGTGTATGCGACCTCCAGATGTCACCATTCTGGTTCTTTGCGGGTATCTGCCCATACCCTTGTCAACAAAGGAAACAGAAGGGCTGTAGGTAGTTCTGAGTAGAGAATTTTAGTTAGGAAAAGTGGGTTTCTAATGATCTCATTATAAAAACATGAAAAGGATACCCATTCTCAAGAGTCAACTGCCAGTGAAGAAGCTGAAATTTAAGGCTTGGGTTATGTGAAATATTCAATAGACATTTTGACGAAGGCTTAACCTCAAATTTAGACTAGTTTGAGAAAAGATGTGAAGTTTGGTTGGTTTTTTGTTTTTTTTTTTGGTCATTATAGATCTAGTAACTGAGGACATGTATCTTCAGGAAATGTAATTCTGTAAATGTTAGTTTGTATTCAAATTATAATTTGAAATTTTAAAGACTAATACATGTTCTTCTGCTAAATTAATACCAACTGGGAATAGCTGATGGAGTCATAGCGATGAAGACCCACATTTAATCTTTGTTACACACAGAACTGTTGCAGAACTGTAGCCATGGGGCAGTAGTGCCCTTTATAATCCTACAGCCCAGAATTAGCTATCCTTCCCCAGAGAGACTGGCAGCCTGGAGTCACCAACAAATTGTGCCTGACGTTAACCCAAATATATTACAGCCAAAATACAATGCTGTTTTTAACAGCTGCAGCCTGGAACTGACTTGAGAAGTGTTGTCTAACAACAAGTTTCTTCTCATCGCTAAATCCCTTTTACCTTGAAATTAATGAGCCTTCTCATGTGAAAAGATGAAAAATCTACTGGAAAATATAGGGTTAAAGTGACATATTCTTGGGCGCACCTGGGTGGCTCAGTTGGTTAAGCCTCTGCCTTCGGTTCAGGTCATGATCCCAGGACCCTGGGATTCAGCCCAGCATCCCTGCTCAGTGGAGCTCCCTGCTCAGTGGAGAGCCTGCTTCTCCCTCTCCCTCCGCCTCCCCCTGCTCATGCTCTCTCTCACTCGCTCTCTCTCTCTCTCTCAAATAAATAAATGAAATCTTTTAAAAAAGTGACATATTCTTAGGGAAAGCAGTTATTTTACAGGCATATAAAGTGCATCACAAGGACAAACACCTTGAAAAATGTAAAGTTACCTTTTTTTATTGTTTATACCAACAGAGAAGGTAGTGTGGTATTGTTGAAAATGTGTGTGTATTAGAAGCAATCTCCACCCTGGCTCTTTGACTTACTCTTTATTGACTTTGGGCAAGTTGGTTAACTGATCTGATCTTCAGTTGTCTCTTACGTAACATGAATATAGCAATGCCCATCTCATAGGGTCCTTTGGAAGATAAATGATATAATATCTGTAAAGTGCCCAGCACGTGGCAGTAAATCCTGTACTGGGTGGGGTGCCCATCATGACTTAGTGGGAACTGTGGCAATTAGATCAAAGCTGTATCTCTGAATCTTTGTGGCCGTGAATTTGCAGGGCAAGGGCTTCTGATCATTTGCTTAAAGGAAGCTGCTACCTCTGTCAACCCTGAAGACACTCCTTAATTCAGCCATCAGTTCCAATTACCTGCTCTCCCTGAAGACGCCAGAGTAGCTACTCTGGGATAGTTTGCTGCCTCTGGGTTTGAGAATCTCTGAGCTGTGAAACACTGCTCTGCATTTGATCTTTTAATTGCTTTTCTGTTCACTGGGCTCCTATGAACATCCTGCTTCTCGTCTGATCCCTTGATCTTTTAGTTATTCACCTACCTCTGCTTTTCTGCTTCTGGGAAAATCTCTCATCACGTTTATTCTGACTTTTGCTGTTCCCACATGCCTGCTCTCCGTTGTTATCCTACAAAACTATTGGTCTGACTTTCTGGACCTCAAGGGGCCACTCTCAAGTACTTTCCCTTGAGGGCCATGTGCAGGCTTTGGCCCCTACCTTTGTCCAGAGTTGGGTTTACTCTTGTCAGCTTGACATGCATCCCTCAACCTATGTGTGGTCCAAAACCCTCTTGTTACTTGTGGCTCTCTCCATAGGAATGATAGTAAGTAATGAGAGTTCATATTACTGAGGTGAATTCAAAGTCTCACTGCATCTCTTTTTTCCCCCCTAGAAAACCAAAATGTGCTCTCATAGTATTCTCACTTGGAATACCTGTGAGGTAATACTTTGAAATCAATTTTAATTATATATGAAAAATAGTTAAACAGAATTTTAAAATATAAAATTAAATATAAACTATATAAATATAATAAATATAAATAATATATACTTATAATAAATATAAAATTAAAGTATAAAAAAATCTGTAAAACTAATCACCCAAATACTGGTACAACCTGCAATTACTTCTAGTATTTTTTATATGCACATCTCAAGATTGTTTTATATTCTACTTTTTTTGCATCCTACTTTTTCATTTTGCTATATAAGCATCATAATTTCTATTTTTCATGCCTACTCAATATTTCATAGTGTGACTAAATAATATTTAATAATAATTTCCCTATTAGTGGGTATTTAATTTTTATTTTAAATACCATAAATAATATTATAAATGGTATTTTCTTGACACATAAATGCACCTAAAAGAGTAAAAGAATGTCACAGGGATATATGGCAAAACGTAAACCCAATTTGAGAAATTAAAAATTACATTCTCTATCACTGCAGAATTCTATCAACTTGATTATGAGAGTGAAGAATTCTGAATTTTGAAAACCACTGTTTATGTTTTTACATATATTTTAAGCCATCAAATTTAATTTCATACCCAAATGTCAGATATGTTTAATACTTAGTCATGTTTTCATCATTGTTGAAAAAACACTCAAAATATTATACCAAGTTTCAGAGATCCCAGATATGGAAATTTGACCAACCTATGCCAACACCCCCACCCCAGGACCAGTGGTAACAAACTGGACAGAGCTGCTGGGGGTCCAAGCTCAGAGCTTCAGAGAGAAGAGAGGAGTTCCTAGTGATGAAGAGCTCATGCTCAAAAGATGCACATTCAGTGAATTAATGAAAAGATTATCAAGAACGAAGAGAAGGTCCTTGGTAAGGATTGTGGGTCCAGGGCAATGGTATCTGGAAGGGAAATAGAAATATTGGGAATGGAAGTTAGCCCTCTGTTGGACTCACAGTTAAATTCTTGGACATAGGGGAGGTATTCTTCAAAGAGTCTTTGGTTGCAAGAAGAGGGTCTCTGTAATTAAATTAACACCAGCTGGTAATAAACTCCTAGATTTCAGTGGTTCCACACAATAGCTGTTAATTTGTCACACACACACAGTCCAACATGTTTCCTGGCTGTTGAGTGTGGAGTTGGGATGTTCTGCTTTGGGCAATCACTCAGAAACTCATCCTGCTGGAAGCTCTGCCATTTTCATTAGGCAGCTTCTACATCCTGCTTAGTATGTGTTTCCAGCCAACCTAAGGGGCAAAAGGGATAGAGAGCAGGGTAAGGAGTATTATATGGGTCAGGCTTGGAGGAGAAGCATATCATCACTCCAGCTCACATTCCATTGGTGAGAACTAGTCCACATGGCCCCACTTACACGTAAGGGAAGGAGAGCTAGAAATCAAGTGTCTGTCTGCTTGCTAGAGAATATTCTATGCTATGGAAGGTGGAGCACAAATTTTGCCAAACAGCGGCTTGAGTGTAGTAAGTTCCCTGATAAGGGGTGGCTGTGGGGGGACTAACAGTCATGAAGAAGCTGGACGTGCATTCCTGCCTGGGTCAACTCTTCATAAAACTTGAATAGTTGTATAATCATCCATTGCCAAAATACAGGGCTGAAGTATTATAACCTTTCTTGGAACAGACTAGATAATACATCATTAATGGACAGGGAAAAAATTCAAGGTAAGCTTATTTTATGGAAACAAATTAGTTTCTGTGTGCCATTAATGCAATTAAAAAACAGAGTAGTCCCTCTCCCTATGCATGGGCAATATTATTTGAAATAATTCTATGTTTGTTTGGGGGGAATACGGTTTCAAATGTAATTCGTGGATAACATGTTATTGATTATAATAATGATGCCTTATAATGTGTAACGCATTTTGCTTTTGCAAATGTTTTCTAATACAGTTAATCCTCACAATAATCCTAGGAGAGAGCAGGTAGGTCAGGATGTGATCCTTGCATCAAAAGGGAGGAAACTCAGGACCCTCTAGTAAGTGGTGGGACTGGGAAAGGAGTCTAGAATTTCTGACTCCAGGTTCCATCCTTTCACTCTGATATCCTTCACAATTTAACTTTATCTTTCTTCTGGAAGGGTTAGGAGCTGAAGAACATCAACTTAGATCAGCCTCCCTGCTTAGTGAGAAGTTTAACTCCGGAGTCATCCATATTGGGCGAATGTTTCACACGTTTCACATGCCTATTGAGGAACAACTTCAATCATAGGATTAGGTTTTATAAGGAAACAGACTGTAAAATTTGGTTTATGGTGTTGAACTTAAAATATCGGCCTAGTTAGAATCTTTGGTTTTTCTTTGCTTGTATTTGCATACAAATACAATATAAAATCATATAGTGAGCTACCTGTGTTTTTGGTTTCTTTTTTCCACTTTTTTTCTCCATTTTATTTAATTTGTAAGGGATTCAAATGGAATCCTTAGCAATCTCGCAATTGGGGTTCATTTAAAATGAAAGAATTTCAGGATGAAATAGGGTGGTTTTTAAGGTGACTGTTAATGTGTTGACTTCTACAGTCTTGATACCCTCTTAGTGGTCAGGAGCCTGACTAATGTGGTTGTTTCATTGTGTCAGCAGTTTTCCTTTGTAGTGTGACAAAGAGGCCGTGTGACAACCAATGTTGACTGATGGGCTTATGTGGCTCGAGCCCCTACCCGTGGTGATGTGGAGCTATAGCATGTCCCTGCAGGAAGAGAAACCACCTGCAGGAAGCTGATAAATGATTGTGTCTGATTGGAATATAACGTGGATCCATGAGTCGTCCTTTTTTTTCTATTTACTTATTTTTTATTTATTTTTTCATCAAAGTGTCTTTAGAAAACAGCAAACTGGATGACAGATCTCACCATGTGTAACATATGTGTGTGTATTTTATCATCATTTGTGATCGTTTCAAGCATTTCAAATATTTATGAAAATAGAATATGTTCTAGTAAGGCCCAACAAAATCTTCCAAATAGTGTTGCGTTTGCTTAGAGTTATGCTACAAAAAGGAAAGAAAGATATCAAGAGAACAAATATTGTGAAAAGTGTCCTTTTTTCCCCCCAGAAATGTTACTTCTGCTGCCTCCCGATGTCTGGCTGGATGTATTATAACCCCTAGGGCGATGCATTTGTATTTCCATTACTTTCCACTGTGGGTTTTTAGCACAGCAGGAAGTGTGTTCTCTCTCAGCTTCCAAGTTCTATGTTTTCAGCCTAAGTAAATGCAAACCACTCCTTCTTCACCTCTTTCTAAAGAAAGAAATGATTTTTTTACTTGGAAAAAAAAACCTTTGAAATAGATGCCTACCTTTATCACTCATCTTTAAAGGATTTAAAACATGGGAATGAATGGTTTGCAAAGGGCATTTTCAATCAGTGTTTTATGGGCTCGGTGTGTTTTTCTTGGTAGCAAGAAACATTTAGGAGGTAAGGGGAAATGCTATATAAGCCATAAGTCTTTTGCTGCCTCTCCCTTACAATGAAATAGCATCCTTTTTACATTAAAAAACAGTTTAAAGTCTTAGAAATAAAAGCTGTTCTGTGAACAGTGTTCATCTGTGCCAGGGATTCTTTTTTTTTTTTTTTTTTTTTAAAGATTTTATTTATTTATTTGAGAGAGAGAGAGAGCGCAAGAGGGGGTAGGGTTAGAGGGAGAAGCAGACTCCCCGCCGAGCAGGGAGCCCGATGTGGGGCTCGATCCCAGGACTCCGGGATCATGACCTGAGCCGAAGGGAGTCGCTTAACCAACTGAGCCACCCAGGCGCCCAGGGATTCTTATATATTAGCACACATCAGAATCACCTGGGGGGCTTGTTAAAACTCAAATTACTGACCCCACTTCCAGATTTTCTGAGTCAGTAGATCTGGGGTGAGGACCAAGAATTTGCATTTCTAACCCGTTTCTAGATGACACTGACGATGTTGATCCAGGACCATACTTTGAGAATCACTGGTTTACACTAAGCATTTCTCTCAGCCAGTTCCTCACTGCTAATTATTGGTATGTGATTGGAGATACCCAATTCAGAAGCCTAGAAACTCTGAAATGCTAAGACGTAGACATGTTTATTCTCTCTTAACTTTATGTTTCATAAACATTATTTTCTTACATATTTCCTGCCATGTGGTTTGGTCTTTGAAAGGTGGTTGCTAGTATTTACCTTGAATTCATTTGCATTACCAATTTACATCAATTACAGACTGAGATAAAAGGAAAGTAAAAGAATCTCAAGTAGCATGCCTTTTTTCCCTCTAGGAAAGTGTGAGCACTAAAAGTTCTCTTAACTGTTTTCCTAAAATACTCTTTGGTACAGTTTAATATGCAGATTTTAGCTCATGTTGTCACCTGCATTATTAGAATTTTGCAAGCTGTTAGGATGCATTCCCCATAGAGCATTCTATAAATGCCAGATGTTGTAGCAGTCAAATAAAGGAGGTTTTTCACCGTATTTTGAGATGGATGTCAGATACAATGGAAATAACTGTAGGAGGCTGGAAGGGAAGGCTTGTAAATGAAATATTACCTTTTGTTTTGGCTGGGAGTGTGGGTTTTGAGCCAGAAAATCTGGGTTCTGTGTAGCATTTACTGTTGTGACGTGGGGAAAACACTTCTGTTTCAAGATCCTCATCTCTCAGATGGAATGATAGTATCCTCTTAGGGAGCTCTGAGGATTGAGTGAGTTAAGTCATTTTACATGTTTAAAACAGTGCTTTGCTCTCAACACTATTACTAATAGACACTATCTTGGAGAAAGAAGTCTATGTAGCCCCTCCCCCGGTTTTGTTCTATTGCTGGTAGCAATGGAAATGCAATTGAAATTAAGTGAAATAAAATTTAAATTAATACCAGAATTGGGTGCCTGGCTGCCTTAGTCTGTAGAGCATGCAACTCTTATTCTTGGAGTCATGAGTTCAAGCTCTGCGTTGGGTGTGGAGCCAACACGCACACGCACGCGCACGCACATGCACACGCACACACACACGCACACACACACACACTAATAGCAGAATCGTGCTACGTAATCATAATATTCAACTCCTTTTTCAAAAATTTAGGGTATTAAGGAGGGCATGTTCTGCATGGAGCACTGGGTGTTATACGCAAACAATGAATCATGGAACACTACATCAAAAACTAATGATGTAATGTATGGTAATTAACGTAACATAATAATAAAAAAAATTTACAAAATGCTGTATTGTCTGTAGAAGAAAAGATCATTAATAATAGGCACTGTGCATTTAAGACAGGGTAGATGGTTCTTCATTATATATTTAATTTCTGGCATAGTGTTTGATGGCTTGTCTACACCGATAATGAAATTGCCCAGGATGATTAATACTTAAGGTTAGGGGAGAAAATCCTGACTCAGGAGACAATATTTTCCTTATATTTAGAGTAGGAAAGATTAGAGAGTGATACGTATGGCTTCAAGTGAATGGTGAGGAGTCTTCACAAGAGTGTGGGAAGTGATGATTTGGACAAAAAATTCGGTAGCTGAAATGCCACTCAATAGGTGAGATGGGGGAAAGACTAGGCAGGCATCATCATAGAGAAGACCTAGTAGATTCTCAAAATTGGCTAACCTATTCCTTCCCCCTCCTACTTTCCCTCCTCAAGGACAAACTATGTGCCTTTTACTTTTTTATGTTGCCTACAATACCTAGCATAGCACTGCTCAATCAGTGTTGGCTGGTTTGATTTGATAATGGATGCCACGGTTTGTATTAGGGCCTTGGTTATTTTTCGCTATAAAGAAACCACAGGTGGAAAAAATCAGAACATACTTGAGTTCACCCAATAAGCCCTATCCTTTCTTTTCCTATCAGCTTATCTTGGGGTCTATATCAGTTCATCTAAAAATTTCCTATCCCCAGTGTGAAAATAGATTTCATTACAGTCCAAGCTAATAATTTGTGGCTATAAATTTAAACAGATGAATGCAGTTGTAAATGAAAATATTGATATAATTTTGGTTCCAATAAAATCTGAAACTTGAGTTAAGGGGTGCATTTTAAAGCTACGTATCAAAGAAGTGTATCACTGGGGTGGGTAGGATTGCGTGTATCAGAGTTGAAAATATTGATGTTGATTACTTGTTCCATCCGGCTTATGGCCACAATAAATACAATAGACATCTTAGGTGTATTCTTTTCTCAGATAGGAAGTTATCTCTCAAAGAACTGGGAAGTTAAATGCAGTATTAATGGAAAGTGACATTTATGCATGTATATGAAGCTTATTCATGTTTACTTAAGACTGGTAATCCCTTCACATGGAATATATTATTATTAATATATGTGACATGGACTGGAATTTTAATATATTGGCCAGTACTAAGAAGTTTTCTCCTCTGCAACTAAAATCAAACCTTTTCTAAAAAAAATTAAGAAATATTTATATTTTCTTAAAACCGAAAAATGAAGGCATTTTAAAGTTCTATTATATTAGTCTATCAAGGCCACCACACACAACCGTACAACTCTGAGTGTATCATTTATATGGATGACATAAAGATGGCCATAAAGGCTACAAGCCAGGCTTCTTTTGGAGTCCAAGTGGGAGACACCAATATTATAATTTTCTTGAAGTTTTCTTCTACTCCTGACTTCCACTCTATTTTATTCTGACTTCTTTTTTATCTGTTTATCTGGCATCTATATTTTATTTTAAAGGATTTCATCAAATGTTTGGTAACCTCTATCTCTGTTTTTATCAAGTATGAGACAGTAAAAAGCTGTGCTCATACAAACACACAAATCTTATTGTCCTCTGGGATTCATTATAGGCTATCCACTGGCCAGCTGGTTGATTGACTGGTTACCTTGAACTTGAATGTCTGTTGGTCTTATGGATGATCACTGTTATCAGAGAAAGAATTCCATTTCTGGCTGGATTGAGGGTGGGGGATATATAATCCTGCATTTCTGAAGGAGAAGGAGCGTAGAGGGGAAGACAGTTGCTGAAGTCTCAACATCAGGATGCATAATTTCATTTAACCTCCTGTTTTCATTACCATGCCTCCACCCTCCTGTCTGCCTAGTAACTCAAACCTGGCTTCTCCCTGGTCTACATTTACTGGCTCTTGATAGCATGAGGGGGAGGCAAGTAGTCAGACACCTCTTGACTCTGGTTCACCCCACCTTCTATTTGGTTTGATGCCCACGCTTCTTGCGCTCCTCTGGAGTTCTGTGGGAAAATCTATCTCCATTGCTTTGCTATCTCCCTCTGCAGGCTCCTGTGGGTTTACTCTTTCTTTATTCCTCTTTGCTAAATCATTTATCATTCTTTCATCTGTTTTCCATATTCATGTATTGTGGTCATGGGAAATTGAGTTTTGTTTTTTTCTTCGTGCTGTATTGAGGGAGATTTTCTAGAAAATACAGGGCAGAAAAGTATTCCACCATCTAGAAATCTTCCACTAGCCTCTTAAGTAGGCTCCCTTTGTGCAGGTTTTCTCTGCTCTAAACTGTCCTTCCTAGCTGCACCAGAACTACAGTTAAGAAACACAGCCATAGCTGTCACGTTTATAGCCCCTACATAGAAGTAAGCTAGCGTTTACCTAAACACATTGATGCAGCGGTCTTAACTTTATACGTGACCCCATCCCCCACACACTGAGTCCTAGTCTCTTACCTCTAGTCTTTCCATGTGCCTCTTCCTCATGCTCTGACCAAATGGAATTATTCAATATTCAGTGAATTCAGCATGCTGACCCTTTGTAGGTTCCATTATCCCTGTATCTGCTGTTGGAATATGTTTTCCCCTTCTTTCTGCTTGTCAAAGCCCATCCTTTTGTGTGGCTTTCCTTGGTCTTCATTCTTCTAGAGCCTTCACAGCTGCACCTTCCTTTTTCCTTTTTTTTTTTTTTTTTTTTTTCCCCTTTTGGCCACTTTTCTTTAAACCAATTCACTTTTAAAAAGAATAAATTGGCTTCATAAGGAAATTTCTTTTCTGAAAGTAAGTGGGAGCTCTTAGGTGATTTTTAGGTAGGAAGGTAGATTACTTGATCAGATTTGCATTTTAGAGCAATCACTAACTGTAGTGTATAGAATAGTTTAATGCTTAGCCTGCCTGCACTCAGACAGTATTTAGGACTGGTAAAACAATTTGGGTGAGAGATGATGAAAAGCTGAACCAGGGTGATTATAGCAGTAATGGAGCAGAAGGGTCAAGAGGCATTAAGGATATAGAATTAACAGAACTGGGTCAGAGATTGGATGTGAGAAATAAAGAAAAAGTTAAGGGAAATTATCAGAATCAATTTTATGTTTACTTTAGAATTTGCCTGCCTTCATAAACCACTCACTAACTTTCTGGAGTTTTTTTTTTTTTTTTTAAGATTTTATTTATTTATTTGACAGAGAGAGACATAGCGAGAGAGGGAACACAAACAGGGGGAGTGGGAGAGGGAGAAGCAGGCTTCCCGCAGAGCAGGGAGCCCGATGTGGGACTCGATCCCAGGACCCTGGGATCATGACCTGAGCCGAAGGCAGTCGCTTAACCAACTGAGCCACCCAGGCGCCCTCTGGAGTTATTGACTCATTAATACTCACTTTTAAACCAACCTTTAAACTTGAAAATTCTTTTTCTAACACAAATTTAAAGTTTTATTTCTTGCAGAGTCACCAAAAGATTTAGATGGAAAAATAAACGCTTTTCCAATATTTTTTGTTGCCGTAATCAAGGTTCAAGTAAATTTAATGAACCCTCCAAGAAGTTGCTTTATACATTTTATTTAATTTATTTAAACTAAAAGAAAAACATCTTGATTTTTTTAAAACAATTTTTATCATTGAAGTATAGTTGACATGCAGTGTTATATTAGTTCCTGATGTATAATATAGTGATTGGACACATCTATACATTACTCAGTGTTCACCACAATGAGTATAGGTACCATACAACATTATTACAATATTATTGACTATATTACTTATGCTACACTTTGCATCTCTGTGACTTTTTTATTTTATAACTGGAAGTTTGTACCTTTTAATCCCCTTCACCTATTTCACCCACCACCCACCCTTATCCCCTCTTACAACTGCCAGTTTATTCTTTGTGTTTGTGGGTTTGTTTCTGTTTGTTTTTGTAGATTTCATATATAGGTGAAATCATATGATATTTGTCTTTCTCTGACTTATTTCACTTAGCATAATACCCTCTAGGTCCATCCATGTTGTCTCAAATGGCAAGATCTCATACTCTTTTTATGGCTGAGTAATATTCCACATCTTCTTTATCCATCCATCCATCCGTCAATAGAAATGTGGGTTGCTTCCATATTTTGGCTATTGTAAATAGTGCTACAATAAACTTAGGGGTACATATAACTTTTCAAATTAGTGTTTTCATTTTCTTTGAGTAATAAACCAGTAGTGGAATTACTGGATCATATGGTATTTCTGGTTCTAATTTTTTAAGAAACCTCCATACTATTTTCCACAGTGATTGCACCAATTTACATTCCCACCAGCAGTGAATGAGGGTTCCCTTTTCTCCACATCTTTGCCAACACTTGTTATTTCTTGTGGTTTTGATATTAGCCATTCTGACTGGTGTGAGGTGATATCTCATTGTGCTTTTGATTTGCATTTCCCCGATGTTGAGCATATTTTCATGTGTCTGTTGGCCATCTGTATGTTTTCTTTGAAAAAATGTCTATTCAGCTCTTCTGCCCAATTTTTAGTCAGTTTTTCTTTTATTGAGTTGTACAAGTTCTTTATATATTTAGGATATTAACCCCTTATCAGATATTAATTTGCAAATATCTTTTCGTATTCAATAGGTTGACTTTTTATTTTGTTGATTTCCTTCACTGAGCAGAAGCTTTTTATTTTAGTGTAATCCCAATAGCTTATTTTTGCTTTTGCTCCCCTTGCCTGAAGAGACATAGCCATAAATATGTTGTTAAGGCCAATGGCACAGAGATTACTGCCAATACTTTCTTCCAGGAGTTTTATGGTTTCAGGCCTCACAGTTAGGTCTTTAATCCATTTTGAGTTTATTTTTGTATATGATATGAGAAGGTGGTCCAGTTTCATTGTTTTGCATGTAGCTCTCCAGTTTTCCCAGCACCATTTATTGAAGAGACTGTCTTCTCCCCATTGTATATTCTTGCCTCCTTTGTCGTAGGTTAATTGACCATATAAACATGGGTGAATTTCTGGGCAGTGTATCCTGTTCCCTTGATCTATGTGTCTTATTTTGTCCCAGTACCATATTGTTTTGATGACTGTAGTTTTGTAGCATATCTTGAAATCTGGAATTGTGATACCTCCAGCTTTGTTCTTCTTTCTTAAGATTTCTTTGGCTATTTAGGGTATTTTGTGGTCCTATAGGAATTCTGAGATTATATAATTTAGTTGTGTGAAAAATACTGTTGGTATTTTGATACAGATCACACTGAATCTGTAGATTGCTTTAGGTAGTAGAGACATTTTAACAATACTAATTCTTCCCGTTCACGAGCATGGTATATCTTTCCATTTGTTTGTGTCTTCTTCAATTTATTTTATCAATGTCTTAGGGTTTTCAGAGTATAAGTCTCTCACTTCCTTGGTTAAATTTATTCTTAGATATTTTATTCCTTTTGGTGCAATTATACGTAAGATTGAGAAACTCCATAATGGGCCAGCATTTTCCTTAATGTAAAAATGAAATAAACCAGCTGAGTTCAACCATTTACTTGGTGAATCTATTACATATTTTGTGACAATATCAATGTGACCAAAAGCTTTGAATGGGTTCACTTCATAATAATAATGATAATAATAATAATAATACCACTTCATATGGTCTTCAGTATTGAGATGTCTAGAAGGTTTGTAAGGGTCATGAGATTAGACTCCATGGATTTCTTGTTCATATCAGTTCTGTAACAGCAACTAAAGATTCAGTCTTTGATTGACTTTTTAAACTAAATAAAAATAGCATGTCTCATATCTAAATTCCATGTTGTAATTTTCCAACCTCCTTTATCCAGTGTTGCATACATTCATGATTTTTTTTAATTTTATTATGTTATGTTAGTCACCATACATCATTAGTTTTTGATGTAATGATCCATGATTCATTGTTCTTTTTTTGAGTCCTAAATCTGAGATGTACAAAATTACAGCTTTTAAAAATAATAAATATGTAAGTTTACCTCCCAAACCTCTCATTATGTGCAGTAGCAGAAAATTTATTGCTCCCAGTGCAAAATAATTCAGTCACTTCTGATTTGAAGTTCAGTCTTTGAGGAAAATGCTCACTCAGTTCCAGATTCTTCATCTTCCCTTGTGCATCTTTTCTCCCTGGAATGATTGGTTCTGGGAAGGTTGGTAAGCATGGTTGCTAATTATCATGGTGCCAGGATGGGACATCTTGCATGGCTACTAGTGCCCACCAATACTGTCTGGTGAGTGTTGAAACTTACGATACCTGTCAGACCTGCGTTATAACCTGTCCTCACACCTTTTTTTTTCCCCCCTTTGTACTTTCCTGTATCAGATCTATGCATCCTTCCTGTACTATTTCAAGTGCTCTCTAGGATAACTGGCTTCCTTTTTGATAATTCCATATGGTTCTCAGGGGATTGGAAAGAAAATGGATGCTCTTCTATATTGTTTTGGTAGACCTTGTACTTTGCAAGTCCCTTCTCAGGCCCAAATGATACTATGAAACTTAGCCCAGACAGTTGGCCTGTTAGGTCAGCTCTCAGGACCTTGCCTGCCTTCAATTCTCTTCTCAGTACTAGTTTTCATCTTTGTGGGAAAATACTTATGTCACAGTCACACTTCCCTAATCTACCATTTATTTGTTAATTTTATGTACACTGCTTTCTAAGATGTAGAAGCCTAGTTATTGCCATGGAATTCGTTGGTTTTCAACACAATTTCTGTCTGTTATAGGTTAAAACATCCTATATGACTTCTCAAATATTTTTTGAACATAGCAGCTTTATAGGAATATATAGCTACTGCTTGAATGTTGGGGAAAAAAACTAATTGTATAAATAAGTGCAGGGTTAAAACTAGCTCAGCTAATATTTAAAAATCATTTGACAACATTTATAATATTTTCTAACCAGGTTATAGATTTGTGTCTTTCTGTTAAAATAGACTATTGACTTAAATGAAGTCTGCTTTTCCCCTACTACTTCTTTCATTTCTTTGATCATTTAACACTCATTAAAAATACTGTATTTCTTTGAAACAATTATAATATAATATAAAGACATACCTCATGTTTTAAGAGTAGTGCATGCAATAACAAAAATAGTCATAATTATTTTTATGTAACTGTTTAGGTTACTTATATTCATCAAATACCAAATTAAATATTGGTTTAAAAGTTTAGGGGCAGTTTGCTGTGATACACAAAGGCTGTGTGTTACATTGTCAATAGTAAAAAAAAAAAAAAATACCATAAAAGTTTAGGACTCTGTGGAGAATCAAAGTAGATGTTCTTCTGATGTTGTTTTACTGTGACAAGTTCACTGGACAGAAGCAGTATAGTCACATATATTGCCTTCTATTTGAACCCATTACTTTTTAATGAGAAATAAGCATTGTAAGAGAAATATTATAAGAGCAAATGACTAAGCTAAGAGATCATCACATCTTGCAACAGTTTTCCTTAGTTAGGTTAACTACATTTGGGCAGATAGCTAAGATTTAAGGATTTGAAAATTATAATAGTTCATAATATTAATAAACTTCTCATTATAATATAAATGTAGTTTATATTAAAATAGTGAATAATAATGTTCAACATTTGACAAATACTTACTAAGTGAAAAGCTGTGTTCCAAAAGTGTAAATTCATTCAATCCTCACAATAATCCCATTAGTAGATAATACTATTATTGCCATTTTACATATGACAGAAGCTCTGACACTGAGAGAAAATACATGTTCACTCAATGTCTACATGGATATTAAGTGACAGGGCAGAAATTCCAACAATATAAAATGTTCCTCAAAGAATGCATATTATTGCATAATAGGCCCTAAAATACATGCTGATTAATATGAAATATAAATTATGCCATGGTACCTTTGATTTTTATCATATTTAATTACAGTAAATGAATTAATGTATATATGATTTTACCTGACCTTCTAAGTATCCTTTGGTAAGTCTGATCTCATTAGTTTTTCAGAATTTCCTAAAATATAATTACCACATGAGATGACATTTATATTTATAATATTGGAGTTAAAACAGGTGACGAAAACTGACTTCAGATATTTAGAGATAAATTATATTTAAAGCTTTAGCCAGGCCATGATTACTAAATATTAATTTATGATTAATTTGATATTGTGCCCAATTATATCAATTTATTCACTAAAAACCTGTAATTGTTATTTTATAGCATAATCCTACAGAAATCATTACCACTCATTTTGTAGTTCATTTAAGTGAGGCTAAGAGGTTAAATATTGTGATTTTTTGTGTGTGTGTGACAATGAACCAAAGGCAACTTTGGAGTTCAGATCCAAAATCTGGACATGATTTTACCATTCTGTTATATTTATTTGAACAATAGATTCTTTTTTTTTTTTTTAAAGATTTTATTTATTTATTTGAGAGAGAGAGAGAGAGAGAAACAGCATGAGAGGGGAGAGGGTCAGAGGGAGAAGCAGGCTCCCCGCCGAGCTGGGAGCCCGATGCGGGACTCGATCCCAGGACTCTGGGATCACGACCCAACCCGGAGGCAGTTGCCCAACCAACTGAGCCACCCAGGCGCCCCTGAACAATAGATTCTAATGTGACAGTTGACAAGGTTGTTTGTATCCTCTCTTATCAGATTAGTACAGTAAGTTTACTGATGAGATTTGCATATATTTATATACCATGTGTCCTTTGCTTGAAGATTATCTCATTAAAGATATACCTCATGTTTTCACTTTTTTCTCCAATTTATATATATAAAGTTTTAAAAGACAAAAATAAGTTTAAATATAATATTAAAATATATTTATAAGTTACTTTGTAATTGTTTCATGTTTCATCTAGATTATAACATCGTTTTGAAAGGTACTGGTTTATTTGAAGGGTCTCAAATATCTTTTACACATATTAAGAAAGAGTAAGTAAAAGGACTTTTTAAAATGGAGATTTATTTTTGGTTTATTTATATAGTCTGAATTGATTTTGCTGGTTGCAACTAAAGTCAGAGATTATGGTCTGAGCAATGTTTCACATATTAAAGATGCGAGACAAGTCAAAGCACTTAAGCTTGGGATTCCTCTGGAAGAAATCCTGGACCAAGTAAAAAACATTTTATGAGCTAAATCAGAGGCTTTTCCAGTCAGTCTTGAAGCCAACCAGCTGGCTTCCCATCTGTTTTCTCACCTAAGTTCCAGGAGCAATTTGGGTAGAGTCTAAGACACTGTTGACATGCATTAGGAGAATGAAAGTATTCTTATTTTCATTTCTAATACATTCCATTCTGTGTGTATTTGAATAAGTATTTTTTTGCATAATTTAATGCCTTCGTAAAACAAAATATTTGCAACATAGAGCCTGATGGAGGTGAAGTCACAAGGGAGGTGTTGCAGACAGGAATGAGAACATGGCAACCTTAGGATTAGATTCATGGCTCTGAGTATGGATGGCAGACAGATCGGTGGCTGCAGTGAATCAGAAAGAAGGCAGGAGGAGTCAGAGACATGAGTAGTGTCAGAAGCAAGAAGTCCAGGGTGCCTAGGTAGCTCATTCGGTTAAGTGTCTGCCTTCCACTTGGGTCATGATCCCAGGGTCCTGGGATTGAGCCCCAGGTGAGGCTCTCTGCTCAGTGGGGAGTCTGCTTCTCCATCTCCCCTACTTGTGCCCTCTCTCTCTAATAAATAAGCAAAATCTTAAAAAAAAAAAAAAAAAAAAGAAGCAAGGAGTCCAATTTTTTTCAATCTTCTGCCAATCCTCTCAAAGTTTTTAACCTCTACAAAACAATAACCTTAATAAATATTTGTTGGAAAGCCTCTGTAGAAAATAAAACTGATGCCATAATGATGATAATAAGAGCAGACATTTCTTCAGGGCTAACTCTGTGAGGGGCACCATACAAGTGCTTATTTTGTCCTACCATAATCCTACAATGTAAGTATTATTATCGTGCTTATTTTGCAGATGGGGAAATTAAAGTTTAGAAAGGATAAGAAACTTGTCCAACGTCTTCAGGGGGTGGGGTGGTAAGATGTCTGCTGGGCCTCAAAGCCAGGTGTACTGACTCTAGAACTCATGTTTTTCATCTTTGTGGGATGCTTTAAAATCCATCAACTGGTCCTTATAACTTACTGCCTATGGGGATAAGGGCACAAATCAAGTCTGACTCAACCTGAAATTTCTAGTAGAAGGCCAAACAATTAATGCTATCATTTGAATGATGTATTGATGACCAGAAAGTCCTCAATGTTTTAGATTCTGAACAGTATAAATCCTTGTAAAAATATATTTTTGTAGTGCAAAATAGAAAATGCAAGTAGAATAAAATTTTGAGGAAAATGATCCCCAAATAAGAGTATCTAGGAATCATGTTTTTGTTTTCTAATTTAGCAGTTATGCAAGTACCTTTTCTCACACTAATATCTTTGATATAAAGAGGATCATGAACATATGGAAAGGAGGTATAATATTGTTATCGCATATATTTTTCTAATGTAGTTGGATGCTTCCAATTATTTATAGTCTTTTAGGAAATTTAATCACCACTACATTGCATTAAGATGCCACTTTATATTTTCTAAACTGAAGAAGTACTTTCTTTGACTTCTAAGTTGTATTTTGGAATGTTTGTGCCTAGGATCCATTTAAAAAAAATTCGCAGTCCCACTTTTAGGTTTAAGTAAAAATACTAGGGTGTAAATGTACAAAGATACATTTTAAGGATGTCTCTTACAACTTTAGATGCAATAGAAACATATTTAAACAAATTAAATATCTTTTAATAGGAGGATTGATATTATGTACAACATAACATCAAAAATAGTGAGATACATATAGGTAAAATGGTTGTAGCAGTTTTATTAAAATATCGTTATGTAAAAAGTTGAGAAGCAGAGAATGATATGTGAAATTTGAGCCATATTTGGTTAAAAATCTTATCGTGTGTGTATGTATGTGAAGGTGTGTAATGTGGTGTCATGTGAAGTGTGTAGGCATAGAACAAAATTCTAGAATTATTCATACCAAAGTATTCAAAAGTGAGTAGGGGTTGCAAGTTGTGGGGAAACTTTTACTTCTTACTTTCTACACTTCTGATTTACTTTGTTTCATTTTTATTAAAAAAATGCATTGGTTTTGTTAGAAACAAAAAGTAATTTTTATAATTTGCTTGGCATTCAGTGCTTATGACTAAAAGATATAATTTACCTTTCCAGTCTAATGTGTCCTAATTTCAGGCTTGCTACCTTAATTACAAATTTTCTAACTGTGTCTTTGGTTCCTTTGCCATTCTGCCTTTCTTTATCTGGTCTCCTCTGTGAGGAAGGCCCTTCCCTTCACGCCTTTTTTTTGTTGTTGTTTAAGATTTATTTATTTGAGAGAGAGGGAGAGCCAGCCGGCAGGCATGCAGGCATGTGGGGGGAGGGACAGAGGAAAAGAATCTTCAAGCAGATTCCCTGCTGAGCTCAGAGCCTGAGTAGGGGTTCTATCTATGTCACAACCCTGAGATCAGGACCTGAGCTGAAACGAAGAGGCCAAGGCTTAACCGACTGAGCCACCCAGATGACCCTTCCCTTCACTTCTTGTGTCCAGGTTCCACTGTGCTTCTATAGCACCTTTTTATATGTATATTTCTCAATCAGTTCCTGTTCTCTAATGTCATTTCAGATATTGTGTTCTTCTGTTACATCATCTATCATAGTCTGCCTTGTTATAAACTTACTAATATATTCATATGAACCACCCATAAAACTGAAACATCTTAATGCTTATTTATTTCCTTATAATTAGATTACCTTAGAAGGTGTCTCATAACATTTGAAACATTAGTAGTATTTTGTGAAAATTTTCAACAATCCCAGCTTTTCTTTATATCCTAATTTACTATTGAAGAGTCACCTCTACTTTATGACAGATTGCCAACCTTGTGACTTATAATCCACTCCTCAATTCTCTGCTGTAATTTCTATGTAATAACTGTATTTGCTTCCTCTATTTTCTTATATAAACACATTTCAAGAGGCTTAAATGGGAGATGACAGTCCAAATAAAATATCTTCGGCATTTGCAATTATTTCATAGCATGATGCCAAAATATTGTCACATACAGTATCTCACATGACAGATCTAATCAAGTCTCAGAGAAACAGAAATGTTTATAATAGGTTCCTGTATAAATCAGCCCAGGTGGTTTCCTTTTACAAGGACAGGCAGGATTATTTTCAGGATGACAGAACCAGGGGAAAGAGTGAAAACCCAAGTGATTTGCAAACAGGAGTTTCCTTAGTAGTCATCCGGGAAGGGAGTTTTGCTGTGTCACAAGTGACGAGTCCCTGGTTTTGAAAGAGCGTGAATCATCCTCCTTTGAAACAAGAGATAAGTGGGAGAGAGAGCTGTATAAAATTATTTTACAACTATTTCCTTTTGAGCTATGACTTCTTAAACTGGAATGTGATCCAGAATAGCTTCCCTTTGAATCCAACATTTGTCTTAAGCATTTTTATTGTCTCTATTTTCTCTCACACCATCGTACTTCTTCTCTCCCTCTGTTCAACAGATTTATACTGACTGGGCCAACCACTACCTAGCAAAATCGGGCCACAAGCGGCTGATCAAGGATTTGCAACAAGACATTGCAGATGGAGTCCTGCTAGCCGAAATCATCCAGATCATTGGTAAGACCTGCCCTCTGGGAAAAATCATGAAAGTCTCTGCCCCCACCCACCTTGGTCAAACACAATTTCAGTTGAATGCATAGGACCTCAGTCCGTGAGTCTCTGAGACTCATGTAGCTTTCCCATGTTTTAATTAAAAATGTTTATGTGAGAATGTTTGAAAAAAGCAGTTTGGCTATACTTTTAAATGGCTAGAACTGGATCTTTACATACACTGAATTGTCAGAAATGAACGCTTCATTAAACCATATGTCTCCCATGTGTGCATTTCATTAGCTAGAGCAACTCATACGCTCTGAGATTCCTTGAAACTGTATCCTGATCCAGCAGGGACAATTGTGAAAGGTTTCATGTCAGCAGTCATTTGGCACAGGCTAAAGAATTAGCAGTAACTTCCTTCTCACTCACTTTTTTTTTTTTTTTTTTTGCCTGATCTGTGCATATGGACTTGGCAGCTAACAAGTGTGTCCCCTCGTACACGGCTTGGGAGACAAGAGTGAATGTAGCAGCAGCATTGTGCTTGTTTTTTGTTTTTTGTTTTTTGTTTTTTTGTTTTTTTAGTCTCCTTTTGTGTTTCACGTCATTGCTTAAGCATGTCATTCTTTTTTTCTCTCTTTTATTTTATTTCTTGGCTTTAGCAAATGAAAAAGTTGAAGATATCAATGGATGTCCTAGGAGTCAATCTCAGATGGTAAGAATCATGTTTATTCTAAAATATAATGCTTATCTTCACTTTGATTAAACTACATTTGGAAATGGACTAGAAATTTCTCTTGCCTGCCTTCCTGCTTAAGAAACCATTTGGTCACATTCTATCATATGTATTTCTTTGGGTGCAATTTTATGAACAAGTGAGAGTATCAGCACAGTGGAATATGTGTAACTCCTGAATAACACATCTCCAGGTGTTTTCTCAGATCCTGACTTTCTGCTGTTGTTCTGATGTCTGAATAATTTAACACTGATTGTGCTGGCAGTAAATCCCATTTCCAATTTTAAGTGGAGCCTTTTTGTCTGAACAACTGGTTTGAAGAACAGAATTTGCCATATGCATCTTAAAATATATATAAATGGTATTTTCTTTGTTCATAACAAAGTCCTGTGTAAACACATGGACTCTTCAGCACTTTTGGAAATAGCTCCAAAGGCATGCTGCCGGAAGTTTTCTGAGCAGTGACTGATCAAGAGATATGATTCATAGCCTTTTCCAGAAAGCTGTTGATCTCGAGGTCTGTGTCTTCCCCGGCCCTCTTTTTATCTTTACTAACTGGTAAAGCTTAAAGTTTTGTAATAAAAAAAATAGATTGATAAACTGCTGAGATAAGAACTCACTGCTCTCTTAATTAAATAGCCACAACTTAATTTTATAGGACAACCTGAAGTACAAATGCCTTCACTGAAGTTATATCAGTGGATATAATCAGGAGTGATAGCCAAAATCCATAAGATGAGGCTTCCTTCAAAACTCTTTTTAGCACTGAATAGGCATTTTAAGTGAATGTGATGAGTGTTCTTAATTGTCAGAGATTGGAAGAATGAAAAAAAAAGTGAACTCTTTTGATGTGCTGCCTTGCTTTACTTAAGGTCAGAAAACTGAAATCCAAAATAATAAAGACTGTATTCTTAAAGAGTGATTAACTAGCACATCTGGGGTGTGTGTGTGTGCACGTGTGCGTGTGATTAATAAAAACTCTAAGGAACTATTACAACGTCATAAACTCTAACTGTTGTGAAAAAAAATCACCATAGAAAACAATTTTCTGTTAAATACTTCAATTTTAAGGAAATTTCTGATCTAATTATTCTGGGCACAAGTGTGACTTTCTGGAAATTAATTACAGTTTTACTGAAAGTAATTATAATACCTTCAGACCCTCCTAAAATAATAGCTGTGTGATACTGTAAAAGAGATGTAACCTCTCTGAGTCTCAGCTTTTTCATCTGTATAATGAGCCCTAATTAGGATATGATAATGACATATAATCATGGACATTCTTTACTACCTAAACTGATATGGAAATACATAATAGTGCTGTTACAGACTTTGTTAAGACACATTCATGAATTAACACCTGCTAAAAGATTTTTAGGACTTTATCTTAAAGAGCTCTGTAGTCCCTGAATATCATATATTATGTTTCTTAAACTCAACACTTGGTTTTGCTTTCATTACTTCAATCATAAAGAAGTGCTGGATACTAAAACACATCTTCTCTGCTGTCATTCCAATTTGATTCTGATTACAGAGAGTCCAATAAACAGCCAAGATAATGCTTTATGACAGAAGGGAAAAAAAAAAACTCCAAAGCTCATAACTATGGATAGGAATTCAGTCCCTAGACATTTATCTGAAACATCTGTACCAAAGATTCTACAAATCTGTGGAAACATTCTCATGAGTATTAGACTCTGTTAATTTTTTATTACTTCCTACTCCTTATTAGCCCTAAAATGTCGTGTAACATCTAGTATACATGTTATGTTAATATTTCTGCTTTTGATTAAAAAAAAAAACACAGAAAAACCAAAGCCTAAGAAATGTAAATGCTATGAAAAGGTAATTTTTCCAGCCAAATAGTATTAGTTGGAATCTCATTGAATTTTGAGTAAAGAATGACTTGTATCCTCTCATTTTTTACATAAAAAAATGTATCTCATTTTTTCTGATGTGGTTGAATTTTGAATCTGAAATTGACATGCCCTCCATGTGTTGACTCAGAATAATACATATGACAAAAATGTAGTTTTTTTGCTTTAGTTATTTTTGCTTCTATTCTTAAGAACTGGCATTGGTACTATATTATTAATGAATAAAAATTCCAGATTTTAACTGAGACAAGAAAGTAGAGGAAAGAGAATTATGAGAGAGCATGACTAGGATGAATTTCGTATATCTATTCCAAAAAGGATGATGCCTCTTTCTGTATTGCTTAACAACCAAGACAGTGAGTGCTATCCTTACTCACAGAACTGCTTTCACTACATTTTTTTGGTATATCTCATCTTTTGTGATCTTTGCTTGCTGTTTGTGTTTAATAACAAAAGGTAAGGTAAAACTAGGTATGCTACTGTTTCTAGTCACAAATTGTCTTTATTTAAATTTCAAATTTGATAACATTTATTAGACTGTTCTAAGCCTTTAAGAACATAGATTCTCTCATGGTATGAATCTATAATATTTTAATAAGTATTTTGATGAATAACAACCAGGTAATTCATATTGAGCCAATATTTGCTGAGCACCTGAGCTACAAAATGTAAGGACATTTGAGGATCAGGGAGGCAAATATTGAAATAAATAATACCAACAGTGTTGCAGAGGCAAAAACAAAAAGTACTGTGAAGGGAGTGAGCTTGGTGCATTCCAGCAACAGATAGAAGACCACGGTGATTTGAGGACAGTGAGGTGTTTGGATGGGATGATGGAAGCCTGATCACATAGGGCCAAAGTAAGGAGTTTGTATGTCATTCTAAATTGGTTGGGGAGCGTTTGGAAGACTTTTAAAGCTGGACTGTGGCATGATCTGATGTAAATATTAAAAAAAAAAAAAAAAAAAAGATCACCCTAGATGCTTTCTGGGAATTGTAGAATATGTGTTAGTCTCCAGTTGGATGTGGGAGTTGAAGAATATAGGGAGTGTAAAATGGTCCCACATATTTGGCCTGGTAAGTTACTGTTAGACATGATTAGTACAGAGGGAGAAAACAGGCTAAATGTAGAAGGGGGAGGATGACAAATTCATATTTTGAAAGTGTTTGACCTATCCATTGGAACATCAAGTAGGAGGTGACTTCAGGCAATTAGGCATGTGTTCCTAAGGTGACAAGTAAGGTATTAGAATATATCTGGTACATAGGTAATGATTGAAGCCATGGAAAAGGATGAGATCTCAGCAGAAGGCCTGTATAAGGTCAGGAGGGAAGAAATTTGAGGTTCTCACATAGGGAAATACCAATATATAAGTGATGAGCAAAGATGTAGAGTCAAAAAAAGGAAAGATTGGTGAGTGAGCCCATCTTTAAGAGGGTAGATCCACATATGTGGTTTGTGGATCCTTAGGGTAGCTATGGTAGTTTAAACTGGAGTATTTGGACTAACCCAGTGAGATGGGGCAAAGTAAGATGAGCAGAATGTGGTAGATGTTGTCAAATGCTACTTAGCCTACTAGTTGGTGTGCTGGAACAAAGAAGTTGGTTCTAGCAATTGGACAGGCATTAATGACCTTTATGCAAACATCTTCTATAGGATAACCATGTGTTAAGGAGTAGCAGAGGTGCACATATCCACTGAGTCTTGAATAATCTTTCTAGGAGTTTCCTGTTGAAGAGAAAAATAATGTATATATAGTTTGAGAGGAAGGAAGAGTGAAGAGAGATTTTGGAAGGAGGGGGAATAGGCAGAGAAAGTAGAGAGAGAGGAGGACCCCAGAGATTGGGGAGGCAAGAGATGATGCTAAATCCTAAAGGAAGTGGCAAAGGAAGAGATTTGAAGTCTGTGTAGAAGATTTAATGTTGGAAAAGAAGGGGTACATTTTCCTTTGCTGACACAAGGGGATATGATTGTGTGAGATGTGGGTATCTGAAAATGGATTAAATAGAAATTGAAGGAATTCATCAATAAGATAACTTCAGAGTATTAGAGAATAATAATATGCTTTTTTTCCATGGGATTCTCTATATTACTTTAGAGTATAAAGAAAAATTCTTATGATATCCCAAAATAGGTGAAGAAAATTTAACAATAAATCTTTCAGATTACATGGGCCAAAGAACACATGTTTAAGAGAAATATGAACTTGCCCTTGTACCAATTTATTAGCATAATTATTGAGATTTGATTCATGTTTATTCTAAGTCTCAAAGTCATGGTTATCTTTTCTTGATAAGCTTGAGACTAAACTCATCCTGAAAAATGGAACTTAGTTTGAAGGAACTTATTCAACACTATATTTAACCTTACCCAAAGATGAAGTTACTGATATGGATCGCACCTGTTGAGTAATTTCTAGGTGGGTGGTTTCAGAATTCAAAATATATGCTGCATGCCACACTTTGGTGAGATTACACAAGGAAATAAATTAGTAAACTATAAATACTAGGAATGTTCAGAATGCCCAGCAGATTAAAAATAGCAGAAAAATGCCCAACATGTATTTGAAATGCAGAGGCACAAGTGCTAGGTTCTTAGACAAAAATGTAAGACACGTAGAAGAAAAGTTATTGGGAAAACAAATTTTCTTTTATTTTAAAATAGACCATTACATTGAAGCATCTTCACAAATGCATAGAGGGATTAGGAAATTTATGTGAAGTAAACCAAGATTTTGAACATACCGTAGAGCGGAGGATCTGACAAATGTGGTTCACAACTCGTCCTTCCTTTTTGCTGGCTCCTCTCATGTCCTCACTGTAATAGCTCAATTGTGTTTCAGCCACATCTTTTAGTCTTTCTAACATATCACATTGTTTAAAATTTGCTGATAGGAGGATTTGGGAAATACTTATGCTTCTTGCCCTTTTTTTATTCCTCAAAAGTAGAAAATTTGGTTTCATTCTCCCTTAATTCTCCATTTCCAAGTCCCACAGGGTTGTGACTTCCAGAATAATACCATTATGGATTTTATAGACATCTTTATTCCATTTCAGTAATTTTACACTTATCTGGACAGTGAAACTGTTCTTCCTAGTAAAAGTATTTTATGCTTTTATCAGTATTCTGTCCTTTAAAGTTTTCTTTTAGCCACTGCTTGTAATTGCTTCTCTTTTAAAGGATCTATTTAGGTAAGATAGGAAGATGAGGTTTCTGACCAAATAGGGAAGAGATAAAATATTGGAATGCTCTTAAAGGTTTAATAAAATCTTATAAATGGCACACTGCAGGATTCTAGCACTATGACTCAGAGGAGTGGAATATTGCTAAGTTAGTCCATTCACATGATCCCCTGCCATTTTTGAAACTGTTCATCTTCTGGAATGGCTAGAAAAAGATAGCTTAATGAAGACAAATGCTTTACTACAAATATAGCTCTGATCTCTAAAGAAATGCTAAGTGGAAATTTCTACTTTGTAGTTTTTGTCATAATTTCATTATTTTCATATAGGCTCAAACTTTGGAAGCATAAGCATAAGCTAGTAACATCAAGAAATTTATACTTAAGTTATTAGAATATCGCCCTGATGATTTTTAAAACTGAATTTGTCTCTAGAAGTTGCTCTGTATTACTAGCAAAGTTCAAATGAAGTAATTGAAATGATATGGAGACATTGAAAGGAAGTGTGTTAAGTTGAAAGGACAATGGTCACTGGAATTCTAATTCGGACTCTCTGACCCAGGAAAAAGATTCAGTGAATGCTCAGTCTCTACTCATTTCTGCATTGAGGAAATTAGACCAGTGGAACTCTGACCTGCTAGATTGATTTAACAAAGCACCAAAGACCATGGTTTCTGTTAATGATTTTATCTTAGAATATACTTGGGTTTTCACTCTTTATAGCTTTATAAAAGTATCTTCATAGTAAGGTGAAAAAGATAGTTCTTAAAATATATTAAGTCCAATTTACAAAGAAAAACAATAATAGCAGGGGAATCATATTTTTATTGGAGTTGTCTGGTCTGCCGTTAAGAAATTAAATAAATGTTGAAAATACAAGAATGCTTTTCTACATTATATTATAGAATAAATAGTTTAAATGTTCTCATGAGTATCAATATACTGGTTCATGCCGTTAGTAGGACAGATAGAAATTGAAATGAAGTAACTAATTTTGAATTGGGTGCCAAATTCTCTGTAATTTTTTTCTTTCTTTTTGGAGAGCATATATATATATTTTTTCTTTTATTTGAGGAAAATTAGTAAGCTTTATATATGCATGTATAAAAACCATTGTGAACCATAGTTAATATTTCAACTATATATTGGAACATCAACCACTTTCTTAAACATGTAGCATGTTCTTTATCCTGATATTTTTTAAAGATTTATTTATTTTAGAGAGAAAGAGAGAGGGAGGGGGAGCATGAGCAGGGGGAAGGGGGAGAGGAAGAGAGAGAATCTCCAGCAGATTCCCCACTGAGCACCAAAGCCAGCTCGCAGCCTCCTCGCAGGGCTGATCTCAGGACCCTGAGTTCACAAGCTGAGCCAAAATCAAGAGTTGGATGCTTAGCTGACTGAGCCACCCAGGTGCCCCTATCCTGATATTCTTTTTTTTTTTTTTTTTTTAATCCTGATATTCTTAACTTAATTGCTGTAAATTGTTCCCCACCACTAGGTCATATCCCAGTAAACACAAAGTACAATCATACCTATTATTAGAAAGTATATTTTGTAACAATCCTTTCATAAATTTAGTTTTTATTACCCTCAATAATCTAATCTCTTTTAAAAGGACTTACTGCTCCATATTTTTCAAACTCTTTCTTGAAATTTCATAGAAAATGACCACTTATAATAATCAATGATAAAATATATAACAGAACACTTTTCAAAACTGTAGTTTGGCAAATAATATACTAAGATATGAGGCCATTTTAAATAAGAACTATGCTATTCTTAGCTTAAAAACCTATGACAAATAATGTTATAAAAATTACTTCTATAAAAAGAGAAAAAGGAAATAGGGAGAATCTTGTTCATTTGATCTCAGTATAATCATTTGAAAAGTTTATCTTGGATGAGATAAATTATTTGGAATATCAGGAGAAAGGCCCAAGCTAGCTACTTTATGACATTATATTTAAATGATTTTAATGTAAATTGAGTTAAACTGATTCATCTAGATAGACACAGATAAAAATTCATGAAATGTCTTTGAAAAATCATATTGCCCACTTGATTTGTATTAGCCATGTTTCAAACATAACAAATAATAATTGTGAAATCATATTATAGAAACCAAGTTGTAGATCACTCAACAATATCAGCTTCACTTATTGATCTGCTTTAATGATTGACTGTCAGCCATGTGTATCTGGTGCTGTGCTGGATGATTTGTTTGCATTTTTCGTTTAGCTTCACAGCAAACCTGCAAAGGAACAGGGTCTCACTGAGCCTGCCTACAGAAGAACCAATATTAGGTCTCATGTCTCTTTGAGGCTAAACCAAATTGCTTTTTTTTTTTCTTTTTTTCTTTTATTATGTTATGTTAATCACCTTACATTACATCATTAGTTTTTGATGTAGTGTTCCATGATACATTGTTTGTGTATAACACCCAGTGCTCCATGCAGAATGTGCCGTCTATTAATACCCGTCACCAAGCTAACCCATCCCCCCACCCCCCTCCCCTCTAGAACCCTCAGTTTGTTTCTCAGAGTCCATAGTCTCTCATGGTTCATCTCCCCCTCCGATTTCCTCCGCTTCATTTTTCCCTTCCTGCTATCTTCTTCTTTTTTTTTTTTTTTTAACATATAATGTATTATTTGTTTCAGAGTTACAGGTCTGTGATTCAACAGTCTTACACAATTCACAGCACTCACCATAGCACATACCCTCCCCAATGTCTATCACCCAGCCACCCCATGCCTCCCACTCCCCACCACTCCAGCAACCCTCAGTTTGTTTCCTGAGATTAAGAATTCCTCGTATCAGTAAGATCATATGATACATGTCTTTCTCTGACTGACTTATTTCGCTCAGCACAATACCCTCTAGTTCCATCCACGTCATTGCAAATGGCAAGATTTCATTCCTTTTGATGGCTGCATAATATTCCATGGTATATATATACACATCTTCTTTATCCATTCATCTGTTGATGGACATCTTGGCTCTTTCCATAGTTTGGCTATTGTGGACATTGCTGCTATAAACATCGGGGTGCACGTACCCCTTCAGATCACTACATTTGTATCTTTGGGGTAAACACCCAGTAGTGCAATTGCTGGGTCGTAGGATAGCTCTATTTTCAACTTCTTGAGGAACCTCCATACTGTTTACCAGAGTGGCTGCACCAGCTTGCATTTCCACCAACAGTTTGGAGGGTTCCCCTTTCTCCACATCCCCGCCAACATCTGTCGTTTCCTGACTTGTCGATTTTAGGCAATCTGACTGGTGTGAGGTGGTATCTCATTGAGGTTTTGATTTGGATTTCCCTGATGCCGAGCAATGTTGAGCACTTTTTCATGTGTCTGTTGGCCATTTGGATGTCTTCTTTGGAAAAATGTCTGTTCATGTCTTCTGCCCATTTCTTGATTGGATCATTTGTTCTTTGGGTGTTGAGTTTGATAAGTTCTTGATAGATTTTGGATACTAGCCCTTTATCTGATATGTCATTTGCAAATATCTTCTCCCATTCTGTCGGTTGTCTTTTGGTTTTGTTGACTGTTTCCTTTGCTGTGCAAAAGTTTTTATCTTGATGAAGTCCCAGTAGTTCATTTTTGCCCTTGCTTCCCTTGCCTTTGGCGATGTTTCTAGGAAGAAGTTGCTGCGGCTGAGGTCGAAGAGGTTGCTGCCTGTGTTCTCCTTTAGGATTTTGATGGACTCCTGTCTCACATTGAGGTCTTTCAACCATTTGGAGTCTATTTTTGTGTGTGGTGTAAGGAAATGGTCCAGTTTCATTCTTCTGCATGTGGCTGTCCAATTTTCCCAACACCATTTTTTGAAGAGACTGTCTTTTTTCCACTGGACATTCTTCCCTGCTTTGTCGAAGATTAGTTGACCATAGAGTTGAGGGTCCATTTCTGGGCTCTCTATTCTGTTTCATTGATCTATGTGTCTGTTTTTGTGCCAGTACCGTACTGTCTTGATGATGACAGCTTTGTAATAGAGCTGGAAGTCCGGAATTGTGATGCTGCCAGCTTTGCTTTTCTTTTTCAACATTCCTCTGGCTATTCGGGGTCTTTTCTGGTTCCATAGAAATTTTAGGATTATTTATTCCGTTTCTTTGAAAAAAGTGGATGGTATTTTGATAGGGATTGCTTTGAATGTGTAGATTGCTCTAGGTAGCATTGACATCTTCACAATATTTGTTCTTCCAGTCCATGAGCATGGAACGTTTTTCCATTTCTTTGTGTCTTCCTCAATTTCTTTCATGAGTATTTTATAGTTCTCTGAGTACAGATTCTTTGCCTCTTTGGATAGATTTATTCCTAGGTATCTTATGGTTTTGGGTGCAATTGTAAATGGGATCAACTGCTTAATATCTCTTTCTTCTGTCTTGTTGTTGGTGTATAGAAATGCCACTGATTTCTGTACATTGATTTTATATCCTGCCACTTTACTGAATTCCTGTATGAGTTCTAGCAGTTTTGGAGTGGAGTCTTTTGGGTTTTCCACATAAAGTATCATATCATCTGCAAAGAGTGAGAGTTTGACTTCTTCTTTGCCGATTTGGATGCCTTTTATTTCTTTCTGTTGTCTGATTGCTGTGGCTAGAACTTCTAGTACTATGTTGAATAGCGGGTAGTGATAGTGGACATCCCTGCCATGTTCCTGACCTTAGGGGGAAAGCTCTTAGTTTTTCCCCATTGAGAATGATATTCACTGTGGGTTTGTCATAGATGGCTTTTATGATATTGAGGTATGTACCCTCTATCTCTACACTTTGAAGAGTTTTAATCAAGAAATGCTTGTCAAATGGTTTTTCTGCATCTACTGAGAGGATCATATGGTTCTTGTTCTTCTTTCTTTTATTAAAGTATTGTATCACATTGACTGATTTGCAGATGTTGAACCAAACTTGCAGCCCAGGGATAAATCCCACTTGGTCGTGGTGAATAATCCTTTTAATGTACGGTTGGATCCTATTGGCTAGTATTTTGGTGAGAATTTTTGCATCCATGTTCATCAAGGATAATGGTCTGTAATTCTCCTTTTTGTTGGGGTCTTTATCTGGTTTTGGGATCAAGGTAATGGTGGCCTCATAAAATGAGTTTGGAAGTTTTCCTTCCATTTCTATTTTTTGGAACAGTTTCAGAAGAATAGGTATTAATTCTTCTTTAAATGTTTGGTAGAATTCCTCTGGGAAGCCATCTGGCCCTGGGCTTTTGTTTGTTAGGAAATTTTTGATGACTGCTTCAATTTCCTTAGCGGTTATAGATCTGTTCAGGTTTTCTATTTCTTCCTGGTTCAGTTTTGGTAGTTGATACATCTCTAGGAATGCATCCATTTCTTCCAGATTATCTAATTTGCTGGCATATAGTTGCTCGTAATATGTTCTTATAATTGTTTATATTTCTTTGGTGTTGGTTGTGATTTCTCCTCTTTCATTTATTTATTTATTTATTTATTTATTTATTGGGTCATTTCTCTTTTCTTTTTGATAAGTCTGGCCAGGGGTTTATTGATCTTATTAATTCTTTCAAAGAAGCAGCTCCTAGTTTCGTTGATCTGTTCTACTGTTCTTTTGGTTTCTATTTCATTGATTTCTGCTCTGCTCTTTATTATTTCTCTTCTCCTGCTGGGTTTAGGCTTTATTTGCTGTTCTTTCTCCAGCTCCTTTAGGTGTAGGGTTAGGTTGTGTATTAGAGACCTTTCTTGTTTCTTGAGAAAGGCTTGTATTGCTATATACTTTCCTCTTAGGACTGCCTTTGCTGCATCTCAAAGATTTTGAACAGTTGTGTTTTCATTTTCATTTGTTTCCATGAATTTTTTTAATTCTTCTTTAATTCCTTGGTTGACCCATTCATTCTTTAGTAGGATGTTCTTTAGCCTCCATGTATTTGAGTTCTTTCTCACTTTCCTCTTGTGATTGAGTTCTAGTTTCAAAGCATTGTGGTCCAAAAATATGCAGGGAATGATCCCAATCTTTTGGTACCAGTTGAGACCTGATTTGTGACCTAGGATGTGATCTATTCTGGAGAATGTTCCATGGGCACTAGAGAAGAATGTGTATTCTGTTGCTTTGGGATGGAATGTTCTGAATACATCTGTGAAGACCATTTGGTCCAGTGTGTCATTTAAAGTCTTTATTTCCTTGTTGATCTTTTGCTTAGATGATCTGTCCATTTCAGTGAGGGGGGTGTTAAAGTCTGTATTGTTGTCGATGCATTTCTTTGCTTCTGTTATTGTATTGTTGTATTGTTGTCAATGTGTTTCTTTGCTTTTGTTATTAATTGGCTTATATAATTGGCTGCTCCCATGTTAGGGGCATAGATATTTACAATTGTTAGATCTTCTTGTTGGGTAGACCCTTTAAGTAGGATATAGTGTCCTTCCTCATCTCTTATTGTAGTCTTTGGTTTAAAATCTAATTTGTCTGATATAAGGATTGCCACCCCAGCTTTCTTTTTGTGTCCATTAGCATGGTAAATTTTTTCCACTCCCTCACTTTTAATCTGGAGGTGTCTTTGGGTCTAGAATGAGTCTCTTGCAGACAGCATATTGATGGGTCTTGTTTTTTTATCCAATCTGATACCCTGTGTCTTTTTGTTGGGACATTTAGCCCATTTACATTCAGGGTAACTATTGAAAGATATGAATTTAGTGCCATTGTATTGCCTATAAGGTGACTGTTACTGTATATTGTCTCTATTCCTTTCTGGTCTATGTTACTTTTAGGCTCTCTCTTTGCTTAGAGGACCCCTTTCAATATTTCTTGTAGGGCTGGTTTCGTGTTTGCAGATCCTTTAGTTTTTGTTTGTCCTGGAAGCTTCTTATCTCTCCTTCAATTTTCAACGACAGCCTAGCTGGTTATAGTATTCTTGGCTGCATATTTTTCTCCTTTAGTGCTCTGAATATATCCTGCCAGTCCTTTCTGGCCTGCCAGGTCTCTGTGGATAAGTCTGTTGCCAATCTAATGTTTCTACCATTGTAGGTTATAGATCTCTTGTCCTGAGCTGCTTTCAGGATTTTCTCTTTGTCTCTGAGACTCGTAAGTTTTACTATTAGATGTCGGGGTGTTGACTGTGGAAAATATTTTTTAATCCTCTTTCATAGATAAGGAATCTGAGGCTTCAAGGGAATAAAAACTTTCTCAATTTCTTATATTGTATAAATTGCATAAGTAGAATGCAAGTCCAGTTTTACATGGCTGCAAAACTTTTAATTATTATACTCTCCTGCTTAATCAACTGACTCCTTGCAACTAACCACAGATCAACTCAGCACAAAAACAAACTGCAGTGAAACAAAATTACTATCTCCTCCCCCTCTCTCTGTCCCACAACACAAAGTAACTTGAGATGGAAAAGGGAGAAGTGTGGCTTAGCATTGCAATGACATGAGGCACCTAAATTAAATTGCATGTTTTACCCCCCCCCCCCAAAGGCTTAACAAATGGGAGCAAGGCCTGGAAATCCGCATGCTCACAGATCCCAGCTCACTCTTAGCCTTGCTGGAGTTGTGATATCTACTGCTTTATTGACTAGATATTGTATTCATTACCTGTGGCTGATGTGAAAAATTATCACACACTTGGTGGCTTAAAACAAAAGAAATTTAGTCTCGCATGGTTCTGGAGTCCAGAAGTCTGAAATCAGTACCACAAGACCAAAGTCAAAGTATCCGTAGTTCTGTGCTCCTTTCAGAGATGGTGGGAGAAATCCATTCCTCGCCTGTTATAGCTTCTGGTGACTGCCAGTATTCTTTGGCTTGTGGCCACATCAGTCATTCTATATGTTAATATACTGGGTGTAAAAGTGCATTGGATATTTGAGATTTAATTTAGAAGCATTTCAATCTCGTGGACTTAGAGTATGTATAGAACAAGTAGATTTTGCATACTATTTCTGTCTTTACCTTCCTACTACACAGTTTCGCCTTTACTTTCAACCAGATATTTATTGAGCACCTGTTTTATGCCAGGCACTGTATCCTAGCTGCCTTTCAGTCATGTAGAAAGGTTGATTCAGAGCCTCAAAATATCTGTCAGAATGTCTAAATTACAATGGTAGGAAGCTTAGTGTGGCAGAGAGAGCAAGTTCATTGGAGACTGACAGGGTTGAATTTGAATTCTGGCTCTGCTATTTATTAATTGTGTAAATTTATAAGAAGTATGTTATATCTCTAAGTTTCTATTGAGTGGAAGAAATATATAAAAATTTACGAGAGATGGTGGTGAAGATGGAAAGGGTTTTGCATTTGGAGTAAATAATATACGGGCTTAAAACTCCGCATGAACTCCCTGTGCTAGGTTGTTGAGAAGTGAAGGAAAAAGTAGCTTCCCAACCATTTTCCCTGCTTCCATTCTTGACATGTAGTATAGGGTTTTTCCAAAAGCAGCTTGTTCACATACTATGTTGTGAAGGTAATGTGTTAGAAATGACTTTGTTAAGTGAAATACACTAAAGCATAATTTTGAAAAATCATAGAGCACTGCAGATAGTATGAGTAGAAATCGATGTGTGAAACTTTTAAAACTATCAATAAATCTATGTATGAACTGTGTGGTCATATAAAATAGATGTCTTCTAACCAACACTGACCATTTCTTTCTTTAGCATAATACACACCATTAGCTCCCTGGGCTTTGAGATCAAGCCCAGACTCCTCCCAGGGCCTGAAGGATGTTCCCCAGCCAGCCTCTGTCTGTCAGATTCTGTGGCCTCATCTCCTGCCACTAGATTCTCCATATTTCAAGATTCTTGTTCCTGGCATCCCTCCTGGTGATCTCACCTCCCACTTTGGATCTTGAAACTGATTGAAAGTTATCAGCTTTTAGAGTTGCCTTTTCTCACATTGATAAACAATGAAGTTGTGAAGAAAGATTTAGGTGAGATTCACCCTCAACATTCTGAATTCTTTGCCAGTCCCTTAACTTAGGATGTTTCTCAACCATGACTAGTTCACATAGTGCTCCTTCCATGGATTCACCTCACGTCACATCCTCTTATTTGGTTAACTCTTCATAACCTTTCAGGGACTAGCTCAAGCTTCCTTTGAAAGAGAAAAATGTGGGGGTTAATTACATAGGCTCTGGTTTTAATATATTCTTTCTGTGTGACCTTGAGCATGTCAATTTAATTCTCTGATCAACATCTTTCTCATTGTAAGAAAGTATAGTAATGGCAACCTCAGATGAAAATATCTTCGTAACTGTTAGATAAGTCTTAGTCACCAATAACTTTCTCATTTCCTAGTTATTTGACCTCTAGTCCAAAATAGGCCCTTCTTCATACTTCTCCAGGAGTCTGTGTTTCTCAGACCATAACATTTCTTGCACTACATTGAAAATATCTCTCTGTCCTATAAAACTATATATTTTTAAGGACTTGGACATGTTCAATGAACAACTAAACTAATTGTTGAATGAGTGAAGGAAAACAAAAATTAAGAATTTTAATCAATGCAAAAATACTCTGCATTTTTAAAGGTCTCCAGATGAATGTATATCTGATTAAAATCTTAGGCTAAAAGTTATATTACTATTTGAATTCTATGATAGGATGGGGGTTCACTCAAACTGAGCAATTTTACCTCTTTATTTTGGTTGAAATCACATTTATTTAATTAATTTATATAGTGTCACTACCAGTACACATTTATAATGAAAAAAATAGGACATGTAGTTAATCAAAAATAGCACAAGTCACGGGGCGCCTGGGTGGCTCAGTTGGTTAAGCGACTGCCTTCAGCTCAGGTCATGATCCTGGAGTCCCGGGATCGAGTCCCGCATCGGGCTCCCTGCTGTCAGCGGGGAGTCTGCTTCTCCCTCTGACCCTCCCCCCTCATGCTCTCTCTCTCTATCTCATTCTCTCTCTCAAATAAATAAATAAAATCTTTAAAAAAAAAAAAAAATAGCACAAGTCACAAGAGAATCGACCATCCAGAGATAACAAAAGTTAAATTTGGTTCATATTCTTCTAAACATTCTCTATGTATGATTCATAACTGCATTATCTAGCACGTCAGGCATGCCCTAACCAGGATGCATTACATCTGTAAAGAGAACTCAGACTTTGAAGTATTATATCTGCTACCTGGTTTACATTTATTTCACTTTTTATACTGCAGTGGTTTCAGAATCCAAGGGGCAACAAAGGCTTTTCAATTCCAGGTCAAATTCAGCTCTGTAAACATAACTGCAGAAAGTGAAGACTAGGATGATCTATTCTCAAACATCTTTATGAGCAGTCTTGCTCTTGGTTGCTCTGATAGGCATGCCCAGCCCTCCTTCTGACACTTGTCTACCTTATCAAAGTCAGACGTAGCCTTCAAGTTTAAATGATTCTTCTCTGATGCTTTTCCCAGATGTGTAGTGAAAATTGGTAAGTCCATTCTCTCTACGGCCATGAAGTATTGTTTATAAATGTTTTCTAGAATTTATCCTATTGTGCCTTGTGTGATGGTGATTTATCAGTGTTTTTTGTCTCCAGCTATTTTATAAGCTCACAAAGCCCAAGACTTTATAATTCATTTTTTATATCCCTTCACTGTCTAGCAGAGCTCTTTGCATGTAATACACAGTAGTTGCTGAATGAATTTATCATTCATTGTTAAATGTTGGTGCCATGGTTTAAACTGAATCACAAACTATAAGGTTCATATTAATCATACCCAGATATTTAGGACCTAAGTATAGTCATTAAGTATCCGTAAGTAAAAGTGAAAGAAACATGTGAACAGACAAGGTATAACTTCGTTAATACTGTGAAAGATGCCGATAGTCAGTTTTCGAAACAGGTTATACCAGTTTTGTAGTAAAAATACTAAAAGGCTAGGTGTCATAAAACATGCAGCTTGAAGGGTATGAGTTCAATAAAGAACTATGTTAATTAAAAATTCTACAATTTTTGGGGGCGCCTGGGTGGCTCAGTCGTTAAGCGTCTGCCTTCGGCTCAGGTCATGATCCCAGGGTCCTGGGATCGAGCCCCGCATCAGGCTCCCTGCTCAGCGGGAAGCCTGCTTCTCCCTCTCCCACTCCCCCTGCTTTTGTTCCCTTTCTCGCTGTCTCTTTCTCTGTCAAATAAATAAATAAAATCTTTAAAAAAAAAATTCTACAATTTTTGGAATAGTTTATTCAACAATGAGATGAATAAATACAAATATTTCCAGTATATCCTCTATGTTTAACATGTTAAGAATGTATATTGACCTTTTAAACCTTTTAAAGGTTTAAAAAACTTTGAAGCCACAAATACAATGATGACTGTCTTGAGTTTTAATAAGTGAAGATATGAAAACACTTATTTTCCTTGTCTGAAACCCAATTTGTGATTTACCAATATACATGCTTATATTTAGCAAGTTCATAAGGATCAGGATGAAAGTACAATTATGAAATTAGACAACAAAATTTCTGTTTTGAAAAATGCCTTTCATTTTTCATGGGAGTGTGGAAAATATTAGAAATGAGTCAATGCTCTTTAGAAAATATGAGGATAATGGCTATGTCTTGAAATTTATATCTGCAGGACTGAGCATAATTCCACACATAAAATAAATTTAATGAATGCTTGATGAATGAATAATTGAAGGATTTGATTTTATAAGACATAAACAAAATTAAATGGTAGTGCTCCAAAATACTAATATTAATTATACAAATAGAAACTACCGAGGTCCAAAACTATGAACCAACCTCTATTGAATTTGTGTCTTTGATAAGGAAAACACACAGAGAAGTCCATTTTTATGTATTTGAGCAAAATTGTCTTTTTGTTTAGGCATTGTGATAACAATAGATATTTTCATAGAATACAAAAGCCTCAAGGCTCAGTGTACCCAGAGATTTTCAAAGTTCTGAGTAGATGTTATTGACTGGTTTAGAATTTAGAAACTGGATGTGATTGAGTGGATTTAGAACTTAGAAACTTCTTGTTTTATTTTTGTTACAAAGTCAATATTTTTATATATTTTGTGTAGCCATGCTTAAGTTTAACAGGAAAAGAGAGGCAAAGTGGGTGCTCTGGACTAATAAAATGTGAGCCACAAATAGACCCAACAAATTGTGCATGATGTCATTGTAGGCAAGTAAAAGTCCTGGGAGTGACTGTCCATGAGCTATGGATGTGACTATTACCTGAACCATATGAGAAGTGTAGTGCCCACAGAACTGAGAATGAATTTCTCTGGATCACTGCTATGAGGGGTTATATATAAAATACCCCAGGCATAAAATGTACAGTGCATGAATTACATAGTATCGTGGTCATCCTTGACTCCTCACCTTCTCTTATATGCCATATCTTCCCACTAGGTTTCTTCAACTTCTATCCAGAGTCTGGATCACTTTCACTGCCACCACCATAGTCTAAAACACCATCATCATTCACTTAATTACTTTCAACAGCCACCTGTCAAGTTTCTGTACTTCTATTCTTATATGCCTTTATTTTCAATAAAACAGGGGGCTGATCATTTTATTTTTATTTTTAATGGAAGTAAAACACACATAAAAGAGTGTAAAGTACTCTAATAGGAATTGAAGTAAAACAAACATAGAAAGTATATAAAGTTACTCCAATCTTAAGTATGTAGCTGATTGATTTTTTAATATGTGTATACCTGTGTAGTCACACTCAGATCAAAACAAAGGACACTTCCAGCATACCTCTTCCCCCCATACAACGTTCCAGACTATACCCTTCCAAAGTTCATCACTATGCTATTACTTTCAGTGTTTACTTTTGTACATCTTGAATTTCATGGGAATTGGGGATAAAAAGTATAACACTTTGTTGGCCTCTTTTGCTCATCTTTATATGAGATCTTCTGTGGAAGTCAGTTGCTTAATCTGTAAAGAGGAAGGAAGACTGACACTGGGAGCTAAAATTTGAAAACAAACTGAAGTTCAGCCCCAACCCACAGAAGTTCTGATTTTTTTTTTTTTTTTTTTTTGGTCTGGAGTCAGACACAGAGTAGTATATTTTTAAAAATCCCAAAGAGAATTGAACATATAGGCTCTGAATCAAATGATCTCTCTCCTTCTTTCTCCCTCTTCCTCCTACTCTCTCTCTCTCTCTCTATTCCCCTCTCCTCCTCCCTCTCCCTCTTTCTCCCTCTCTCTCTCTTCTCTCCCTGACCCCTCCACTCCTTTCCATATGGATGGATTGGCCACCATTCCTTTTTACCTCTATCCTTCCTTAAGTGTGCACTGAGCACCTATTAGATACCAGGCACCCTCTTAGGTTGCTGAAGCTACATGAGTGAACAAAACATAGTCCCTATCTTCCTGGGGCTTGGTCTCAAAAAACCCATACCTGAATATATAAACAAATATTGTTGAATACGTTTTCAGTACTTTTTTCTCTATAGGACCCTTTTATTTTCCCTTTCTAATTTATGGTGCATGCTGAGAGAGTTTTGTCTTTAATACCCACTCCAGACACCAGTTTATTTTGTAAATGGTTTGAATGGTAGCCAAAAAAATTATCTGACAATCTTATTATAGATGCTATTTATTAACCTTTTGTAGGTCTTATAGTGAATTAATATGTTTGTGTGTAATAAAAGTAACTGAAATTTAGGCAGTAACAGCCTATGAACATTTTTCAGTAAATTATATATGTTTGGACCAGGAATCTTCTTATTTTCTGTGAAAAGTATATAATTGATAGGAAATCAACAGCATCGGGACTATTAAGACAAACATTTAAAAATATTCAATTCAATTCTCTTAGCATTAGACCACAATAATTATTTGGTGTGTTTCCTTTACTTGTTTTTAATGGTCCTAAAAAAAAGTTTAAAAGAACATTTTTTTAAAGATTTTATTTATTTGAGAGAGAGAGTGAGTGAGAGAGCACAAAAGCAGGGGCAGAGGGAGAGGGAGAAGCAGACTCCCCTGCTGAGCAGGGTGCCCAATGCAGGGCTCAATCCCAGGATCCTGAGATCACAACCTGAGCCGAAGGCAGATGCTTAATTGACTGAGCCACCCAGGTGCCCCTAAAAGGACATTTTAGATGAATATAGTAGAACATCCTGTTTTTCCCATTTCTTTTCTTTCCTCTTTATTTCCTTCCTTATACAGTCTTATTTCCTGGTAGCAAAGTGAAATGTAAAGAAAGGAAAGGATTTAAAATATACTTCAGCACCATAGCCTTACTGGATATTTAGATGCTGATGGGCAAAATAAGATTTGTTTGGTCATGTATTCATTGACTTCCAATCTTTGTTTTTGGGTTTTTTTTTTTTTTTTTCAGTAGAATAATTTCAATAAAACTTAACTTTTTTTTTTAGTAACACTTACTTTGAAATAAATCAATAAAAATCATTTTTCTCAAAGCAAATGTGTATGCCTTAGCTGCAATCATTCTTAAGCAAAGAACATCTCATCGAATATTAATTTAGTTTTGCATAAAATTACATTGAAAAAGGAATATAAATAGTTGTCCATTTTATAAGGACAGATTTTTAATCTCTTTTTTTTTCATTTTCTTTAAGAGACATTTTGACCTTGCTGTGAAGCTAAGCTAGAGAGGACATTGGCAGAACTTTATATGTCCTTATGCATAGCTTTGGTTGAGAATTTAATAGGACAGAAAATAATACCTTGCCAAGTATTAACTGTAAATCTTCTATTTACTGTAGAATTTCAAGATTTATGGAATACCAAAACAACCCAGGGAGATGACTCATAAAGAACTAGAACTTTCTAGTTTCCTACATTCTTTAAAAAAAGTCTTAGCTGTTTAACTTTGCTGTATAATACCATAATCAATATTGAGATCAAGCTATGAATTAACATAAATCAATCATTTGGGTTTTTGGTTTTTGTTTTTAACCTATCACTCTAAATGGTTACAAACTGGTAGTCATATCAAAAATAACTTTAAAAGCCATGGCATCCCAATTTTAAATTATAAAGACAATACCTAAATTTAATTAGAGGAATACATAACTGTTGAAGTCCAAATACATTTTTTAAAGTAAAGACTTAGCTGTGGTTTAAGATGAAAATACGCTTTTATTTCTTTCATGCTATATCAACCCTCTGGCATAATGACCAAATATTACTGGTTGAATCCCAATTACCCACATCCTAACATTCTACAACTTGCATAAGCAACAGCCTCCTTATGTATGGATGCTTTCGTCGAGACTTAGTCGTGAAGCACAAAATCCAGTTTTATGTTAAGTAGGTGGGTTGCTAATCTGTGAGAATGCCATTCTTGATCAGGCCTTTATGAATTGTTTGTAAATACCAAACTGGACAAGGCGAGCTTTATATTCGTTCTGCAATTAGCCAAAATAATTCTAGTTAAACTCTGGTAAAGATCTCTAGTATGAAATGAATGTAAAGTATTCATTCTTTCTTTATCTTACTCTCTGGTTTCATTTTAGCTCATTTGTTTATTTAAAAATAACCCTCTAAGTTGCTTTTTCACTGCTTTTCATGTTACAGATTGAAAATGTTGATGTCTGCCTTAGTTTTCTAGCAGCCAGAGGAGTAAATGTTCAAGGTCTATCCGCTGAAGGTAAGAAAAGGCACAGTTGTCACCAATAACACCCAAGTTTGTGGAAAAAAAATTGTTTTTATATTGCAGGAAATGTAAAGTGGGAGTACATAGCTTCTTAATACATGAAGTCAAGTTTCCAAAAATAATAGAAACATAAATGCAATGGTTATTAATATATGCTTTAATTATTTATATATGTTCCATATTTTGGCAAAACTGTTATTTTCATGACTGAGTGTGTGGGATAAGGGTAGATTAACAAAACATTTTTATGTTATCACCAGTGTACAGTATTTTTAGAGTCTTAAGTAGAGGGATGGATGGATACATAGATAATGCTATAGATAGATGAAATTCAGGTAAAAATAGTATAATTAATCTGCAAATATTATTTTATGAATAACACATCAAATTGGTAGTCCTGGTTGAAATATTTGGTAAGTTTAAGTCATCATGAGTTCTTAAATAATTAGCAGTTAAAATATTTAATAGCTGTCATATGTAAAAGCTTTAAAGTCATTAATGGTTTAAAAGATCATCACTATAATTAAAATACAGAAAAGTAGAAAAAGACTGAACTGGTTCTGTTTTTTTTTTTTTTAATCTTTTTCTTTCACATGTATTTTTAGGAAAACTTTTCAAGTACTATAACAAAATCTAGTTGCTAAGGTTATGAAATAGCAAGTCCTTTGAGATCTGCAATAACCACCATTTTATTAGAATATTAATTTATATATTAAAATTCTAGGTACTGCTATATACTTTGACAATTTAGATTGGTTAATATTTCTACTATAGTCATTTGCTCTGAATAGCCGTTTTCCCCACACATACTAGAAATATTAGACAGGTCTAAGTTTTAAAAATTTTGCTGTCATTGGAAAAAGAGGAATTATGTGGCTTCTGAAATATAGTGAACATTTAGTAGAATTTTTTGAGTTTTCCCAATTTTCTTCTGTATTCATTTTTTGTTTTAAATTTCCTTTGTCTTTTACATTTATATGATATGTTGTGTAATATGAAATTACACATTTGGGGGCCAAAAACCTTAGGTTCAAACCTAACTGATGGTTCTGCAATTTAGAATAAAAGTTGGTAAAATTCCCCAGGAAAATATTTTACTTTTTCAGTGATAAAAAGTAAGTTAAAAATGTTACCATTTGTTCATTTTATGTCTCTGCCTTCTCATATGACATCCTTTAGTAACAGAAACCCAATGATTTTCATTTATCTTCTAAAAATATATGAATGCTCAAAATGGTTTTCTAGATTAATAAAATATACATAGTAAGAAAACAAGAAATTTTTAAAACCTTTAATATCATCTAGGTTTACATGAGAGCATTAATACTTTCTTACTGTAGCCTCATATTGATCAGACTAACTCTTCTATATTATGGCAACTGTGAGAAGTTTTGGGGAGGTGGGGAAACATCTCATTCTCATTTTAAATGAATAATTCCACTGCATACTTTGTGTGATGTCTATAAACCATCAGAGAGCAAGAAATCAGAATAGTTTGTTAATGTTCCTAAACTACAAAAAGGAGACATAAAACCTTGACATCACAGGAGGATGTATTTTATTGTCAACAGCATGTTTTATTTAGAATACGATTACAGGTTTCATAGCCTTATTTCAAGCTTTACCTCCATCTCTTCTCTGAATTTTATATTATAACTACAAGCAAAAGAAAACAAGGTTCAGATTGTAGCTTACTTTGGGTGTTTATCTTTTTATTCAGTATTAGAAAAATTTAGGAGCTCCATGTACTAGAACTATGATTTACAGTTACGTTTATCAATTGTTGTCATGAATAAGCTGATCTTTGTAATTTATTAATATGTAGTATGAGTCAAGAGAAAAAGTGGACCATTAAAAAATTAATACTTATAATGTCTACTTTTGGGAGATTACATATATAGTCATATATATAAATATATAAACATTTGAATAAATTGATTGCTAGGTGATTTAGGAGGGCTACTCTAAATCCAGTTGTCATTATAAGGTGCACCCACACCATCATTATTTATAATGTAGGACAACCAACATTTAAGTGGCTTGCTTTCTCCAGTTCATAGCCATCACTGTGTTGGTAACAGCTGTGTATTTGTGAGGGAAGCAGAATGCTGAATCAAATGATTAATGCAGGACAGAGAGCCCATCCATTTCCAGGAAGAAGCAAACTCTAGAAAAATCGCAGTTGAGGATCAGCAAAGACCATTGCTCGTACAAGTTTTGTTCTACCTTCTTTCCCATCACTCTGTCCCTGAAGCTCCAGGCTATTTGGAAATGTTATCACGCTTCAGAAATTCAGATTTGCTTGAACCTGTGACTGCGAGACTTGAGGTGCATTTCTATCTTCACAGATTTGGTCTAAAGAATGGCAACTGGAATTGCATTTGTAAAAAAAATAAATAAGTAAAAAGGAAAACCGCATTCATTTCATATGTTACTGTTTTTATATTTTCCCTTTGATACAGAAATAAGAAATGGAAACTTAAAAGCCATTCTAGGGCTGTTTTTCAGTTTGTCTCGCTACAAGCAGCAACAACACCATCAGCAACAGTATTACCAGTCTCTGGTGGAGCTTCAGCAGCGAGTGAGCCACGCCTCCCCTCAGGCAGAAGCCAGTCAGGCCAAAACCCAACAAGATATGCAGTCCAGGTAAGGACAGGAAGCAGGGCATGTGTGTAAAATTAACTTGTCTGGATATAAATTGTTGTTGTTGTTGTTGTTTTTTTTAACAACTTACTGTTTGTGAGATTAGAAAACATATTTATGTAGTCGCATCAGTGTTATGATGTAATTTGACCGATGTTGTAGAAATTAAGACCACTTTTTCTTTTGGTTGGATGAGCAGCCTTTATTAATTTAAGGTGAAATATTTGTGTTTGTTTTCTAAAGATGATTGTGGTTTGTATCAAAGTGTGTGAAATGTCTTTCCTGTGAGTGACGTGGCACAATTGTTTCCTTCTGCAGATTATTTAGAATGTGCTATTGAGTATGTGTCCATCTGACTTGAGTCTGTTGGTGCATCGTAGACACAGCCTGGGGTGGGGTGCTGACAAATCATGGCAAATTCCTTCCCTCTGCCCTTAGTGCTGTTTTCCAATTTGGAATTATATCAGTCAGGGTTCAACCAGAGAAGCAGAACCGGGAAGGGATTAAGAGATTTATTGTGAAGAATTGGTTTACATGATCGTGGTTTACATGATTGCTAGGCAAGTCTGAAATCCTAAAGGCAGCCCAGCAAGAAGGGCAGGCTGAAACTCTCTCAGCATGAGCCAAAACTTTTATAATCAGGTAGAATTTCTTCTCTCAAGGAAGCCTCCATCTTGCCTTTAAGACCTTTCAAGTGGGGAATCAGACCTACCCAGATTATCTAGGATAAACTCCCTTACTTAAAGTCAGCTGCTGTGGACTTTAACCACATCCACAAAATACTTTCTCAGCAGCACCTAGATTAGTGTTTGATTGAACAAGTGGGACCCAATAAACCTAGCTAAGTTGACACATCAAAAAATGATCACAGAATGAAATGAAGTTAACAAGTTTCATGCATGCTGCTCATTTGTTCCTCACCAATGACCAGGATATTGGGTCATTTGCTCTATTGTGTAAATAGCTGATTGTTTTTCCTTTGGAGGGAGAATGTTCAATATGCAAATACTCATCATCTTTAAGAGTATATATACATATCAAACAGATGTAAATATTTAACTTTTTCCATCTTAAGAAGGCAATCCTGAAACCTAGTAACACTCAGTTTACCCTGAGTTTGTTTTGGGTATTTAGTATTGACTCACAAAGTTAGAGTAAAATTCCAAATTACATTCACATACCACCTTCCCCCCCCCCCACCACTTATTGTCAAATATTCAACAGTTCAGAAATCCTCTTCTCTTTCATCTGTCAACCAGCCCTTTCTTCATATTAAGCAATACTTCTTTTCTCTGTATGACCATGTAAACTCTATTTCCTTTGGCGGATTTGACTCACTAATGAATTATTAAGTCAATAAAGAAAAACTGTAATTTTATCAAAAATATAGGGTATACTACATAGTTCAGGGAGTGATAAAAGATGTTTCTCATTACTCAGTAATGCAGATATGCTTTTGTTCTTAAAGCTCTTCCTGGCTTTTTGTGATGTAAGTGAAATTGTACAGAAGTCAAAGTGAAAACAAAATTCTGTACAGGGGAAGTTCTTTCGATTTCTTTAAGAATGGGGGGGAGGAAATAGCTCTTTTAATTATTTATTTATTATTTGGGGGAGATGGTTGGTAGAAAGAGATCTAGATTTTGAAAACTGCCAGAAATAATATTTCCTAAAGTTTGGTTTAAGTTATTTGAATGGACAAGAAGCAAGAATAGTAGCTGAAAAAACATAGGAAGTTAAGTGGTATTGTATAAAACATGTTAACTCTGGAAGTGATACGGAGTATCATTTGTCTTTACTTTACCTCATTCTATTTCTGTATCTGCCATGTGGAATTTCTTGCCCAGAATTTCTCAGTGGTTATGACCCTTCTGGGGAGATTGTTTTTCTCATTCTTGCTAGATATGCATGGCTGTTATGGAACGATATTTTATTTAAAAATATAAAGCCCTATGTAGTAGGCATGGTAATTTTATACCTTCATCGGAAGGTTTTGAAAAGTATTCTTTTCACCAGTGTCCTTTAAGACTGAGGTAGACTCTTAAAGAATTTTTCTTGTGATAAATTTAATTACTTTTAATTGCTTTGTAGACTGATAATGAATTTATAATGTGGAGTACTTGCTGTATTAAATATAGTAGTTATGACCCTGATGTAGAGGGGCTACTTGTCTTCATTTTAATAGAATTTATTATCTGTCTTGGAGAATATTATATTTCAAACATTAATACTTATTTCCATTTATATAGATTTGGTATAGGGAAATAGCCTATGAATTAGAATTTATGTGGACTTACATACAACAATCAACGTATGTTTTTTTCAAAAGCCCATAGTGAGAATATACATAAGAAAGGATGTTTACTTTATGTCTACATAGTAAAACCAACATAATTAATGCAGAAAAAAATAACCCAGTGACACATTTATCTTCATTTGCTTGAGATGTGAGTCATAAATCATGATTTATGAAGCCTTTCTGTTAATTCTAAAGCTCTTCCCAAGTAAATAGCTTAAATGACTGGTTGCTATATTATTCTGGATATTGAGCCAGAAAATATTCTTATATTTTTCTCTGTCAACTCATAAAAAATTTTAAGCACACATGGTTTCAGTTCAATGAGAGTTTTGTTTTGTTCTTTTTATTTAAAATAAATTGGTATAACTGTATATATTCCCACAATATTTATTTTATACATTAAGAATTTCTATCTTGGTTTTGCTATTTTGCAAATAACTCCAAATGTTTTCAGTCATTTGAAATATCTTTCATTTAAACAGACACTTAGACCTAAAGGTTAACAAGTACACAAGAGAGAAAATAAAACATGGATCAAGAGAAATAGAGTGTGGGTAACAAACACTCCTTTTCTGGTTTCTCAGCTTTTTCTCCACTCTTGTGTATATATGTTTGTGGGTATGTAAGTGCATATACACGAGAACATACCTGCGTGTGTGTGTGTGTGTGTGTGTGTGTGTGTGTGTGTGTCCTGTTCCAGTGTCAACTAGAACTCTAGTTATTCAAAGTTTGCCTCTGGAATCAAACTTCCTGCACTTGGATCTGAATTTCACCACTTCCTAATTGTGGGGCCTCAGGCAACTTGCCTGACCTCTCGGTGCTTCAGTGTTCTCATTTGTTGAAAGAGAATAAAAAATGGCATCGATCTCATGAGGTTGTTTTTAGGTTCCCTAGAGTCACTACAATATAAAACACTTTGAACATACTGGGCACATGACACTCTCTGCTCAAAGCCTTGCAATGGTCTCAAATAGCCCAGGCTTGCTCCCACCTTAAGAGATGCGCTCTTGCTGATTCCTTTGCTTGGAATACTCTGTCTGCTAGCTGCTTGGCTAAATCTCTTACCTGCTTCAAGTCCACAGCTCACATGCTACCTTCTCACTGATGTTTACCTTGACTAAGACCATTTTAACACTATAGGCTGCCCATGTCCACTCCTCACTGTACTTTGCCATACTTTTTTCTTTTTTCTTAGTTTAATCAACCTTTAATTTCAATGTACTTGTTTATTATATTCATTATTTATTATTGCCATTTTCCTGTAAAAGGTAGGCACTATTATTAGTACAGCAGTATTTTTTTATGTTTTATTTTTATTTTTTAATATATTTTAATCACTGGTATAGCCAAAGGGATAAGCACAGAACCTTACACACAGTTTTCAACAATTTTTTCTGAAACAATAATGTAAGAATTAACAAATCTGTGTTAAGACTGCTTCCAATTTTAAGTAGGAAGATGCATAGTTACAATTGTAAGTAATTCATAGTGAAAATTGTGTGTATTTATAAAATTTGTAGAATAAATATGTTCTTGATTTGGGGGTGGTCATGATATTGAACTCCAGTGAGTTTCAAAATGGTATACAGTGGAGATTCTTATTATTATTACTGGAATTATCCACTTGTAGTATCTTTATTAAAATAAAACTGGAACTCAGATTCTAAATTTCTTAAATCCTTCACAGGGAATCCTTGGTTGTATCTGGAGTGATAAAGATTTGATTAATCAAGTCTTCAATTCTCAAAAATTTGAATATATTTAACATAAAAAATTAAATTTCTCTGTCCATGATCTTTGGAAGGATTTCACATGAGTAAAGATTAAAGATCTTTGCTGGGTTACATAATGTAAAACATCCTATTTACATTTATTTAATATAAATAAAAGCTAGTTCCTCATATTTTTTTCTGGTTTTACTTTTTATTTTGAAAATGGTAGATAGGGCAGCTAGGTGGCTCAGTCAGTTAAGCACCTGACTCTTCATTTCAGCTCAGGCCATGATCTTAGGGTTGTGAGATTGAGCCCCTAGTTGGGCTCCATGCTGTGTGTGGAACCTGCTTAAGATTCTCTTTCTCGGGGTGCCTGGGTGGCTCAGTCATTGCGCGTCTGCCTTTGGCTCCGGTCATATTCTCGGGGTCCTGGGATCGAGCCCCGCATCGGACTCCCTGCTCAGCCGGGAGCCTGCTTCTCCCTCTCCCACTCCCCCTGCTGTGTTCCCTCTCTGGCTGTCTCTCTCTCTGTCAAATAAATAAAATCTTTAAAAAAAAAAAAAAAGATTCTCTTTCTCCCTCTCCCTCTGCACCCCCCCATCATGTGTGTGTACACGTGCACTCTCTCCCTCTAAACGGAAGGAAGGAAGGAAGGAAGGAAGGAAGGAAGGAAGGAAGGAAGGAAGGAAGG